>NC_082353.1:3352010-3694510 GCF_027477595.1 Haemorhous mexicanus
TCCCAGAGCAGGCAAGCAGGGAGAATTTCAGTTTTATTTCCTGCCATGCTATCCCCACAGCTTATAGATATGTGAGACAGAATTCCAACAAGAACTTTACTATTACTTAGAAGAGGTGAGGAATGGGACACACATAAGAGAAAGAAAAGATCCTGGAAAAATGAATGTGTTTTTATGTGTGTTTGTTCTTAAAGCAGAAGAAAGGTCTGTGTGTGTGTGTTTGTGTATAAGCTTTTAAAGGAGGGGAAAAGTGGGGGAAGCTTGAAACATTAAACTTCCAAAAATCCCTCAGACTCTTGATAGATGGCATTATGAACTGGTACCAGGTTTGCTCTAAAGATTGTCTTTTGGTACAAGAAACTTGAGGCAGTGCTGGATTCTGTAGTTGTCAAGGTTTTGTTTTCTCTGACTTGAAGCTGCTTTGGAGATTTGTAATTCTGAGGTTTGTGTTGTTCAGTATTTTGTAAAGCATTTGTGCGCTTGGCCTGCTGCTACAGAAAACCACTGGGGATGACAGGGAGCAGCACCTGTAAAACCTTCAATGTACACAAAACCAAGAGCTCTGCTTGGCTCACACAAAGAACTTCTCTTAAGGATGACAGAGGTACAACACTGATGGGAAAGGTGATCCCTGAAGGATTGGCTGAAATCCCAGAGGCACTTGCCAGGAGTAGAGTGGAGGTCTTTGGGAATGATGTGATGAGTAGCTGCTGTAAAATCACAGCAGCAAGTGATGGTGCTTCCTCATGTGATAGAGAGGGAGCTCTCCTCCTGTGGCATGGGAAGATGTCAGCAGCTCTGCTCTGGTTTTGCTTTCTGTGGCATTCATCCCACAAGAGAATGTGTGACCAAGGCCCCAGGACAGCAGTGACCCATGGAAGCAAGGTGGGCCCAGGCTCTTGAGGTGGCCCCTTTGCCCAAGCCTGGGTTTGTTCTTCCCGAGGTCAAATCTGCTGATTGTGCTGTGTCCTCAAAGAAGGCACGAGGGGAAGACCTCACTGTCCCCCAGAGCCACTACTGAGGTCAGCTGGGCCTAGAGAAAGGATGAGGAAACAATGCCAAAGCAGAAGGGAGACAGTGCTGAGAACAGGGAGTGCAGCTGAGGGAGGGAAAGGAAAGGACAGCCCCAGACTGTGTCCCATCACCCAGAGAGTGCAGCCAGGGACTGTGACATGCAGGAACAGGGCTCCCAGGACACAGCTGAGCTTGTGCAGGGTGTCAGCCCTGTCTGTCACAGGCTGCTCTGCGTGCACTGACGTTCACAGATGGTGCTTGATGGGGGGAAGGCAAAGAACAAGGTCCCCTCTGAGCTGTGCCCAGCAGTAGCTCCACGTGGTCACATCACTCTTCTGCACTGTGGTGGCATTTGCTGTGTTTCCCCTTGCCATTTGATTTCTTTTCATTTGCTGTGTTTCCCCTTGCCATTTGATTTCTTTTGTGGCCCACGAGGGGGGTCAGGCTGTGTCTGGGCACAAGGACACACGAGAACACCCGTGGGCACACGCTGGCACAGGGCATGGTGCACAGACTCTGGAGATTGCTACAGGCAGAAGTTAAATCCCACATCAAAGCACAGAGCTCTGAGAGCAGCACTGTTCAAAGGCACCAGCTTCCTTCCCGGGAAAGACAGATTGTCACTTTGATTAAGAGATTTTAACAAGAGAGAAAAAAGGAGGAGTGAAAGAATGGAGGAGAGAAAAGAGGGAGTTTTCATTTATACCTTTTTTCCCCTTTGGCTATCCAAATAAGGTTTCAGTTTGATCAAAAAAGGACCCCAATTTAAAATAAGTTTAATGTAACAATGAATTATTTAAAGGAGAAGAAAATACAAGCTGCTGCTTAAAAAAAAAAATAGAAAAAGCTATTATTGAAATGTCAGAACAAATACCCAGCTTGATCTGCATTAATATGATAAATACTAATATATTCATTTCCCCTGGTGCTTCTGGGCTTGCAGAGGTACATCTGCAGCACGTTGCTTTTGGTAATCAGGTCACAACTTCAAAGGGAGAACACGAGGTGTTCTGGGGGATGTTGTGCAAGCAGCAGCTAGAGACCTCCTGGAACATCCTGTAGACTTGAGGTGTTCTCACCAAGGGTCTTCTGGAAGTTCTGCTGAAGGAAATGGAACATCTTGTCATGTTCTGTGGTGGCCCATCACTTGTGGGACAGCTGTCAACTTCAAAGTTGCTGCTTTCCTGTAGACAGCTTATCAAGAGAGAAAAAAAACGCTGAGGTGGAGAAAGCAAATGAGCTTCCCACCTTCTGTCCCCACAACCAAATTCCCAGCCCCTCTGTGACTGGGAAAGCTGCAGAACACAGCTGTGAATCAGCCATGTTCTTGTGCTTCCAGAGCTGCAAGTGAAGTTTTCAGGAGCAATTCAGTGGGGCTGATAGCTTGAGCCTTGAAGAAGCTTTATGTAAGTATCTTTATGTTTTTAGGATCTAACAAGCCGGGAAGGATGTTTTGGATGGGGACATGGATTATCCTCCACAAGGCATCATCTCTGCCTAGCCCACCCTTCTCATCTGCTGGACAAGGAGTTCTGTTGTAATGTGCATCAGGCTTGCTGGTATCAGCACCACCTGTGCCCTTGGAAGAGTAACCTGGAGATCAGACCCCTTGATGGGGTCTTTTCTATAGCCAAGGCCTAGATTTAGACCAGAGTGATGCACCCAGGTACCAACAGAAGCCAGTAGTTCAGACTTAGGAGAGCTTTTTTAGGAGTGATGTGTGAAAGGTGTTGAAGTGTTGTTTCCTAACATTCCTGCTGACAGCTGAGTGACAGATTGAGAGTGTGCTTAAATTGAGATGCAAAGGAGTTAAATTGGTCTTCTGGTTGGTAGAATAATGACAAAATGTTGGAGAGAAACCAGGGAGGGGCAATTTTACATGAGAAGGTTGAACTAGAGAGAAGCTCAGGCAGGGAGTGGAGGAGATATGTTTAGAAAATCATATAATATAGAAACCTGTTGGGGTGTCACTCACTCAGGATCACCAATTGTGGTTATTAATTGTTGTGGTGTTGAGGGTTCCCAGGACGAGACAAGAGATGAGAATTGACCCCCAAGTTCTCAGAAGTCTGATTTATTATTTTATGATATTATATTATATTATATTAAAAGAAAATTATGTACTAAAACTATACTAAAGAAAGAGAAAGGAGACATCAGAAGGCTAGGTAAAGAATGATACTAAAAACCCATGACTGACCAGAGTCCTGACACAGCTGGACTGGGATTGGTCATTAAGTGAGAACAATTCACATGGAACCAATCAAAGATGCCCCTGTTGGTAAGCAACCTCCAAACCACATTCCAAGCAATCAGATAATCATTGTTTACATTTCGTTTTTGAGGCTTCTCAGCTTCTCAGGAGAAAGATCCTGGCAAAGGGATTTTTCACTAATGTGAACCTATCATAGAATGGTTTGGGTGGGAGAGACTTTAAAGATCATCCAGTCCACCTTCCTGTAGCCCAGGTTGCTCCAAGCCCTGTCCAGCTTGGCCTTGGACACTTCCAGGAATGGGGCAGCCAGAGCTTCTCTGGGCAGCCAAGGTGAGTTCTCAAAGCTAAAGCCATGAGACATTCAGTTAGATTTTGACCTTCTTCATCAGGACGACTTGTTGAGCATCATTTCAGTTGAGATAGCTCCAACATAATCAATACATTGCTAATCTGCTGCCACACTGAAGCTGCTGTCTCGTGAGACACTGAGCCCCTCCTCACAGGGGACACATGGGCCTGAGGCTGCAGCTGGGGCTGTGAGGTGGCCACGTGTCCACCCCAAGGAAGGAGTGATTGCATCCAGGGGAATTCAGCTGCTGCTGGAGCCTGGAGTTTCCAGGTAGACAGAAGTGTGCCCCAAGCCCAGGCAGGGCTGGTTAGAGATCTGCAGGAACCGTGCCTGAGAGTCTGTTGTGTTAATCTGGGCTCACTTGAGAAGCCCCTCTTCTGTGTGTGTGTGTGTTTCTCCATGAAATGCTCCAGTTTCCAAGGAGCTCTAATGTGCTTTTCCGGTAGATTTTCCTCACAAATGCAGAGTCTTAGTCCGTCTGCTTCTGTCCCTCTTTCCCTCCATTGCCTGCATTTGAATGTATAATATTGGCTTTTGGGCATGAGTGTGCTGTGCCCAATTTACAGACCAGTTCCTCAATTAAAAGATGCATAAGCTTTATTATTTATACCATTATTTTTCTAATTATTTTGTTTTCCTGGAGATGCCCCCCAGGGTCTACAGTTTGCTGGAAACTCCACCAAGAGATCCTGGCTTCTGACTTCAGAAGGTTAACTCTCCCAGCAGCTATTTTTGATCCATTCACTGGGAAAATGTGATTACTTCTTATTTACTGACATTAAGTATTCCTGCTTGTAGCCGGTGTGGTATTAAAGTAAAATGTTCAGCATTTAACACGATGAATGCAGAGATATGAGGCTAAATGCACTGCATAAAATCTTTATGGGGCTGTAAACAGACGCCCAGAATATTTTCAACTGTTTTGTTGTGACTCAGGCTGGGGTGCCCCCTCTGCCCAGGCAGCCTGCCCCAGGTCCCTTGGGAATCAGCCAGGATGTGTCAACACAGCCTTGGCTTCCAGAGGGGAAGGGGCCTGGGGCACAGAAAATGAGCAAGGCTGCTTCTGCACTTGCCAAGTCTGGTCTTGGCCACACTTGGTGGCTGTTGCTGCATCAGGGCAGATCTGGGGGTGAATATGGGCTGTGATTGCCTCAGAGCTGCTTTTTTCAGTCTCGGTCTCAGATAAACAGAGCTCAAGAGAAAATCAGTTCAGAGTGAGTTCTGTCAGCTTCAAAAGAGATTCATTCCTGCTGGTGTCAGTCACGGGAGACTGATGGCTGAGATTACTGAGGAAAGCAAGGCCTGTGGGCATTAAAGCAGATACTGTTACTGGAACTCAGGGCTTAAAGATGAGATTTAATCTGGACTGTGGATTTGTACAACATCCCTTCCCCCTTCCAGCTTCTTACTCAGAAGGTCTGGTTTCCATGAGCACGCTCAGCATCCAGTGCTCCATTTGCTCTCATCAGCTCTCTGGTCAACACCAAATCTGCTCCTGACCTCCTGAGTGCACTGAACACCAAGGGCAAGGGTAAACTGAGAGCTGGGCTCTTGACCTTGTTCTTTGTTGGGTTTTGGGTTGGGTGTTTGGGCTGTGTCCTCACCCAGGGATAGAAGCTGGGAACTTCTCAGCAAAACAGGCACCTCCTGTTCCCAGGGAGAGCAGCTGGGCTCCCAGGGAGCCTGTGCTGGGCTTCCCAGAGCTCAGCAGCTCTTCTGTGCTGAAACCCCACCAACACCTCCTGGTGCTGCAGCACAAGGAACACCAGCTGTGCCACCCAAAGCACGGCTTGCCAACCTTTACTTGGGGGATCCCTGCCACCCTTGGGTGTTGGAACCCTGGATGCTGAGAATTTTAAACTTCCTGTGCTTAAAGGCACAGACCCACAAGAGAACACTGCAGTTGAGCTGAGGCTGTGGAGAAGGCTTCCAGAATGGATTGATAGCCCTGGGATTACGGTGTGCATTGGTTAGAAGTGTGTAATATCACAGGGTGGAAAACTTAGAGTTTGGGGTTTTAGAATATAGAAATAAATTTGAAGCAAGATGGAGGTTTTGGGGCAGAGGCAGGTTGTTCTTCTTTACCTTCTTCTTCCTTCTTCTTCACCTTCTTCTTTACCTTCTTCTTTACCTTCTTCTTCCTTCATCTTCTTCTTTACCTTCTTCTTTACCTTCTTCTTCCTTCTTCTTCACCTTCTTCTTCATGGGTCTGGGTGATGTTTTGTAATTGGACAGAAAAGTCCACATTGCAGGCTTCAAGAGATCAGTTATGGGGTTAAAAGGGAAAATAATCTAGGTGTCATTTCTTAGTTGGATAGTTTAGCCTTAAAAGCCCTTGTAACAAGAGCTAGTTGGCCATTTTGTGCCTTGCTAATGAAAGGCTGCAGAACTCATGGCTGTGAGGCTGTTTCATTGGTAAGAAATAATAAACACCTGAGTCCCAACATAAACTGCCATCATCTGCCTTCAATCCCCACCCAGAGAAACCAATTCTTGGGCACCTTGGCAAGTTCTAGGTATGGTTCATGGTAAGTGAGGAGGCAGAGCTGAGCCACAAGCTCTGAGTATCTTTACTGCTTTAATAAAAGGCTGTGGAAGGTATTTAAATGGCCTCCTGAGGAGCATTCCAGGAGCTAAGTCAAAGGCCGCAATTCCATATTTAATGATACGGAATAAAATTGGTTGTGTTTGTGCTGCAGGGAGGTTCACACAGCCCTGACCTTCCAGAGCTCCTTTCTGCCATGTGTGAGGCCCAATGACAAACCTGAGAGTTTCTCCCAGGGGCTGAGTTATTTTTGATTGTTCCAAAGCTGCATCCTGAAATTTGGAGTGGCAGATCCCTGGAAAGTTAACATTTTGCAAGCTTTACTCTTGGTTAGAAGTCTAATGTGCCTGTTGGGAGTGATCAGGACAATTTTACATCTTTGCCCTCCCTGATTGCTTTGGATGCTTCACATTGGGGGTCCCAGCACAGGAAGGGCATCGACTTGTTGGAGTGACTCCAGGGGAGGCCTTCACATGATCAGAGGGATGGAGCACCTCTCCTGTGTGAAAAAGCTGAGAGAATTGGGGTTGTTCAGCCTGGAGAAGAGAAGGCTCAGGAGTGACCTTATTGTGGCCTTCCAGTACATCAAGGGGCTCCAAGAAACTCAGAGAGGGCCTTTGTTACAAGAGCCTGGAGTGACAGGACAAGGGGGAGTGGATTGAAACTAAAAGAGAGTAGGTTTAGATTAGAAATTAGGAAGAAACATCTTCCCTGTGGGGGTGGTGAGGCCCTGGAACAGGCTCCCCAGAGAAGCTGTGGATGCCCCATCCCTAGAAGCATTCAAGGCTAGGCTGGATGGAGCTCTGAGCAACCTGATCTAGTGAAAAGTGCCCCTGACCATGGCAAGGGGTTGGAATTGGATGATCTTTAAGGTCCCTTCCAACCCAAACCATTCTGCAATTCTGCAGTTCCTTGCTACAAAGGTTTGTGTCCTACATCCATCCTGCTCCTCTTCCCCACTGCCTCCCCCTGCATTCAGTGTCTCTTCTCTTTAGCATATGGCCAGAGCACATTCTCAGAGATGCTGACACTTTTCTTCTTCACTGCAGCAGGCACAGGAACTGTGGGACAGGAAATCTGCTTGGTGTTTAACTGTCCCGTTTGCAGCCAGCCACAGAGAGCAGGAATTGCAGCTGCAGAGCCCCTGCACTCCAGCTCAGGGCCGGGCAGGGATCACTGCCAGGGTCTCTCCTGCTCTTCTTCCAGCAGGCCGAGTGCTGCTCATTCAGGAAGCTAACAAGGATGGCTGCTGCTGCCTGGAGGACCTGACCCTTCTACAAAAGAGATGCTGCTCAGCTGAAGTCCGAGAGGTCTCTCCTGAAACTCTTTCAAGGGATCCTGGCAGGGCAGGCTCTTGGCAGCTCTGGTGCTGCCTGCTTCTGCCAGGGCTCCCTGCTTTCCCCTTATCCTGCTGCTGCCAGGCTCGAGCAGGGTTTTTTTCATTAGCAGTGATGCAGGCAGAGCGGGGCCAATTACTCACTGCTTTATGCTTGCTGGAAAACCCACCCAGGACTGGTAATAGCCATTAAGTGAGGGTGCAGCTTTAACTATGTGCCATTACATTAAGTTTCAAGTTGATCTATGGCCAGAGCAAATTGAATTCCTGCTGCTATCCCGTCTGACATTTGTTACATTACAATGCCTGCTCTTTTGTTTTTGAGTCAATAGCTGCTGCTTTCAAGAAATATGGATTATTAGAATTTATAGCCCGTCCAAAGCGTCTTTTCAAACACTCATATCCTTTTATCATTTCGTTTTGTTGTTATTCTGCCCAGCACAGTTTGTATTTCTTCAGGTTTTAACACCTGGGACTCTTGATACTTGTGCTAAATCAATACCCTTTGTCCTCATTGCTTTAATATACACAACCATTTGTGTGATGCATGAATTGCAGTGGGTTTTCTACCTGCAATAGTCATTTACTCCTCCTGCTCAAGCATTGCTTCCCCTGTCTGTGTACAGGCCGTGCTTTGCAGTAAATATCACACATCTACATTTCAATTCCTTCATAGGACGATTCCAGCTACCTGGCTGCACATGGGAAAGGGAATTTGCTGGCTCCTCGTCAGGAGGAGAACTCAGGTTTGACAGTATTCCCGGGCTTCCTGGAACGTGCTGGTGTGCTGAGTTCATAAAAATCCACCTTTTTCTCTTATACCTCAGATTTAGTGCAGTTACACCTTTTCATAAAGCAGATGTGAATACTCTCAAGATCAGTGAGAGGGTAAAAAGGGCTTTTGGACTTTTGTTCAGATGTCCTCAGGTCAGTAGCAATTGAAGTTGTCACTCATCAGTTGCCAGTTCTGGAGACTCTTGGGAGAGGAATTACTCTGATTACTGTCCCACAGCCAGGTGTACTGGAATGGAGACCCCCAGCCTTGTGACTTGGATCCACCCCTGCAGCTCAAAGTGGATTTACAGCAAGAGCAGCACAGCCAGTGCTGTCACTGCATCTGCTCTGCCCTGCTGAGCTGATGGAGACCATCCCAAGGCTGTTCCTCACCCTTTGGATGTGCTAAGGTACATGGTAGGGCTGGGCCTTTGGTACCACTCATCTGCTGACCCTTCTGCTCTGCTCCACTTCTCCTCTGCTGGCTCTGGGAGTCCAGGATGCCCAAGAGCAGCAAAGCTGCATGTTCCCTCTGGGTTTTGACTTCTTTTGGTCTATCAGGAAGGGCAGGAAACAAACAGGAAAGGTGCAAGCATATAAGATGAGATCAGAGAAAGAGCAGGCTTAGCTTGGCCACTCTGCATTTCCCACACAAGCAGGAAATCCTTGCCCTCTGGTCATTACCCTTTCCAGATGTTTCTCTTTTCCTCTGCTCCATAGGCTGGCAGCCACACACCCTCTTCATGCCCCAGCTCCTGCCAGCCCCGTGGCCATCCCATGAGCTGCCTGTGCTTCAAGTCCTTGACTCAAGCTGCTCAACTTTGTGATCCAAGGCCCTGTGCTGCTGCTCCCAGCTGCTGCCAGCCCAGCCCTGCCACGGCCCTGCAGTCCCATTCTCCTCCCAGGCTGAGCAGCTCCCGGTGCCTTCCTGCTTGAGAGGTGACAATTTCACTAACAGCCATTTCTGAGAGTGATGAGTGTGATTTTGAATGTCTCATTGAAAGGCAGGGCAAATCCTTCATCCCCAAAGGGAGATGTGTTAAACACTGCTTCAGAATTAATCTGCAGAGCGTGAATCTCCCTTGCAGCAGCAGCAGGGAGAGGCACCACGGTGTCCTCCTTTGTCTCCGTGTTCATGGCAGTCTCCTGGTTTATCTCTGCCACTGCTGCTCTTCGGGGCTCTCCCTCCCTGTCCTGCCCATGAAAAATGAGATGTCAGCTCCCTTCAGGGTGTGGCTATGCCTGACAATGTATTTTCCATGTAAATAAAAGGCAGCGATTTGCCTATCACTTACATTAATTGTAGTAGAAACTGGGAGAAGCAGGAGAAGGGGTGACCAGATCCTCTGCTGGACTGACCCCCCACTGCTGCACCCTCCTCCCAGGGGGCTGCAATTTGGGCAGAGCTGTGGTCTTCTGCATGGAGCACAGAGCTGCTGTCCTGCAGATTTGTAGAAGTTCCACATCCCTAGAAGTGGAACCTGACCGCCCTGGCTCAGGGACGAGGTGAAGCAGCCCAGGCCCTGACCCTGACAGATGCTTTTTCCGTGATTTTCAAGTCCTCCCCTCAATTTCTTGCTACTCCCAGTGCAGCCTTTTCCTTCAGAGGTGCTTTCAGACCTGCAGATGAAGCACCCACATGGCAGAGCCAGGAGGCAGAGCCCAGCAGGGCTGTCAGAAGGTCCTTCAAAAATCTGTCGGCACAGGTGGCACGTGCCTCCCTGCTCCTGAGACATAACTGCTCGTGACTATAAAGATTATTTACATTGCAACCAAAGCTGCCAAACACTTTTAAAATGTGCTAACGGTGCCTCTCTCTTCCCACTGCACTTGCTGATAAAGGGCCATAAACAAGCTTGACACATTTATAATAACCTTTCTCCCCTCCCTCTACCTTGTTCTCTCCTCTTCCTCTCTTTGCCTCTCTCTCAGGCTGCATTGGGTAAATTTTTATTCTACTGCCATTAGCTGGGATATATTGTTTGATGGGGGAAATAAAATGTCGAATCTCATTTTATTTTTATTTTTATTTTCTTGTTCTAGTAGCAGCTGCTTGAAATGCCAACAGCGGATGTTTGGTTTTAAAATTTTGTTTCCCCCAGCATTTTTTTCCTTTTCTCTGTTCATTTTCTTCCCCTTTTCCCGTATCTCCTTTCTAAAAGGTCATCTTAAATGATGCAAGGATACATGCTTTTGCAGGTTGTTTTTATCACTTATCAGCCTGTTCCAAAGGCCATTTAGTCTTCCAGGCAAAGGTTGTAGCTTTCAGCCTCCACTTCCCATTTACAAAGGAAAAATGGATGCTCCATTTGTAGGTGTATAAATTAGGTATAGATATAGATACAAACCAAAATGCTAACCCATAGGAAAGGAAAGAACCTTGTAATTTCTTTGTCTCCAGTCTGAAGAGGTCTCAGGTTCACCTTTTTTCATGTCACCTGTTTCTCTCAGAGATATTGATGGAAGTGCCTCATGTAACGATTCCTCCTCCATCCTGTATTGATGGTGCTGTAGAAAGGCCTGTGCTCTGCAGATGAAAGGCAGGGTACAGACTGTTCCTCTGGGGCTGCTCTGGAGGCTTTTTTGCTCAGTACCTCGTGGCTGTGAGGGAGGGTTTGTGGGCAGGGGGGCACAGGGAACTGCACTGGGGGCCCGTGCAGTTGAAAGTCTGTGTTTGTGGAGCCATCCTGGCTTTGCAATTTTGTACCCATAATGATAAAGCACTTATTTGTTTCATCTTCCCTTGAAGCCCTGGCCAGAGGGAGAGAAATGGATGTGGTAGACCTGGCCTGGAATTGCTCATCCTCTGGCAGCAGATGAAGCCATGGTGAGCTGTGCTCAGCTGCTGACACTGGGAAAGCCTGGCTTGGGGTGGTGGGGGGGGCATTGATCCCAGGAAATCTGGCAAAGATGCAGCAACTAAGCTGTTGTGTAAGAAAACATTACCTAAGGTATGGTTAGATGAGGGGAAATCTCTCCCCACCTTGTCTTGCTGACATAGTATGTATATAGTATGTCAGTATATGGTACTGGCAGGGCAATTAATCACAGTGTGCAGACCTGAGTTGGAGCCACTTTCAGAGCTTGAGACTTTCAGATGAGAGATGAGGAAATAATTTTTTATGTTTGATACATTAAAACTGCTGCTTTTCCTCTTCACTTGGTATATTTTGTTGTACGTGGTCAATAAATTTGCAGAGATGTGCCTGTGGTTATGGAAATCACACAATGGAATAATTAAATGGCCTAATTGTAAAGTATATTATCTTCAGCATTGCACTCAGCAGCTATTCTACCACACCTCCTAGAGGAGGGCAGTAAATATGAAAATCTGACACAGACTTGCACTCAGCAGGGGAATCCAGCCCAATCCAAACGTGATGAACTGATCCCACCACCCGTGGGGATGGATCCCACTCCTCCCTCAGGGTGGTTTTAGACATGGTCAGTGACTGAAGGCACTGAGGGAGGGGATGATGATTATGTACAAGGGATAAATCATGAAGCATCTGCAGCAGAGAGAAGGTGGGGACCATTTTAATTTTGGTACCACTCTGGCCTTCCAAAGCTGCTCTGTGGGACTCAGGTCTGTGTTGTGTCCAAGCATTGTATCCTCTGTGGTCCTGGCTGGAGTTCTGTGAAAATATGCCTGTGGTAGATATCCTGGGGCTCCTGTCAGCACTAAGGGCTGATGCTGTCTAAAAAATGAGGAAGGAATGAAGTGTCCTCTCTAATATGACACAAAACCCTCATCATCCAAGCCATTTTCTAGCGTATTAATATTAATTTTGCACTAATGCAGGATGAATACATTTTAGTGTTTGACCAGAGCACATTTGTCATTTTTATGTCATACTCACAGAATGCATCAGTGTGATATATTGTGTATTTTACCATAATAGTAGACAATATACCTCAGTATTTCATTTGGACAAGTAGCAAGTATGAGGCAAGGAGACAGTCACTGCTGGACCAGGGCTGAGCGCAGGAAAACAGAAATAAATTAAAACATATTAATCTGGAATAAAAAGTCATTTATCCAGTAAATTAAAAGCAGAAGCCTTCACCTCTTGTTGAGTTGCCCTATTAGGCTGCCTTAGCAAGGCTTGGCCTGGAGCTTGTGTGTGACTTCAGGCAGTGTGAGTTTGGAGACAGGTGGCAAAAGGCAGAACCTGGGAGTGACAGTGCCTGGGGAGGTGCAGAGCTGGAGAATCTGAGATGGAGCCAGGTGGGCTCAGCACCTGCTGCCAGGTGTGCCATCCACCACCCTGCCTGTTCCCAGAGCACAGCTGGGGCAGGGGGAGGTGCCTCAGGGGCATCTGGGTGCTGGCAGGGAGGGAGCATCCCTAGGGTGCCCACAGACAGGAGGCTGAGGGGCAGCAAAGGAGGGAGAAGGGGCCCAAAAGCACCAAGGCAGGCACAGTTACTGAATGGACTCTTCCCTATTGGTTTATTTGTTCCCATGTTTTGCCCTGGGCACTGATGTTTAGTCATTTAGACCAAAGGGATCTAAAGCGTTGCCATAAAGGGTAGTTCAAAAATCAATGGATGTTAGAAAGGGTCAAATGATGCCATAAAGAGATTAACAGCAGCATGGAGAGATAATATTCCCCTGACTGCAGAGCTGGCCCTGAGAGCTTTATGACAGGGAAAGAGCAGAGGCAGCCCCAGCACCTCTTTCCCTGCTTGACTTCTCCCTCTCCTCACAGCTCAGGGCTCTTTGGGGAGAAGGAGGGTGGGACTGCTGGGGGCAGGGATGGCTTTGGAGATGGGAATGAGAGCAGGCAGGCAGGTGGGCCATGCTGCTGCCTGATGAATTCTTCTAATCTAGACAAACTGCAGCTCTGTGGACAGTCCCTGCTAAATCACCCAGGAGAAATTACTTACTCAGCAATCAGTCACAGGTTTACAGCACGAAGGTCAGATTTTATGAGGGTCCCCTGGAACCCATGGGGGAAGCACAGCAGGGCTGTGTGTCACACCCTGGCATGGGACCTAAAGGCAGGGCAGGCAGTGTGCTGGGCAGGGGACAGAGCCAGCCAGGGCAGCCTTCCCCTGTCTCTTCCTCCCCAAACCCATCTGTGCAGCCTCCTCACCAAGCTAGGGGATAAAATCAGGAGCCCAAGGGACCTGATGGCTGAGGCAGAGGTGACATTTGGAGATGAACTGAATGTCCTTGTCAAGAGAAGGAAAGCTGTTCTCTGGGGATTTGTTTTTTGCTTTGTTTTCAGCTGTTCTTTGGTTCCATGGAATGTTCTCAGCACTGACAATGCTCTCATGCAGGAGCACATTGCAATAAGCAGCTCCGTTTTCTCCTGGGGCACTGCCTCTCTCTGTGAGGACAGGCAGAAGGAACCACTGGCATTTTTTGCTTAGAAAACACTGTTGATGCACAAAGATCTGTTCAGGACATGTGGAGGGGCCACTGCCCCTCAGGCTTGCAGTTGCCTGGGCTCATGGAAGGGCCCTGAGGGAAGTGAAGAGGCTGAATCCCATGAGCTCAGCAAGGATTGCCTGGGAAACCTCAGCCTGGCCCTCCTGGGAAGGTTTTCCCCTTGGAGAGAAGCCAGAGGCAGCTTCCCCACGGCCCAGCTGATGCTTGGGAAGCCTGGGCAGGAGCCAGTGGTCTGCATCCAGGGATCTTCCTTCAAAGCATCAGCAGGCCTTGTACACACAGCTCCCCAAGCCTTCCCATGGTGACAGTTTATGGCAGGATAAAGCCAAGGCAGACAAAATTACTTGTTTTCCTGGTGTTGCACTGTAGATCTTAGTCCTGCAGGAAATTAAAAATCACACCCAGAGGTACCTGATGTTTCCTGGATAGAGGCTCCTTTCTCCTGGGTGCTGCAGGCCTGGCTGGCACTCAGAGGGTGGGGGCTCTTCATGAGGACAGGCACCTTTGGGGTCTGCTGGGGACTGCCCAAGGTGGGCAGAACACCTGAAGGATGGGATTGCATTTGGTGCTGCCCTTAAACAAATCAATGTGTGAATCAATGTGACTGGCAGAGAGGTGTTGAAGAGCAGCTGACTGATGTACCATAATAGCAAATGTGAAGGGGAAGGAAAGAGATGGCTGAACCTTGGGAAAAGATGACCTTGATCCAGTGCCCTCTAAAGCCACAAAGGCATCTGTTTACTGCAAGAGACAGCTGCCATTTTATGTGGGAGCAGTGAGTCTCCGCGTGCTAAGAGGTGACATTCTGAGCTCTTCCTGCTGCCATGACTGGGTGGCTTTAGGCCAGCCAGCTCAAAGCCCACTTCGCCCAGGAGGAGCCTGCTGTGATTCTCTTGCCCTTGCCCAGAGGAACATTCTTCTCTCCCAGTTCCAGAGCCTGGTGGCCATCAGGATGCCTGGTCCATCCCCTGGAGCTGGCCCTGCTGGAGGCACAGCCAGACATCCATTCCCATAGCCCGGGGCAGAGCGGGCAGGAGCCCTGGGCAGGGCTCCCAGACCCTGGCATGGAGCAGTGGTTTGACCCTTGGTCCATCTCCAAGGAAAGCAGCATTTTACTGACAGGCTTTAGAGTGATGTGTGCTCGCTCATCTCTTCCCTCTCTTGCTCTGTTCCTTGATGCCAGGGTGCTGGTTTGGCTTGCTCCCTCTCTCTCCATTTCCCCTCCTTCTATAGCTTTCCTTCTGATTCTCTGCTTCTTCCCATTTTTTTCCCTTTTCTATGTCCTGCTGACCTGATCCTGCTCACCTGCCAGCCAGCCCCACTGGGACTAACTCTTGGGCTGCCCTCTGTAAAGATTTGTTTTCTTGCCTCACACCCAGGTGACAGCAGATGAGGGAGGAGGGTGCTGCCACGAGATCCCTGTGCTTGCTTCCATCAGTGCTCCCTGCAGAGTCTGGGCGATTGTTATCTCTGTAAATGACTGAAAGAAGTCGAGTGATAAAAGGATTAAGTGAGACGTATTTTATTTTATTTATTTATGTCTTGCTGCTCCTCCTCCCATCCCCCTTGACAGGCTGTGGAGCATATTGTGCTGCAGCTGTTCCAGGGAGGAGCAGTGGCATGGAGACCAGGGCATGGTGCAGAGGGGTCTGGGAGCAGGCAGGGAGCACAGATGGGTGTTTGGGCAGGGGGTGCACAGGGCTGCAGCAGGAGGGCAACAGACCTCACTGGGGTGAAGGGGCTGGGCATGCAGTGAGGCAGCTTGTCCACTCTTTTGTCTCCTAGTCCTTCTTTTCAAGTCAGGGGTAAAGAGCCCATGAGAATGCAGTCACGGAGCTGGACCTGGAGCTGCTCAGAGTGAGAGCTTCAGTGAGTTATGAACCAGGAGGGCTGACAGAGAGTCTCTGGACAGGAATTGCTGCACAGAAATGCCACAAATTGCTGCTTGCCTGGGGCCCCCGAGTGCACAAGGCAGTGGCACAGCTCCGTTCCCATGAGCAGTTCCCAAGCTGTTCCTGCAGCAGATCCCTGCAGATGCTACTGGAAGCAGCCTATTCCCAGCTGAAGTTTATTTCAGGTCTCCATGTGTGTCTGCTAAATAGCTGCCAGCCTACAGACTCACAGGGACAAGTGAGTCCTGTCTGGCAACTCAGTGAGCCCTGCCTGTGTCTGTGGCCTCACTAATGGCCCTCACAAGGGTTCCCATGGTCAGAAGCCCAGGTGAGTTCCAGCCGTGCTGGTGGCATTACAGTTGGATGGGGCTTAAACCAAGACAGAGACTCAGAGTTCTATAAAACAATTCAGCTCAAATGTTCAAGTTTTGGTATTGCAACCCCCTCCCAGCTCCTTGGCACAGAGGGAGCAGTACATGATTGCAAACTCTCCTTGGATTGAGCCCTAAGGAATGAAACTGGAGATTATATTCCTGGCAAAGAGTGCTCTCTAAAACTCATTTGTACCAAGGCTGTATCTATTCTAGTAAATGTAACGAGCCAGGAAGCAGTCTGGTCCTGTGGGGGTGTGATGTGGAGTGGTTCCTGCTGATACAACTAAACTCTGGCCTCTTCCATGCAGTTCCCTGGTGACAGTTCCTGGCTCATGCCATCCCCTGAACTGTGTCCAGGATCCTCTGGGACACTGCTGGCTGGAGCAGGCCAGGGAAGCATGTCCTGGCTTGGATGGCCATGACAGTGTCTGGGCTCTGGCCCTGGCTTAGTTATCAATGCAGATCTCTCCTGACACAGTTTCCCAGGGTAGAAGGGGGTTCATGGACCTACTGGTTGGAGGCAGGTCTGTGGGCTGTCTGCAGTGCTGCTCACTGGCAGCACAGGGTCACCACACATGGAGCAGGGGAATTCAGATGGGGAGGGAAGAGCAATTTGTGGCACACTGAGAAGCCTCAGCGAGCAGGAATGGAGGCAAGAGGAGCCTCCCAGTGTTTCCCTGTAGTCTCAGTGCTGGCATGATCACACTGCCTGTACCAGCAGGAAGAACTTGGCAGCCTCCATCTCGCTGAGTGCTGCGTGGAGACAAATCAGCTGCTGTGCTTGTGTGACTAAAGAGACCCAGGAGCACAATCAGTCAGGAAGTGAAACAAAAGGATGGCAGCATTTGGACCAATACCTTCAGGAGTCCTCGGGATACGGGAGCTCTGCAGGCAGGTGAAGGAGCAGCTAGAACTATGTGAAATGATTGCATGTTCCCCTGAACGCCTGGGACCACAAACTGGCCCTAAAGGGGCACCAGCTGCACCATGATATTCCCTTAAGGAGTCCAGTCCCTGAGGTGGCATCACAGATATTTGCCTGGTAGGCATGTGGTGGCAGCAGCACCCCTCGATTAGCTCTTGCCATTTGTTCTGCCTCGTGCTGCAGCTGCCAAGCAGCTGATGCTCACTGGGCTCTTGGTGCTTCTGGACCTCGGCCTCCATCTCCATGGCCAGAGTTCAAGGCCCTCTCTGGGTTTATGGTCAGCAGCAGAGGCTGTGGGTGGGACATGCCCCACCAGCTGTCACTGAGAGCCAGCCCAGGGGCTCAAGGCCAGGGCCAGTCTGCTGCCTCTGCTGCCTAAGGCCCCACCCACAGGTCTAAGCAGGAGGAACAGTTTTGTCTCTTCAAACAAGGCCTGTGGGAGATGAAGCCACACCAGAAGGGTTTCCCATGGGTTCCAGTCCACCTCTGGAGAATACAAGGCAGCTGGGATGGGCAGCCATCACTGGAGGGTCACCTGAGGACATCTCACAGCCTGGCACAGCTCTGCCTAAAGTCAGTGACTCCCCTGGGCTGACTCTTGCTATGGTGTCTTCTCCCCACAAATCCCCTCTGGCATTTGCTTTTCCCTACCTTCTCTGCTCTGCCATCTCTACCTTCCCTTCCACCACTGCCCACCACGAGCGAGTGAGCAATCCAGCATGGCCCAGTTTAATATTCCACAGATCCTCACACACTGATAAATGAGAACAAGAGAGGGAAGGGGGGGATGAGAGCCTGGTGCAGGGAGGGGGATATAAAGCCCTGAGCCAGTATTCAGAGCAGCAGAGATAACAATAAGCGAGAATAATAGTCTAACAAGTCGGAAATGTCACACGCGATCGGGTGCCATTAACACAACATGGATCTGAAATATCACATAATTAGTTTTGTGCCTGTTGTTCTGATTTGGAGAGAAAAAATATTAAAGGGAAGAGATTTGGGGGGGCAGAGAGGAAAGTGCCAGCGAAGTGAACTCATAAAAGGGTGAAGCCTACAGCGTCTAATGTTTTTGGAATGGTATAATAAAGCTCTATCTCCTTACCCATGTTTGAGGCAGAGATTTTTATCTGGCAGTACGGGATAAAAAGAAATGAGAACTTGAAAAGGGTAGATAAAATTGCGATTGATCTCTCTAGGGCTGCCTTGCCTCCTTTCAGGGAAGCTTGTGGGCCTCATGAATTGCTCCACTACTGAGACACACGATCCCCACCCCTTCCCGTGCCACCTCACTAAAAGATGAAAAAACCCCAATGTTTTCAAGACTTCTTTCCCCTTCTTTTTATAACCCAGTGCACAAAGCCTGTGTTTGAAGGCTGTGCAGTGACTCAGGAGCTGTTTGTCTCCTGAGAGCAGGCTAATGCATGGGTGTTTGGGGGACCCCCACTGCTCCAAGGCATGAGAGTGCCTGTGCCTGCAGACAGGCTCGGAATTTCAGGGGCTGGTGTCTGCCACCAGCTGCTGGGAGCAAAGCTCCTGCCTCTGCTGCAGAGCCTGCTTTGTGCTGGGGGTATTTTGTTTTTCTGAGGGATACAGTCACTATCAAAAGAGACAGAAATGCTCAGGTCTCAGTGGGCACTGCTTGGGGACAGTTGTATAAGGATTGGAACACGACTCTTCTCTGAAATGGTAGGAAAAGGGAAAATTGCAAATATCACAGGAGACAAACACTGTCAGTCCTTTCCTGCCCTGCAGCCTCTTGGGGTGTGAGGAAAGTGGTGTACATGCCAAGCTCTTGTGAGTCAACTCTGGCTGTGTCAACTCTACACCTGACTATTAGGTGTCTGTATTAGATGGCTAGTTAGACTATTAGGTGACTAGTTATACTACTAGATGGCTGTACACTCCTCTTTTTCTGGAAGCAGCTGCCCCTTTCTGCAGGCCCACACCTCAAACAGACTTCTTTGAGACAGGAGCCCTTGAAAGAGGGTGTGGGGATTGCACAGTAACCCACCCCTCTATCCTGGAACAACTTCAAGGTCAAGCTGGAGTTTGCTTGGAGCAACCTGGTCTAGTGGAAGATGTCCCTGCCCATGGCAGGGGGGTGGAACTGGATGATCTTTAAGTTCCCTTGCAACCCAAACCATTCTATGATTCTATTAACTTAGCATTTTCATCATCAATAAGATCTTGATAGGGATGGGGATGGATTTCTCATCCATGCTTCATTTTAGGCATTCCCCTTTCCACATGCCTTTCCCAAAAAACCCTTTAACTCTGGTGCTCACTGGGACAGGAACAGTCAACTCGTTGCCTCTTCTCTGGTGAGACAGCTGGAGCTGCTTGTACAGCATCAGGCACAGATTTTGTTGTCCCTTCTGGCAGAGGCATCCCCTTCTCCATGCCCTGGCTGTGGGAGCTTGATGGGTGCCTCCTGCTCCTGGAGGCAGGGACTAACCACCCATGGTGCCTCTCCAGGCTGAAGGACCTCGTGGTGCACAGCAGCCAGAGCTGGTTTTGCCAGCTCGTTCCAGGAGCTGTATTTTGGAGGGGAGATGGGCAGGACCCATGCTCCTCCTGCTTGCCCTTGCCCTGTCACGGCAGAGCAGCTTCACACCCGTGCAGGCACTGTGTCCCCTTTGCCAGGTCCCTGTGAAGGGAGAGCAGAGATGTGCTAACCCCAGGTTTGAATTACAGAGCCTAGAGCTCTCAGTCACTTGTCTACCTGCCAATTGCTAATCACTTCAAAACCTATTCTGGGAAAGAGATGCTCCCAAACAAAATGAGCACTCCTGTGCCCGAGGCATGGGTAGCTGTGTCCAACTCCTGTCTCTGGAGGATGCCTGTAGGATTGGGATTCAATTAATTCAACCCCAGCAGATCCATCCTTTGCCTGCTGAGGGCCAGGCACTGACAGCAGTGTGACAGCAATGCTGATCCATCGCTGCTGCTCTGGCCAGTCGTGACAGGGAGCTGCTGTCACCTCCAGAGCCGC
This sequence comes from Haemorhous mexicanus, assembly GCF_027477595.1. Taxonomy (NCBI): domain Eukaryota; kingdom Metazoa; phylum Chordata; class Aves; order Passeriformes; family Fringillidae; genus Haemorhous; species Haemorhous mexicanus. The sequence goes on from NC_082353.1 coordinate 3,371,822, forward strand.
AGCCCTTGCTGTGCCATGAGCGATTCGCAGAGGGCTGAAGTGCAGCTGCTCTGGGCTGGAGTGTGGCAGCTCTGGAACTCAGCTCCCCTCGTTCACATGGCAAGTGAAAAGTATTTCTGCATTTTGTTAACACCCAGCAGAAGTCGTAAATATTAGGACTAGCAAAGAAGTGAGTTTTCCTTTTGACAGGAAAGTCTGTGGCATCAGTTTTTCTCTTGACTCCGAAATGAATGTTAAAAATTCTGATGAAGCATATGTTCTTCCAAAATTAAACATTTCATTTCTATTTCAGTCTTTGCAGCTTGCCACTATTTTAAAATACAAACTAAATGATTTTGTTTGGAAAAATCATTTTGAACAAGGCATTCTAGACTTCTCAAAATTCTTTGTTTCGTTTTTTTAAATGGAAAAGCTGTTGAACAGACTGTGTGATATTAGTATTTTCTGAGATGTGTTGATGTAAATGAATACAATTGATTATTTTGTTTTGGTGGTAAGAAATTGTTGATGAAAATTTTGTGATCTGCTCTAGAAAAATGGACAAGGCCTGTATTATATATTGGTCTCTATCTATAGAATGAGACATTAGCTATTTCAAGAACCAAAGGGAAGATTTTGTGACCATTACTATGAAAAAATCCCTAAACACACTCCTCTGCATCGTATGTCAATGTAAAATATTACATTTCTTCCAGCAGTTTACAGGGAATTTTATCAGAATGATGCAAGAAAGAAATAAGCTGCAAGATGAGCTTAACAGTGCTAGTTCTCCCATTCATTTCAGTCTGCTTGAGTTCTCAGCAGATCAGCTCAGCCTGGATTGTTGTGAAGGTTCAGACAGACCCCTAACTCTGTCTTGATTTGAATGACAGGTGTCTGCCAAGGGAGGTGGGAACCTCCCTTGGAATGGGGAGTATGACCCCCTTCCTTCTGAATTATTTTAACTTTGAAACGAAGGGGCTTTGGGGCAGAGCTGGCTTTAAGAATGGGGAAGATGGGAACGCAAAGCTGGAGCAGCAGTGCTGGCCCTTTCCAGCAGAGCCGGCCCTTTCCCGGCTCCTTCCCGGCCCTTTCCCGGCCCCTTCCCGGCCCTTCCCTGCTCCTTCCCGGCCCTTCCCCGCTCCTTCCCGGCCCTTCCCTGCTCCTTCCCGGCCCTTCCCCGCTCCTTCCCGGCCCTTCCCGGCCCCTTCCCGGCCCTTCCCTGCTCCTTCCCGCTCCTTCCCGGCGCTCCGGCAGCCAGCCCTGCCCGCGCTGCAGTTCCCGGCACGGCCGCAGGGGGCGCTGCCGGCTCCCGGCCGGGCAGGCGGGCGGGGATCCCCGCGCCGCCAGGGGGCGCTGGGCGCGTCTCCCTCACGCCGTGATGGCGGCGGCGGCGCGGCCGGGCCGGGGCAGGAACGGCGCGGCGGCGGCCGGAACGGCGGGGCGGCTCACCCGGCAGCGAGCGAGAGGCGGCGGAAACTGGGCAGTTGTGCCGGGAGCCGCGGGGTGTCCCCGCCAGGCACGGGGTGTGCGGCTACGGTGTAGCAAAAGCCCGGAGCAGTGGCGGAGGAATGGCGGGGCCCGGCCCCCAACACGGCCGGGAGAGGCTCCCCTGCGGAAAGGGCCCGGGATTCCGGGGTTTCCCCCGAGGCACCCGAGCAGACGGTGAAGGGTCCTTTTTTCCTGAGGTGGGGTGTTGGTAAGGCCCCGGTGCAACAGCCGCTTCCACAAGCACTGCTTTGCTCCCGGTGGCAGAAGGCAGCAGGAGACGGAGCCTCGCAGCGCTGCCGAATCTCCCCGCAGTGAGCGCAGCGGCTTCCCCTCCGAGGGACGGCGGAGAGCGAGCGAGGAGCTGCACCCAGTGCACATCCCAGACAGATCTCAGAGGAGCTGCACCCAGTGCACATCCCAGACAGATCTCAGAGGAGCTGCACCCAGTGCACTTCCCCAGACAGATCTCAGAGGAGCTGCACCCAGTGCACTTCCCCAGACGGATCTCAGAGGAGCTGCACCCAGTGCACTTCCCCAGACAGATCTCAGAGGAGCTGCACCCAGTGCACTTCCCCAGACAGATCTCAGAGGAGCTGCACCCAGTGCACTTCCCCAGACAGATCTCAGAGGAGCTGCACCCAGTGCACTTCCCCCAGACAGATCTCAGAGGGGCTGCACCCAGTGCACTTCCCAATCAGATCTCAGAGGAGCTGCACCCAGTGCACTTCTCCCAGACGGATCTCATGGGATCTCTGCCCCTCCAAGAGAAACCCCTCAGCTAAGAGAAGTGCAGCCAGGTACACTGCTTTCCTCCTTCCTAGGTACATCTTTTGTCGCTCATACTACTGTTTGTTATTGTTACTTAGCAACAAATGGGACAAAATTCCATGAGAGAAAGAAACAAAAGGAAAAATCCTAACTCCTAAAAAACACCAAGGCCAATGTATGCCTACACTACAAGCTCCGGGAAACTGGGCTGCAAGGCTGAACTCCAGTCAGGAATTCAAGAGGCTTGGAAAGGAACAGGCAGCTGAGATGTGTTAGGGCCCAAGTTTCAGGTGACAGCAAGGCCAGGGTGGGGGAATCCCACCAGTGATGTCCCTGGCTCATCCCTGGTAATTGCAAACAGGTGGCACCAACAGGGAGGCTCAGCCAGGTGAGCACTGCAGCACCTGGAACTTGTAACAAGGTAATAGACCATGCTGACCAGAGGAGCTGAGATAGTTTGGAGGACTATCAATCTTCAGAAGAAGGTAGAAGTCCTTCAGTCTTTTAAGGACAACTAGGGAGAGGTATGCAAGCAAGGAGGAATTTGTGAATGGTTCTGATGTGTTTCTTCAGCTTTAGAGGAGAGAAACCTCTGCAATAGCCTTAGGACAAGTATGGATGTTGGATCATTTGAACAGGAATGGCTCAGGAACTGAAGGTATGCTTTTCTGGGTGTGTTTTGGTGGTGGTTGTGGTTGTGGATGGAGAAGGGGCTCTCCTAGCCCTTGTTCCTCCCCTCTCTCTTGGGTTGGATTGTGATGATGGATGGAGCAACACCAGCCCTGTAGGCAGGGCTGGGCATGGGCTGGGGACTGCAGATGCTGGCTGGTGCCTGGGGACAGAGGTTCCCTGGCCTTGGAAAACAGGGAAACACAGACTCTGCTTGTGCTGTGGCTTCAGAGGACAAAGAGCTTCACTGCCCAGCGCAGTGGGCTCTGGGCTGGCTGCTTCCTTGGCTCAGAGCAAACATGCCTGTTTTTCTGTGTTTGTGGAAGTTACATTACCAGCTCTTCCCTGGGAAATGGTCTGCAAATTCAAAAAAATAAAGAGGAAAAAAAGCTTGTAAAGTTGTTCTATCTGGCTTGCAGTCCTTTAAGGGCCACTCTTTCCCCCTGTAGCCATGAGGATTAGAAGCATCCTGTCCCCTTCAGTTGAGTTGATGCAGAAAGTGAGGTTAAGTGCAGTGCTGGAGACTCCAGGACCTGAGGATATGCAATTCCCTGAACTCATAAAATCATGACTTGGCAAAACTGTGCTAGCTGCAGAGCTGTTCATGCTCTTAACCTGTGTGTTCCCTAAGCCAATTAGGCTGAGTTTCTGGAGAGGGCAATAATGGCTGGGCACACTCCTTTGAACCAATAATGAAGGTGGCTGGAGCTGACGAGTGGCCTGCTAATGAAGGAGTGCTGCTGCTTGCCGTGCATAGCTAATGACCCTGGCTCCAGTAGCCCACAGCCAGGCAGAACAAAAAATCTCTTTCCACCCAGTCCTTCATTACTATCCAGCTGCACTCAAGGGAACAGCTCTTTGGTGGGGAGAGGGGACAGCAGCATGGCTGGTTTTGGGAGAGCTAGAGTGGTTTTTCCCGTGCCATCTTGGGTCAGTCTCAATTCCTCTTTAGGCATTGCTGTTCTTTCCCCTCCCTGCCTTTGCAGTGGTGTTGCTTCAGGGATTGCATTGGGAGTGAAATGGGTCTTGATACGTGCTGCAGGTCATGGTGGAGAGGAGGAATGCCAAAATACAGGCATTTTAGGGCTCCAGTTTGGAGATGCCTGCCTGGCTAGTGTCTGTCACCTCTCCAGCCTCTTCTCAGGGGATAATCCCCTTCTGCATTTGGGAAGGGAGCTCAGGAAGCAGAAAGCTTTCTGGGGAGCTCCCCCACCCAGAAAGCTTTGTAGTCCTTGTGAAACACAGATTTCTCCAGGATTGCTCCTTATCTGGTGAAACCAGCCCCAAGGGCTATAGGCAGGCCTGGGCAGGGTGTGCTCCCATCTCTGCCCTGGGAGGAGTGCCCACCTGTCATCGTCTGAGCCTGGCAAAATGCCAGTGCTTCCATGAGAAAACCTCTTTTCCTGGTATCTGCTGTGAGATGTGATCAGAGACAGAGCAGAGCAGGCTCCAACTTAGGATTGAAAGGAAAAAAACTTTATTAACATAAAACTACAGGGAAAAAACACACAGAACACAGGATGAAAACCTTCCAAATTTCCTCCTCCTCACCCCACCAAATTTCCTAATTCTGTTACCACCCTTTGGATAATCAATTCTCAATTCTTTGAGAAGAGAGGAGTCCCTCTTGCACCACAGACTTCACCCAGGAAACAGTCGAAACTTCTCATGTTTCCGTGTCAGCCCGGAGAACATTTTGCCATTGTGACCTCTTCCTTCCATGTCCAGTGCTCTCACCACTGCACATGGACCAGAGCTGCTTCTAGGGTTTTTCCCTTTAAGGATGCTTTGTCCAGTTCCAAAAAGAGCACAGTCCCTCTCCTTTTGGGACACCTGTCCCCCCCATGTTTCACCCCCTGGGGCTGAGGGGTCTCTCGAACAGAGATCATCTTCCTCTTCTTCTTCTTTGGAGACGGAGGGCACCACCACAACCCTCCTCCACCCTTCGTCTCTGTTCACACACCTTCACATCACCGCACTCTCCTGGCTCTGAGCCACTGCCTCCCCCCAGAATGCAGTCTCTGTGTCACAGGAACTCAAGGGTTCTGTCCATAGCTATCCAAGAAAAGTCCAGCCAAAAGCCACTCCATCATCTCCTCCCACCTAGAATTCTTCTCAACTTCTCTCAATCTCACCAACTCCAGGAGGAATCAGCATTTGCAAGGTTTCCATCTTCCCAAGAAGGGTTAAAAGTCCCAGGCTCTGCCGGTTTGGTTCATGAACTCCCACGGCTGGCTGCCCTGCTGGGCACCCCCCCCTTCTCCTTCACTCCAGCCGCGCTATCACAGGCACAGTCTGCTCTCTCTCTCTCCCTCCAGGGGGGGGAATGGGGGATGGCTGCCCGAAGCCCTCGCAGTGCAATGCTCCTCCACCCTTCGGCCCAGGCCTGGCCTACCTCCCTCCGGCCACATGGCTCCCCTCCCCCCTGCCCAGCTCGGAGCTGGGCAGGGGAGGTCTGCTCTTGTCCCAGACTGGAACTCAAAAGGAACTTCCAGTGGGAGTTCACAGCTTTTAACCCCCTGTGTTCTCAGAGGCGTATCTATGCCCTCAGTGGACAAACCAGGTGCCAATATTAAAATCTGGACACCGATTGGCGTGACCACACCATCCCAAAAAAAAACATTTCTCCTCAAACCACGACAGCACCTCTGGAGCTGGGATGGTCTGATGTGCTGCAGGGGCAGGCACTGGTACCTGTGTGCAGGGCCCAGGTGTGCAGGAGGCTGTGTCAGCCTCCTTGGAAGGGCTGGGCTTGCTGTGTGTGAACCTCCTGATGTGTGGTGGCAGGGAGGCTGGGTAGGTGGGCAGGGTACAAAATCTGCTGAAAGAAATTCTTCCTTTCACCACATTAAACCCTTCTTGCAGAGCTCCTGTGCGTCTTCCCTCCTACTTGAAATTATAAATATGTTTTTTCAGTGAGTTAGTGAAAAATTCAAGCTTTCTCCTGTAAAGACCCCATCTTCAAACCAAGCCCTGTGAGATGTACATGTGGCACTTGATTTAGCTTCATTGGGCTGCTGTGGTTGGTAAAAATGTATTGAGATGCTTCCAAGATGCTAAAGAAACATAAATGATTGCTGTTAGGCTAATTTATTACTATTTAGCAGAGAACAAATACATTTTTAAAGGGGTAATGGCTAATTAAAATTCCTGTTAGGCAAATTTGCTTATCTAGTACTTAGTAAAAAGTTGGGCTTAGATCCTGCAGTCTCTTAAATGCACACACAACCTTATGCAAGTGTGTAGGCCCAAAGAGATCTTAAATCCCTGTAGGATCAAGAGCATGGATATTAAATAGAAATCCCCCACCAAATCAGTCTTTTGCTCTTGGCACTGCCAGTCTGCTCCTTACTCACTGCCTTTGCTTGGAAGATGATAGTCGATGAGGTCAGTGGTACTGCTGTTTCTAGTCAGTGTCAAATCCTTGCCCTCAACACTGGTTTGAGCAGGAGTGTGGTATTGATCCCACCTCTGATCTGCAGCATTGGGCATCAGCAGCCAGGACAAGGGCAGTGCTGTGTGTGCTGGGTCAGGTGGGCTGTGCTCTCCCTTGGAAGTGCTCTGGGGATCTGCAGGATGTGATGCTGTGCCCTCAGTTCCACGAGGAAGGATTTGGGGAGCTGGCTGCTGCCACCCAGCACAGGAGCCCAAAGCAGGACTCACAAATGAAAGGTTATCCTGAAAACTCCTTTCTTGGGCTGCTGGATGAGCACAGTACCTGCTTCAGCTGCTTCTTGACTTACCTGTCACAGCTGTGCAGCAGCTCCAGTTCCTCTTCTGCTCTGTGTCATTTCCACATCCATGCTGAATGAACTAAAAGGGTGAGAATTTTGGTGAGGCCATGGCACAGGCTGCCTGGGGAAGATGGGGCTGCTCCATCCCTGGAAGTGTTTAAGGCCAGGTTAGAGGGGACTTGGAGCAACCTGAGGAAGGCATCCCTGCCTGTGGTAGGACACATGGAATGATAGGATCTTGAAGGTCTCTTCCAACCCAAACCAGTCTGGGATTCTATGATTGTGATTAGTAGAATTGGTCTTGCTTTCCTTCAAGTTCTAGTTTGTACTGCAAATCAAAGCAATTGCCTTGCTGCACTCCTGAATTGGAGAGTGGCATTTATTTATTTTCTTAGTTACACTTCCTCATGTGGTCTGGTGCAGATAATGGAACTGATATGGTTTGCAGTTCATTTGGGAGCAGGCTGCTCCTTGGGATGGGATGTCAGAGTCCCTGCAAGGGACTGGCTGAGGTGTGTTGTGGCACCCAGAGGGACACCCCAGAAGTCAGCACAGGTCTGTGCAGGTGTGAGCAGTGCAAAGCTGGAATACTGCTGGGATTGGTAACCCTGAACCAGGGAGCACATCTGGAAGTGTTTGAGCAGGGATGTGTGCCTGGGCTGGTTTGTTGAGAAGGTGGCTTGAGAGGGTCCTGAGTGCTTGCCTTGGTTCCACTGAAAGCTGGTAGCTGCACGTGAGGGCAGGAATGAGCTTCTGGAGGGGCTGTGATTGAACAGGAGGCTGTGGGGGGAATTCCAGTGGGCTCTGCATGGCCAGAAGTGGTATGGTCTGCACGTGTGTCCTGGGATTTGTAGCCTGTGGCTGGCAAGAGCTGACATCTGCTGAGATGTTTTAGATGATATCTGGCCTAAAAACCAAACATGTAGAGCAGCCCATATTTCCATTGATTGGAATATGAAACTGTGGGGGCAGTGTGAATAAATGCTCACCTGAACCAGCCATTTACCTGTGCTCTCATCGTGGTCACCAGCAGATTGCTTTTCTCCACGTGAGCCTCGTTCCTCGCAGATCTCAGTGCTTGCTGGACCTGTCCCTTTGTGCCTGTCAGGCCAGGTGACAGTCTGAGGCAAGGTCTGCCCTGCCCACACGGCTGTGGGGGCTGCTCCCCTAAGATGGGCACTTACCAGCTCTTCATTAGCAGTTGACTTGATGAGGAAGGCCTGGGGGCAGCCGGAGGCAATTCTCACCCCAGGCACCCACGGTTTTGTGCCTGCTCTGACCATATCACAGATTTGAGATGGGTAGTGCATGTTCTGGTTGGAAATGACATGTGCTATAATTCCTGTAGCAAAAAATATACTTGTGAATGTGTTCCTTGGAAAAAGTGGCGAGTTCAGATGATGATGGCTTTCAAAAATCCTTCCTCATTACTTGTACAATGACTTCTATTTATGTGAAAGTACAGCTTCTGTGAGGACTTTAAATCTGAGAGGGATTTGTTTTTTTCAGCAGAGAGATGAATTTCTGATAGTCAAAACACTGTTTCAGATCTATGAAGAAGTTCTAAATTACTTTTTTTGGTCCAGGTTTCCCTGGAACTACTCCTGTCTCTTGGATTTGACATAGTTCGTGGAAATATTTGGATGTTTTCATACACAAATGTTTTTTGGTTGGGAACAGCCTGAGGTGTTTTTGGGAAGGGAAGCATACTCATTCAGCAGTCAAGGATTAATATAGCTCTGCCTGCATCCTTCTTCTCTGCCAACCAGTCACTGCCTTCCAATTCCACAGCAGTGGTCATCCAGGCAAGGCAAAAGAAATAGCATGTGAAGTGACCCACTGCAGAGTGTAACTACTGAAATCCAAGGGAACTGGCCCCAGCTTCCCCAGTGTGATTCTTACCTGGCTGCAGAGATGCTGGGTGGCCCCTCATGCCTTGTCAGGTAAGGTACAGTCCTTACTGTACCTTAAGTTTCAATTCATGGTCATTGAATGTGATAAAAGTCAAACCAAGAGATATTTTGATGCACAAGTAACACCTTTCTATGAAAAGGAATCCCTCTTTCTATTTTTAGTGTGCAACAGTGTCATTGCAAGTGTCTTTGTGATGCTTTTGTTGTGACAGATCCACTGGGCAGATATACTTCAAAACAGACTTCTCTCTTCTGTGCTACAGGCAGCTGTTAGCCTTGGTGTGCAGGACAGCAGAGAGAACTCTTGTGGGGAGAGCAGGAGGCTGTTGGTGTCTGTGTCCTTGCCAGGCTGGTGGGGTGGGTTGTTTTCCGGGATGTGGGAGTGAGGTGGGTGTGAGTCATGCCTTGCCCTTGTCATTCCCTTGCTTCCTGAGCCATGCTCGCTCATCTTTCTGAGCACAGGATGTGGTTGGCTTTATTTGGAATGATACAAGCATCCCCGTCTGAGTTAATTGACCAAGACAAATTTTGTTAAAAAACCTTGACGTTAATAATGTGAAATAAGAGCTGGGAGGTAAAATACACACTCTAGACAAGCATTAGCAGTAACCCCACCCTTCCAGACTCCTCCTGAGGTACTATGGCAGAGAGCTTAGGTCAGTTAGTTTTAAAATTAACTTCTAGTCCTCAAGGCAGCCTTTAAATAGAGTATTTGAGCTGTGACTATTGCTAGTCTTTTTTGGCTGTGTAAGGGAGAGTGGAAGAGTGTAAACCCAGAGAAATCCGTAGCTGCTGGTGACTGGTCTAATGACTGATCATGGGCAGACCCTTCATCTCAAAGCCCCGGGCCCTGCAAGCTGAGCTGGGATGTGGTGCACTGGTTAGCACCAGGAATGGGAATACTCCTCCCTTCCAAGGGAGAGCCTCCACATGCTGTCAGTCTGCCCTTTGCAGCTCGGATCCATCAAGGCCTTGCTGTGATAATGCAATCCAAGTGGATGTTGTTCCTGCTTCTCTCACCCTGGGCAGGGGTGTGCTGATGTAGCTGTGCAGAAGGCTTGGCCTCGCGTGTGTGTGGAGGGACCGACTGATACTGCTTTGGGTACCAACCGTGCCCTGAGAAGCTGCATCAGTCCATCTGAGAGGTGCAGAGCTGTTCCCTTCTCTGGGAACAGTAGGCTAAGCCCAAGAGATACACAGGTTTCTTGCCTGAGACAATTATAAGGTGGAAAAATTAATCAGGTATAAAGGGAAAAAACAAAGTACCAGATACTCTGAATGCCTGGGAAACAAGGTGAGAATCCTGAAAAAAACACCTGTTTCTTGGCTGGGGCAGTCTAAGCTGCAAGGACTCAGTGTGACCTGTGTCAAAGCACGGCAGCATTCTTCTGCCTCTTCACCTTCCCTTCCCGCGGAGGAGTCTTCAACAGGGCTGTGGCTGCTGTGCTGCAAATCGTACTTTTCTCCAAGGAAGCAAAGCTCTCCCTGTTCCTGCTTCCCGACCCAGATAGGACTTTGTGCTGAAAAGATACTCCTGAGCCTATCAGGGCAGCAGCAAAAGGAACATTCTTCATTCGCCTCTGAAAGCAGGCAGAAGCTCAGTGCTCGGGATAGGTCCGGCCCGGAGTCCCGGCGCTGTCCTGGCTCCTCCTGGGACGCTGCCTTGTGGTTTAAGCCCAGCCTCGCTCCCTTGCCCTCCCCCGGTGCCGTGGCCTTGCAGGCGATCCATCAGCCGGCGCCTGTGCAGAGTGGCAGCGCTGCAGCATCTGATCGATACCGCCCAACCCTGACACGGAATCAGTCACTCGTGGCCAGCTCATTACTGCTGCCGAGCCGCTCGCCTGCAGCAGCCCCTTAATAGCCCTGCTCGGCTGCTGCCGAGGCACAGCGAAAGTGTTTGGCTGTCTTATTTACATGCAGCGTTTCACAGTCCCTCCTTCCCTTGCTCGCAGCTTGCCATCTGCTCCGGAGCCTCGGAGGAGACAGAGGTTGCTGAGTGGGGACAAGAGCAATCGTGCCTGTGCTTTGTCTCTATGGTGACTGAGTGCTCTCCCTTGTGGAGGCTGGGGGGTTGGTCCCAGGTCTGCTCATTTTAGGCCTTAACTGGTAAAAACCTTTCTTAGTCCAGAAGATTTTGGTGGTGTGCTTGGCTTTTATTCTGGCTTTGAAGCTGATTTTACTTACAGCTGTTCTAATCTGCTGTGTGTTTCTTGTCTTGTCACTGTGTTTGCACTCTCCAAAGGGTGGCAAAGGCTTAGGATACTCTTCCTAGACAGCAGCTTTAAAATGGCAATTTATTATTTATAAATTAGGGGATGGATGAGGTCTGGGAGTCGAGTTCCTGTGAGTCTATTAGCTGGGCAGGTTGTGCCCTGTGTCACTGCAAAGATGCTTTCCTCTATATCAGCAGCAAAGTCTTAGACTTGACTCCTGACCTTGGTCATGAGCCATTAATGATCTCTGAAGGAAGAAATGCACTGACACGTGCACTTTGGGGGATATTTGGTACATCTGCTAGCATGCCATTGATTTCCATGAACAAACTCACAAGGACAGGTTTCTTTTTAAATAGCTTTTGCTTAAACTGGAGTCCAATTCTTAAACAGGAGATCCTCTGATTTTCCTAGGAAGCAGTTTCACCCTGGGGAGCGAGGATGTGGAGGGTGGCAAGAAATGAAGTGTGTGTGCAGCAGCAGGGCTGGAGAAGCTGCTGCACATGTTGGTTGTGGGGCACTATCAGGAACCTCTTCTCCTCTTCTTCCTCATGCAGTCTCTTACAAGGCAGTGTGACAGGCCAAGGCAGCTGAGGCAGATAACCCAGACAGAGCAGTATGGGTGTGTTTGCTGCTTTGCTGGCTGTTGTGGTAGTTGTGATGCTCATTTGTGATGTGGGAAGCCCAGTCTCCAGCACTGCACTGGCACCAGAACCGAGGTTCAGCCCTGCCCTCAAACTCCCTACATGAGCACTGAGGGTCAGACCAATGTATGTGCCATGGCTGCCAAATAAAGTTGAGGTTTTTGTGACTCTTAACTAGTTCACTAAACTACTTCAAGTGATTGTCCTGTTTCTTTCCTGATTAGGGAAAAAATGTTTAAATACATGAGACTATTCTTAGATGTTTGGGGAGGAACCAACAGTGCTGTAGAGTGAGTTGTGTTAAAGGTATCTTTAACTGGAATGAAGACAGGAAGGCTTGCTCCAGGAAGCTTATGGGCAAGGAATGTTTTCTAATCTTGTGTTTAGAACCATTATCTCAGGGCCTCTGTTTATTTTCGGTGGTGAGAAAGAAATGAGTGGTTTAATTTCCTTATTTCAGTGTGTTGTGGTTTAACTCCACCAAGCAATCAACCAGTGCAGGCAGTGCTTTGAGTACTGAGGTGCCCTGGTTTAATGCCAGGGAGGGAGAGGTCCTTTGCCCAGATCTTTGAGCTTGGTGGGGATTGGAAATTGGAGAAGGCTGGCAGCTAAATGTTTTCCTTCTTGTCAGGGTTTGTGGTCAAGCAGCTGGCAGACTCTGGGAGCTTGATCTTCATAAAGGATCAGGAGCAGATTTCTCCCTTATGGTGGGGGACAGCCCTTGCCAGCAGCATGTCTGCACTGCCCTCTGTGCACACCATGGACATGAGGCACCTGACTGGATGAAGTGAGGTTTTTGTGGCCATGCCTTCCCACATGGGGGCTAGCTGCAGTGCTCCTGGGCAAGCTGGGTCTCCTGGAGTGCCAGCCAGTGCTGCCAGCCTCTGGGGATTTCTGCTTGTCTGCTACAAAGACCAGCCCTGTGCAGAGGCCACGCTCGCCCGGCCCTCTCCGCAGAGCCTTGGAGCTGGGAGTGCTCCTGCCAAGGGAGAGGCTGCAGTGGGAAGCTGTACTGTGTTAGCTTACAGGATTACAGAGAGGATTATGGAGGGGACACTCTGAATGCTGAAATCACAGGAGCACTAGAGTCAGCATTTGTGCTTCCTGCCAGGGCAGTCGTTGAGGAATAAGGTGGTTGCAGGAGATGGGGCTGAGTACAGTGCCCTGAACATGCCTTGGTCCTCTTCTCTTACCCCTCTGCCCTGCCTGAAGGACTCTCTCTCACATCAGTTGCTAATGAAGGAGAGTTTTGTGTTTCAGAGTAATATTTGTAGGCCTCTGTTTCCCCTCTTGATTTCAAGAGCTGGATATATGGTTTCACAGGCAAGGACTTTGTGCTGGCTTCTTTTGTGTACAAATGTAGCTCCAGAGACTTGGAGGACAAAGGCAGCCTGCAGTGGCTTTGCAAACCAACTTCTGTGCAGCAAAGACTGTCTGCAGAGAACCAAAGCTATTTATTGTGTTTCTTTCCAAAAAAGTTTCCCCCATCCAAGTTTGAATTTGATTAATTTTCTTTTATGTGGGAAAAGTTGGAGCTTCTCTGTGGGGTGAAGTAAAAATAGATCATTTTGACTTGTTGCATCTTGCATAATTTCCTGGAATTTGTTCCCCTTGGAAAGACTGTTGGGAAAATAAAACACCCTTCTTTGGCTGGCTGAATGGCATGAAGATGGAAGGGCTGGGCTGGAGAGAAGGCCAGGCTAACAAATCCCCTTGCTTCCCTGGAGACCAGCTGAAGGTTGGCCAGCTAAAGTGTTCTGGGAATGCCAACAACCTCGTTAGTGGGCAGCAGTGGGTGGAGGAGGTTGGAATATCTATATTATATATATTTTACTTTTTTATTCCAGCATCAGAAATTAAACAACCAGGTTATTAGGCTTCTAATCTTCATGGTGCCAACTGCTGGTACATCCTTACCTGCAGGCTGGGCACTCTGGATGAAGTGGGGCTGCAGCAGCACAGATAACACAGCACTGGGGTGTAGTGCTTTTCCTCTCACTGAGGCAGGGGAGGTCCATGCAGTCCTGGGAGCCATGACATCAAGGTCTGGGCAGCTGCCTCGTCCATCTCCTCCTCAGCCAGACCTCAGCTCCCACCACTGCAGTAATCCAGATGCAATCAATCTGGCACTTTCAAATATTTATGAATCATTGATGGATTTTTTTTGAAGTTTGAAGTTGTAGCTTTCATGGAATTTGGTTTGATTAGCTGGAAAGTCAATATTTTCGCTGCACCGTGGCTGAGCAGCATTAATTCCAGCCCAGGCAGCAGCAATAAGAGCACTGCAGTGCTAATGGCTCTCTGCCTGCCCTGGCTAGTGTGTAGGTAGCCTGGGATGAGCTTGGAGCATGTGGAAGAGCCTTAGAGAGGTGATAATAAAGCCATACAGCTCATGGTGAAAATTGGCAGAGGCAGGTAAAGGAAAGGTCTATAGCAATGTTTGGGAGTCTACAGGGTGAGGTGTTGCGGCTGCCTTTCTTCATAAGTCATCTGTTCCAACACATCCAAACAAGGTGGATTGCTTCGTACCACAGCTCCCATTAACTTGTCGTAAGAGGATAAGGCACCTTCAGCAGAGTGAATCAGAACCTCATGGGACCAGACCTTTATTCTTTTTCAGCTGATGCAAATAGGAATTTGATAGGTGAGCCAAGTTTTCCTTGTCTTTAGAGATGAGGGAGCTGAGCCATAGGGGAATTGTTTGAGCTCAGAAGAGGCACAGACACTACATCTTTCTGTCACTTCATGCCATGATAGTCATTGCTTGCACTGGAGAGCCCACCTCTCCTTTCCATCTCTCTAATACCTGTCCTGTTCCAGATAACCTGTCCCAGTCCTCTTCCAAAGGAGCCCAACAACTCCCATGCTAATTTGATATGACTGAACAGGCTGACTGAGAATTTATAAGCTCTTCACTCTTAGTGTGGGCTGCAGACAGAGCTTCCTGTGCTCTGAGGGTGTCTATCTGAGAGATTTGAGTTCTGCATGACAGTGAACGTGTCTGCATCTGTCAGGGTCTGGATATTTCAGTGTCATCCCAGGGGTTAAGTGCCTGCAGTGGAAAGTCATGTTCTAGGATATTTCTTTTAAATCCATGTCATGGTGCATTTCTCTCACACCAGGTAGTACAAAGAAACCCAGTGGTTTGCAGCAGGAGATGTCTGATAACCTGTGCTCCCTGGGCAGCAACAGCTCAGCAGGGACTGAGGAGGTTCTGCTGCATATGGATGGGATCAGCCCTCGGGATCTGCAGTGTTCCATGCTGACTCCATCCTGGGAAGCAGCCTTGCCTCTGCTGCTGAGGCCACAGGCACATGAGGGCCAAGGCCTTGGATCAGATTTCTCCTGGATCTCTGGATCAGGACCTGGGAGGCAGCTGACCAGCTCAGTGTGGAAATGGGATTACAGAGCACTCGGGGTGCAGAGCATATTTTGGATAGAGTTCTTTACACACTGCAGGCTGTCAGATTGCTGTGGTCTTGCTGAGAGGTGGCAAAAGGCACGAATAGCTGTGGCTGTGCTGCTGTTCTCAAGCAGGAATGAGCTGACATGCTGCTGTTAATAGTGTGGATCACAGGTGCTCTGACAGAGCTTAATGGCAGCAAGGGATGTGAGGAAGCCAAGAGCTGAACTGACTGTGCCAGTGGCACACTACCCCTGCCTTCCAGTGCTCAGGGCCATTTTTGAGGTGAATTTACATAGCCTGTACCTTCCATTCAGTTCCCAGCTGATCTTGTGTAAATTCTAGGGCACCCTTGTGTTGTTGGTATCTGTGAGGATGACAATCCTGCTTTAAACTTCACTTTGGCAATGCTAGTGATGCCCAGTCTCTTCTGAAGGAGAAAATGCAATGGCAGGCTGTGGAGCCTCACCAGTCTGTGCCAAGGTTGTCAGTGCTGTGAGCCTTCAGTCTGAAGGAGAGTGTACAGATGTGTACATGCATAGCCCATCCTTCAGGAGAGAAACCACAATAAGTACTGGTGGGAGAGATGGCAGATCCTCACAGATTGATGCTGACCACAGAGGTGCTAATGCCTTGCTTTTACACCTTGATCTTGTTGCTGTCTTTTGTGGTGGGTAATAAATACAAGCCACTTCATCCACTTTGTCTCTTCTTTTGACCTTTCTTTAAATTTGGTCAAGTTCCTGATGCATGGATTGTCTTGACCTCACCATGAAAAGACCTGCCCTGGAATTACCCTGAGTCTCAGTATAATTTCTGCTGCAATCCTTTATTTCAGTCTTCATTTTGGAGGGATAAGACTGCATTCAGTCATGCTCCACACAGTGCTAAAAGCCTGTGGTCTGGGTGATGCTCCAGTGGAGAGGATTTTGCCAGCTGATTGGGTACCTCTGAACCTGAAGTGCCTTCTCTGACATGATTCTCATGCCTTCATTTCAAGTGTTTGCTTCCCATTCTGGGTCCTTGGAGGGCTTGGCAAAATGTGTCCCTGGGAGCTGTAGGTGTGGGGAGCATGGTGCAAGGATTCCCCATGACATGTGAGGGCAATGTCTCTGTACCAAGGCAGCTGGGGGGGCAGTGCCATCGAGTCCTCTGCTGTATCTCTGGGATCCTGTTCCCATTAGTCACCTCCACAGGAGCCAGATCAATCCCCTGCTACTTTGCAGTCTTCCCTGCAATTGCTGCCAAAGGAAATGTCACTGACTTGGAAACTCTGCTTTCTTATTCTGGCAGTGGATGAACTTTCTTGGAACATCAGGGTTCCCAGGCCTGCAAGGTCCACTTCCCCACCAGCTCACACTGAGATATAAACCAAATGTGCAGCCAAAGGGGAAGCCCAAGGATCATGTGGAGAATGGCTGCAAGTGTATCTTCCCTTCAGGCTAAAAATGTAGCTCATTGCAGGGGCTTGGCCATGGTTTTCCATAAAAAGACCACATCTGGAAATGCTGGCTCATTATTCTTGTGGGGCAGTTGTGCTTTGCTTGCTTCCAGTGGCAACTGGAGATGGGAAGTCCTTGTCTTGCAGAGTCTGTGGGCTAAAATGGTGTGAATTTTCACAGGGAAGGAGGAAGGACACTTGACAGCAGAACTGGGTGCAGCTGGTTATGGGGAGGGCTTGGGCAGGCAGTTGGGACAACTTTATGAAACATGTATGGCATGCACAGCAGGGGATGCAGCCTGTGCTTGGCTGTCATGATTAGCATGATGTGCTGCTGGCACAGCAACGCCTTCCCTGCTGAAGCAAGAGGCACTCAGTGTGCCAGTTGCAACGAGGTGACAGTGATGTAGGAGATAAAGAGCAGCCTGGGAGTGGAATTCTTGTTTTCTGATCCTGTTCTGGGCCTTTGAGCTTGATACTGATTCTGTTTGTGTGCTGTTAGGGAAGAGATCCCTGATGCCTGCCTAATGCCTTGCTGTTAGGGAAGAGATTCCTGATGCCTGCCTAATGCCTTGAACCCTACATGGTACTGTCATAGGGTTAGGGGCACAGGTCTCAGTTCCTTACAGCATCAGTAACCCTTGATATGCAAGAGTGGTGAAGCAAAACCCTGAAAACTTGTTCTTTCAATTTGGACATTTGTTCTTGGACAGCTGATTATTCCTGCTGGAGAGAAAAACCTGGCCTGGGTATCTGCCCTGGAAAAAAGATGATTTCTTAAGATACCAACATTTTCTAATCCTGTCTTCCAAAAGAACCTGCCAGTTCTTCCCACCTCCATGCTTCCTGTGAATTTAATGAGTTTTCTTTTTGCTCCTTCATCCAGCTCTGTAGCAAAAGCTCTGAAGAAGGCAGGTGTGTGACAGGTTCCTACAAAATCCTGTTTGTCAATATGCTCTGCCTTTGTAGCAGAGGAGAGTGCTGATATCTGCTCTTCACACATGGCTCTTTGAGCAGTTCTGTGCCTGCCCTGTCACTGTTTCTCTTAAGACCCCATTCCCCTGGCTGATGGGAGTGGCAGCCTGGGCACTGTCAGAAGCCCTACTGGAGTGGAGGTGTCTGACAGGGAGTGCTGTGCCCAAAGCCTGTTAGGCTCTTGGAGGAGGGAGATAGATGGGAGTGATGTGATTTGCTCTTGACAAATCCATATTGGCTGCAACTCATCTCCTTGTTATCTCATTGATTTTTGGAGAGCTTGGAATTAGGTCTTTGAGGAAACAGGGCAGTGTGTGTGAAGGTGCAAGAGCTTCCTCTCTGCAGTACTGTGTTGTGTTGTTGGCCACTGCTCTTGAAGGGTCTCTCCTGTAGCCCAGAAGATGGCTTTTTGCTCCTCAGCACCCCCGTGGTGATGGGTGGGTGGTTGTCTGTGTCTCCCCCGGTGGTGTTTTGTCACACCCTAGTGGCTTGATGGCAGAGTGGCCACGGATGTGGCCCTGCCACAGGCTTCAAGGGGACTTACTTTTCTTTCTTCCTTTGGAAGAGTGGTCTGGGATTGAGTCCCCTCTTGCTCACAACATGCCTGGTTGTCTGCTTGGGAGCACCAACAGTGTTCGACCCCCAGACCATCCCACCTACAACATCCCTTGGGGTGCTGACCAGCTGTGCCAAGTGGAAGGTGAGCTTGTTTGTGCTGCTGTAGCAGCAGTTCCTTTCTCCTCTGTTAAAGATGCTGCCTTTCCCCCTCCCTCATGAAGAGGCTTGGTTATGGAAAGGCAGGATGAGGCATGATTTCCTTCATCCCTTTTCTCTGAGTTCCCATCAAAGCCATTACAGTGCCAGAAAGTGACTCCTGACAATGCCAGCAAAAATGGCAGCACCAATTCCTGTCCATTTGGAGGAAAGTCTAGCTAAGACAAGTTATTTACTTACTCTTCTGTGGCTGCTGTTGGATCTCATGCATGGTGCTGGGTGAAATTCCCATGGAGGGGATCTGCTGAAGGCTTGAGGGGCTGAACCTAAAGCCTGTTGCTGGCTCAGGACTCTTGTAGGGAGAGGATGGGGACACTTGTACATGATCAGCTGATGGGTGGGACCTGGTGGTTTACCAACTGATTGCTTTACCAATCCTGGCCTCTGCAGGTCACAAAGCAGCAGAGGGATGCACAAAGCTAGCTTTGTTACGTGGGTGTTGATAGCATGAGGAGTGCTGGCAGGCAGTGGGGCCCATCTCTAGAGCTGGAAGTGACTAGATCCAGGGGCTTGTGGGCAGCAGGGCAGAGGAGAAGGTCATTCCTCTGTTTTTTAGAGTCTCAGAAACGTAGCTGAATCTGGGACAAAACATCTGGGCTGTGCTTGCTTTGTTTATGCTTTTTCCTACCCATATCTGTGATCAGAAGCACATGATGCACTTGACTAGAAGCTCAAGCTGTTTTCACACAGGTATCACCAGTGTGATTCCCCCAGAGATGGCTGAGGTGACCTGGCAGACTTGCCCTGCAATGGTGCTCATAAGAAATGTCAGCAGCCTCAGGGTCATGGAAGCTTCCTGCTGTCCTCTGTGGGGTCAGTTTGTGGGCTTGGTCCCTGGGCCTGCTTGGCTGGCACACACTCTTGGCTTCCCTCTCCTCCTCCACTGGAGAGCAAGCAGAAATTCTGCAGCTGCCAGCCACCAGGGAAGGAAAGCACTGGAATACTTAAAAGGCAATTAATGTTTGCCACCACAGATCTAGCAGAGCATTGCTCTTTCCAGTCGCACTCCCTGCCTCTGGCCCCCTCACCACCTGCTGCATTTTGTGGGTTTTCTTTTATCAGTTGCTTTTCATTTTCACTTGAGCTGTTGGTGAGAGCTGAAGTTCAGATTAAGTTGCAGCTGAGATGTGCTTTGCTGGGGATTATGGAGCTGGCTCTGTGTGTCGCTGCCAGGTAGGGCAGGAAAAACAAAGCTTTTTCAGCAGGCTCTGAGCAGAGAGAAGCCTCTGCTTTCCAGGACTGGAAATGGAGCTCCCAGGCTTCAGTCTGCACTGGTGAAACCAGTACCATTTCGTTTATGGAACTGGTTGGTTCAGTCTGAATAGGACAGCTGGTCTGTGCTGACCTCCTTGGTGAACTGGAGCCTCTGGGCTAGCCCAGAGAGCTGCCAGCGCTGGTGGAGGCTCAGGCAGCACCTGGAGAAGAGCAGAGTCTGCTCCCACTGATGCATTTTGGTCTGATGCAGGTTCTAGGCGTAGTAGAAAGAAAAATTGAGGCTTTGACATATATCTCAGCTTTTTTTTTTTTTAAGGTGAGTTCAATTTCTGTAATTGCTTCCTCCAGAAAGCTCCCTGGCTGTGTCTGGTGAGAAGATGAGGCATCACCTGAGGCATAAAATGTAACTGCCATCATCTAGGAGGGGCAGAATGGGCCAGAACCATCATGGATGGCTTGGACACCAGGAGGTGGGCTGGTCTGAATTCATGGACTGTACTGAGTTAAAATAACCAACACTGAGTGGCTGGGTTTTTTCAAAGTGTTAAAAATATCCCAGATTCTTCATAAATCCAAGGGATGGAACCACAGTTGCCTAGCACAAGTGTGGATGACTGTCCTCCCTCAGAACCCTGGTGGGAGCTGCAATACTTGTGCTGAGTTGATATTTTAAGGACCCTTACAGAGTAAACTGCCTGAATCTTTAGTTGGGCAGCTGGGCTGACCCCAGGTGAGGTGCAGAGCAGTGGTTCAGGGTGCCCTGCTCCCGCTGGTGACAGGGTGAACTGACCTCATTCTTTGCTCTCATAGGGCACAAAGTCCACTCCATGAACTTGCACGTGGCTGGTGCCACATGTTTTGGGCAGACTGCCATGTTTCCCAGAGAGTCCCACAGACCTGTGAGAGCTTTGCCATCCCGGGGTGGCAGGCCCAGCTCTCAGGTTGCCCATCCCACTTTGCCCATCTCTGGGGCTCACTGGGCTGCACTGGCATCATGCCACAGCCCTGGGGTTAATGTTGCACAGTCAGAGCATCACTGTGACAGGAGCACAGTGATGCTCTGCCCCTCTTTTATGTTGTGTCATTGCAGCCTGTTGCCAGTGCCACTGGCATCCCCTCCCTCTGAGCCCTGGATGATGGAAGCCTGATTTCCATCCTGCCACCTCCAGGCCTTTCTTGCCTTGCTGCTCTCATTTCCCTGAGTCTCTCCAGGAGAAATTCACCAAGGAAGCCTGCTCTTGCTGGAAGGACTGCCATTTTCAGAGCTGTAATCTCCAACCTGCCCTGTTCTGAGCTCCCAGTGTCACAGGCATAGCCTTGCTTGCTGGGATGCACTTGGCAGGAATGCTGCACAACTTAGCAGTGGCCAAGGTGATCTCTAAAAGCATCTGTGTGTTGTTGAGATAGCACTTATCTGTTGGGAGAGAGTGAAGGAGTGAGCGGGCCTGACCTCCAGAGCACAAATGAGACTAAAACCTCATACCTGAATCTCTCAGATGATCTCCCAGATCTCCTTCCACCTACAGAAACATGCAGAAAATCAGTAAATATGAAAGCAGCTGCTAAAAGATGCTTCGTGGAAAGATGATTGTGCTAATGGAGAGCAGTGTGAGGTAGTGTGGTGCTTGCAGCCACAAAGGATGCTATAAATTGGGTCCTGTGTGATGATGAGCCACTGTCACAGCATATGGCAGCCAGTGTGGGCTGTGAAGTCTGAGCCCCTCAGCGGGTGCCTGCTGCCACCCAAAATGGCTCACAGCCATCTGCTGGGACTGCTCCCACCTCCTGTTGGAGGCATGGCCTGAGCCTGTGTTTCCTGCTTGGAGCCTTCACAGAGCAGCTGTATCCTTTCCTTGGAAGGCTTTGGAAAGCTGGACGCCCAAATGTTTCATGTAAACCTTCATGTCAACAGCATGTCCACATATCCATGTGCTGGAGATGTAGCAGATGCTTCCTGCCCTCCTCAGCTGTGTGCTCCCTCCTGGAATGGGTTGGGGTGCTACAAGTCCTGGAAGGAGAGTTCATGTCCAGTCTGACATTCCTCAGACAAGGCACAACAGTGAAAGTTTGTTTAAAATTCCCCACCATCTAATCTCCCCAGATGCTGGTGAGATAACAACATTTTTTGTGGGGTTACTCAGCAACGAAGAAATATTTGGGTCAAGTTGAGCTGTTTACATTCATCTTGGTTTATCCATCTTGTAGGGAATGAAACAAGTTTCTTGTTAAGTTTTCCCCTCTTCATTTTATTTTTATCTTGGTGCTTTGTATAAAAAGTATTCCATGTGAATCATGGGTATTATGATTCCAGTCATGATGAAGGCCTTGTGACATCTCTCTGCTGTGGTGGTGGTACACAAAGGATGAGTAAGCTGTGCTCAGTGCAGTGAGATCCAGCCTGGTGTGCATCTCCTGCATTTCCTTGGCCTTCTGGTTTTGAATGGAGAAGCCCCAGATCGTGAACCTGTGTTGGAAATAGGAGTAAATTTATCTCCTGTCTTCTAATGAGGTGCCCAACACCTCAGGGTTTCACACGTGGTTCTCCAGTCTGTCTGTGAAAATGCTCTTGGGGGACCAGACCTCTTCTTTACATTCATATTATGTTTTCATGGACTCTTCCCTTTCTGATTCAAAGTGAAGGTTCAAATAACAAAATGTCTTTCAGAAGTCAGTTTCTGATTTTTGTGTGATCAGAAAGTCCTGGAAAAGAGACTTACCAAAGGATTGCTTGTGCTGGGCCTGCTCTTATGGAGAGCTCAGTTTTCTGTGGGGATCCTACAAACCATAATTTGACTGAAGATTGTCCCATAGCTTTAGAAGCAATATCCTATGCCTGTTCCATGTATTGGCCTCTGGTGTGTGCTCTGTGTCCTGTGGCTCTGTTGGTCTCATGGAATTAACATGATGGAGGCTGTAATACTGAAATGAAACCATCACTGAAGGAGCTCATCCTGTGTGTGAGCCCTCTGTGCTCACCAGCCCGGGGAGTTGTCCCTCCCTTTGGGCTTCTTTGGAAGTGTTGCCATGAAAAGGATGGAGAAAAAGCCCCCAAAAGCCAGGCTGGAGACAGATGATGCTGCACCCACTCCAAGGAAGGGCCAGGTCTGGCTGAGAGGGTTATGTGGCATTTAGGTCAAGGCTCTTTCCTGACACCCAGGGGCCTGCCCCATGCACAGAGCTCCAGGAGTTGCCCCAGGGTTCTGAGTAAGGGGTGGATGGCTGCTTCCAGGAATACCTGGGACTGCCATGGCAGGTGAGTGTGCCACCTGCACAGAAATGGGAAGTAGGTCAGCAGTGGGGAGCAGCTCTTTGTGTGGGCATTAATATGTTTGTGTGACTCAGGGAATAAAAAAAAAAAAAACAAAACAAACTACTGGAACTGTATTTTGTCCTTTCCTTCCCAATGTGTGCTGTGAAGGGAAGAAGGGATCTTCAGGGACAGCAGGACAGATCCTTCTCTGGAGCAATTCTTTGTAGCTCTGTTGATTTAGTTGGCATTTCACTGATTAATACCAGTTGAGAATCCAGGCTGGAGTGTTTTGTATGCTTGTAAATAATTGAACGCCGTGTGAATACAATGATGTAGGGGAGGATGGGAATAAAGCAGAGACACTGAGAAATTTCACATTTTTTGCAAGGAGGCTTTTATGTGGAAACACATTGGCATCTTGGCTGTGAGGCACTATGGTCGAGTGTGAGGGTTTTTTCATCGTAATTATAAGGACTAGAGCTGGAGAGCTGTTGAAAATGTGAAAAATGGCAAGCACATGTCAGATGGGGAGAGGGAGGCTGCTGCCAGCTGTTTCCCCCTCCCTCTGCCTGACTAGGTTTGATAAATATGCATTATTTTTTAATACTAAAAATGAGCCCTAGTTCTGGCAAGGTGCTAAGTTAAGAAACCTGGAGATTAAAGCCCTCGTTATCCAGGGTGAAGCAGCAACAGCACAAGCCTCCTATGTGTGCTGAGGGACCAAGTTAATGCACATCTGCTTCTGTGGAGGCCAAGAGATGCTACTTGTGGTGATGGTGTTTTGTGGTGTGGGCTACAGGCTCCTTTTGCACACTGGCTGCCAAATCCCTGCCCATAATAGATGTCTTTTAACAGCGGGGGTTGGTGGGAGATGATGTTGACCTGCCCCTCCTCACTGGTCTTGGGAGCAGTTCCCAAATTCTCCTGTTTGCCCTGTGTAACATGGCTGTGGCAGCTCCAGCCCCTGCTCCCAGGGAGATGTGAGGTTAGGAAATCAATGGATGTGTTTAAACCCATCTGCATGTGTGATTTAAGGACAAGACAGGAGCCAAGGCAGTGGCCTGGGAGCTGCTGGCTGCCTTTGGCTGTGACGCAGGCACTCCAGGGAGCCCGGAGGGAGGCTGCTGATATGTGGATGTGTGCTTCAAAGCCTGGAGGCTTCCCAGAAGCTCCCACGGGAGGAGGTGAAGCTATGAGGACTGAGAGTGGGTCTGAAGATCATGTGTGAGATTCCTAGAGCTGGGGGTTCTGCACGATCTAGTCACCCAGCACAGAGGGGCAGCATCTGCCTTGTATCGCCTCACAAACCAGGAGGAGGAAAATGTGGGTATTTGGAGAGAGTTATTCTTTCTGCAGATGAATGACTGAGTTCCTGAAGACTCAGGTTTGGTTAGAGCCTGTGGGCTTGTCTTTTTGGCCATCACAGAGTAGAAATTAATGTTCCTGATTGCTTGTTCCCTCCTGGGCTGGGGCTGAGCCAGTTGTGCAGCAGCACGAGGCAGGAGCTGCCTCTGCCTGCTTGCAGAACCTGCTGCTGCCATTTCATGTCTTGCCCTGCTCAGGCTGTTGCTGAATTTCTGTGCTCACTCTCTTGGGGATGCTTTATATTCTTCTTTTCTTTGTCACTGTCTAGAACTTGAAATAAAAGTCAGTTGGGAATGAATGAGGGATTTGTGCTGGGTGTGGGGCAGTGTAAGAGTGGTGACAGATGCCCTCCATTTCTTGGACAATGGGCACAGCTTGATGCCATAAGCCATTTTTATCCAGAGCTTGGAATTTATCAGTTAGCTATTCACTACTTTGCAAATCCCTTTCTGCTGCAAGATCTCTGCTCTGCTGGTCTCTTGGGATGGGACAGCCTGCACAGACTGTGGTGGCCCCTCCTGCTGCTGCCTCCAGCCCTTGCCCGGGAGGTGCTCAGGTGGGAATGGAGTAGCACAGAGTGGTGAAGTCAAGATTAAGATGTGCTGGTGACAGATCCTGAAATCCCATAGGTGGTTGCCCTTGGGATAGTGGTGCAGCAGGAGATGAAGGGGCAGAAGGGGTGGTGCTGTGAGGGCAGACTGCAGAGCCCAGGTGAAATCCCAGGTGTGATCCACAGTGCTGCTGGAGGTCAGGAGCTTTGCCTGTGTTCTGAGAGGAGTACACTTTGTACTGCCACTTGTGTGGAAGCAGCAGTCCTGTCCCAGGAGGGCAGGATTTAGGGGCTGCAGAGGTGGTCAGACCTGGAGCTTGTCAGAACATTCACTCTGGGGGTAAAACCAGAGCCTGTGGGGAAAGGTCAAACAGCAATTGTTAGAGAATATGGTGCTGGGAAAGAATTCAACCCTTGCCCTGCAGGCTCATTCCAAAACACGTATTAAGAGTTACCCAGACAACCGTAATGCCTTCAGCAGTGGGACCTTGAAAATCACCTGGAGAGCAAGGGACTTGCAGGCAGTCTCCAATGCTGGCCACTAGCAGTAGCCACAGAGTAACATGCTCTATCTCTCACCTTGGCTTCACTCTGTTGCTGTCATCTGAGACTAAACTGGCATCAGGTTCAGCTCAGAGACTTACTGCTGCTTGGGGGGTTCTGGTGAGCCATTGATGCAGCATTGAAATATTTATTTCATAAGAATCCACCTGGAAAACTAAATTTCCAAACAAGCCAGCCCTGTGGAGGTACTCTTCAAAGGACACTGAAGCAAATGTTGCGCTCCCTGAAAAGCAAATTTTTTTTTTTCAATGGTGTTGGGACCATTAAGTGGTCCCAATAGGGACAAAGGTGGGTGCAAAGCTGCCTGTGGCAGGAGTGCCTGCCTTTCTCTGGAAGGCAACAGTGAGTCCATGGGCCAGGGGGTTCCTATCTAATTTAAATATATTAAAATGGAACTGGGTAACTAAATCATCCTCATGACATTGCTCATATAGCAAAGGCCTGATTTCTTTCTAGGGACCAGAGTGAAACACCAGTGGGAATTCTGTGCTTGAAACATCAGTGCTAGAGCATTGCCTTGGCAAGGAAGGAAAACAGCAGTGAAATGCTAAAATGGCAAGAGAAGCACTGCTTTCAAACCCTGCTTTGTAACTGGTGTTTCATTTTCTAAGGCTTCCCAGGGTCTGCCCTGCCCCGTGAGCTACCTGGGGTACATCAGGCTCATTCACTGGCCAAGGCTGGGGACAAGAGCCTGATGTGTGTGTCCTGTTTGTGATGTGTCTGTGGTTTCATCAATTAAACACTCTTAGGCGTCCCTGGGGCTGACCCCACACCGTTGTTCCCACAGGGGAGGGACATTGAGGTACCTCCACATGGTTTGCTTACATTAGAACATCAAGTCAAAGCAGGAGTCAGACTAGAGGGGGTCTCTGGGCTGGTTGATGGAGGGGCTGTGGATATCCAGGAGGGTCTGTCCTTGTGGTCCTACCTGTCTCCCAGGTTCTGGCAACCCCTTAACCACTGCATGCTTACTGCTGAGAGATGGTGGAAAGGGTTAGGAGCTGGAGGAAGGCAAAGCTTTTTTACTAAAATAGGTCAAAAATGCTCAACTGGTTATGTTTTCATGCCTGCATGTTGCAGGGGCACTTGTAAGAGCACTATTAAAAAAAAAAAAATCTTTCTAATCTATTATTCATTCAGGAAACATCATTTCAGTGTAAAATAAAATATTTTCCTTTTCCACCTCATTCTTAATACACTCTCTTCTCTCTTTCTCTCTGCCCTGCCTCCTTCCACCCTGCAGTGCTCCAGGGAACAGTATGTATGAAATTATTTTGTGAAATCCAATAAAAATTTTAATCAGGTCAACATCGTTACAGGAAAGGAAAGTGATGGAGCTTTCCTGATCCATAAAAAAACCCATGTAGAGGGAAAAAAGCAATGTAAACATGCAGTTGTAGAAAGAGGAGTACAGAGCTTCACACCTGGACACCATGCAGAGCCTTCTCCTCCTTCTGTCTCCATGGAGCACAGTCTCACTTTCAGCCAAATGCCTGCACACATCTTTCATCCCCTTGCATATACACCAAATATATGCCAAAATAGGGAATCAAGGCATATTCTGAGTTGGAAGGGATTCACAAGGATCCTCAAAGTGCAGCTCCAGGCCCTGCACAGACACCCCAGCAATCCCACCCTGTGCCTCAGAGCGCTGTCCAAACGCTCCTGGAGCTCTGGCAGCCTCGGGGCTGTGCCCATTCCCTGGGGAGCCTGGGCAGTGCCCAGAACCCTCTGGGGGAAGAACCTTTTCCTGATACCCAGCCTAACCCTCCCCTGGCACAGCTCCAGCCTTTCCCTCAGGTCCTGTCCCTGGTCACAGAGAGCAGAGATCAGTGCCTGCCCCTTGTGGGAATGCTGCAGACCCCACTGAGGTCTCCCCTCAGTTTTCGCCAGGCTGAACAAACCAAGTGACCTCAGCCACTGCATTCATGGCTTCCCCCTTTAGACCCTTCTCCACCTTTGAAGCTCTCCTTTGGACACTTCCTAATAGCCTTATTCAGGCAAAAGTCTTTGTCCAGAGCCCTTTAGGAGAACACCCACCTCTACCTGGAGGCCTTTACAGATCCTGGGGCCTGTGTGTCCCAGTATTGTTTATAAACCGTGGTTGGTAAAGCAGAGGGACCAGCCAGTGCTGTGGCAATTCCTCTTTTTAATCCCTGTCTCTCCAATTACCATGGAGGGGAATAAAAAGCCCTGGTAGCACACGGTCATGCTCTGAGGATTTGCATAGTGTATTAAGGTTTGCTAAGATCTCCTTATCCTGACATTTACAGGAACTGCAACTGCTGAGGCTCCTCTCCATCTTCCCTCTTTCAGATTAAATCTGAACTTCTGAATCTGCCAGGGGGGAGCAGAGGGAGAGATTGGGAATATAACTGCCTTGCCCCGACCTGGGTTTGTTCCTGCTGTCTGAAACGAGGAGCTGGGCTGAGAGATAGGAGTGATGGATGTCCATGCAGGTCAGAACCCCTGAGGGAGGGGATAGACATACCAAGCCCTGTAAGTAGTACACTGTTGACTTCAAGGGATTTGCAAAAGCCTCTAGGAATGAGTGCTTGGAACAATATATTTTTTGCCATTGGATTTCTTAAGTGCAGGAGGGGCTGGCTACCTCCAACACCCTTCCCACTAAGGTCAGGGTGATGCTTGTGGATGAGAATGGAGCTCTGGAGATGAGCACCATCCTCTGAGAAGCCCTGAGGAATCTTAGGAATCACATTTCCCTTCTGGAGGGGGAAATGTGATTGCCAAGATCAACACAGCTCCTGGTAGAGATGCCCATCTCTGCACTGCAGGGACTTCTCCCATGGAGTGCTGCTTTCTTCAGGGAAGCTGGGACCAATGAAATAACCATGGACTCTTGTGCTTTTCTGATTCTGCTGGGACACAGGAATGTCCTGGAGGAGTAGCGATGGTTTTTGCAGTTCAGAGAAGCAGAGCTGGGAGTTTTAGCTCTTGGGAATGAGGATGGCCTGGTGTTTTCAAGCTGGAGTCAGTTGAGGTTGAGTTTACTGGGAGGGTGACATCAGCCGGAGCAGTGCAGGGACTGGTGGGGCTGTGAGATGCCCTACAAAAGGTGGATGAATTCCACCCTGAGGTAGGAGATGTCTGTGGGGACTGTTCCCAGCAAGGGTAAATCACTGAGGTTTGTCTGGTGCCAACATGATTGGCATCAGAGCATGGAGGTGTCCAAGGCCAGGCTGGACAGGTCTTGGAGCCACCTGCTGCAGTGGAAGGTGTCCCTGCCCATCCATGGTAGGGGGTTGAAATGAGATGGTGCTTCAGGTCCTTTCCAACCCACAGTCTGTGATGTTATGTGCTGCAGTTCATCACCTAAGCTGTCCCCTCTGTGCAGTGTGTCCCCTGCATGGTGGTGTCCCGTGTGCCTTGTGAGGACACGTGCTTGAGCCTGTGAGCTGGAGCCTCCGCTCTCTGCCGCCAGATGGGCTAAAATAGGAGTCAAAACATTCGGCGCTTTGGAAAGAAAAACAAACTCCCAGGCAAGTGCCAACTGCAGCAGCAGCCATTTTGGCAGAGCCGTGGTGCAGGGGGATGGGTGACAGCCGCAGGCACCTTGGGAACATCCCAGAGGGGAAGCAGCCCGCACTGCCCTGCGGGCCCGCGCCCGCCCGGCACGCCCGGCGGAGGGGCGGAGGCGGGAGGAGGCGCCTGCCCACGGCACACGGGCTGGCACCTCGCCTCCTCCCGGGAGGTTTCTTTGCCACCCTCCGAGTACACACGCACACACGTCATATGGCTCTGACGTTACTCTCCTTGGGTTGCTGCAAAGGACTCAAAAATGTCCATTTTAGGGGTTTTATATTTTGGGAGGCAGACTGAAAAATTTTTTCATGGTCAGTGACAAGCAGCTTATGGGAAACAGATGAACAATACACCCAGGAATTTCTCTTATTGCTGCCTGTGTTTAAAATACAAAGTTAGAGTGGGAAGGGAGGAAAAAAAATAAAGTTTTTTAGGCTGAATTCCAGTCGAGTGCTACAAGACGTTCCCTGCAGTTCTCCCTGTAAGGATGTGGATCTCAGATGATGGAAGTGGGCATGGAAAGCTTGCCTGGGTACAGATCTGATTTGGAGTGAGGCCCTGCTTGGCTGCTGGGAAGTTGCTGGTCTTCTCAAAGTGTTTGGTCTTTCCTGGAGCTTAGAAAGAAAAGGCAGGTGCACCCTGAGGCCAGTGGCCTTGGCAGTCTCTTCATGGTGGCCACAGCCAGGCCTGGTGGCTCTTTCCAGAGGAGACCACATCCTTCTGATCTTCCCACTGTGGAGAACTGAATTGCTTCCAGGGGGTCTGGTGGTGATGGAGGACTTGGTGAGCACCCTCAGCCACCTCTGGTGCAGGCAGCAGGGATGGCCCACTTGGTTTCCACCTTTCCCAGAGTTGTAGATGTGGCTCTGCAGGTTCTACAGGATCAGTGTAGAACCTGCCTGGTCCTGGCAGCTGGATCTGATTTCTGAGCCCTGTGCTGCTGCCTGCAGGGCTGTGCTGGCTGTGTCCATAGGCTGCAGCTCCCTGTAATAGATGGCCAGAGGGATGGATGGCCCAAGGGGTAAATAAATCTTGTGGGCTGGGTGATATAGCAAAGCACTTGACCTTTGCCCTGGTGGTTTATTTTGTAATCAGTGCCTGGCGATTGATTTATGGGATAATCAATCTTTGCCTCTCTCCCTTCCTCTGGCCTTGGCATTGCCTGCACTGTGGTCCTTGCTTTTGAGTGATGACTCCAGGCTACAAACAGAGATGAGGCTGCCCACCCCTGCCTCCTTCCTTCCCCCATGCCCAGCCGTGCTGTTTGCAGCCCCTCCTGCCCACTGAGCCTTCATGAGGGAGCTCTCATCCCTGTGCAGGGGCAGTCCTGCCCGCCTTGTCAATCTGCAGCGCTCCTGGCCTGACAACTGCCTTCCCAGCACCTCTGTTTATAACTCCTGCAACAAATTGTCCTCAGTGAAAGGCTGTAATGCCTTCTGATGGATTTCCCTCACATAAATTGAGGCTGTGAACATCCTTGCTCTTTTGAGGGATGCATTCCACTGGGAAGCTGCAGTTGGAGCAGTGAGGTCTGTGCAGGGGTAGAACTCATGCTCAGGAGATGCTCGTCCCCATGCTAGTGTGTGTTCAAAACATACCTTCAGGCACTGTGCGAAGCCAAAACCTGCTCAGTGACAGGTAAGTCACTTCCTCCCTGGCTATAATGCCCAATTTTTCATTTTTATGCTGTTATTCTCCATTCTTTTGTACTGGCTTCTGTTTTCTCTACTCAGCACCGTGCTGCCTGATAGCTGTATGAAGCTGTGCTGTGGGCTGGGGGCAGGCAGAGAACAACTGTAGTGTCCCTTGGGATGGGGCTAGAGAGGGTGTGTGCCACATCCTCCACAGCTCCCCAGTAAATCTGTCCTTCCTGGGCCCTGGCTCTGCTCTGCTCCCTGCCTGAGAGGCTGACTCGCTGCTCTGATAGCTGCTGTGTGCCCAAGGCTGCCCAAGGGATTGTCAGGACCGTGGAGTGATCTCATAAATATGGGATTGGAGGAAAGAACAAGTGGAGGAGCTCAGCTTGTAGCGAGTGTGTGACGGGGAGCAGGTTCACCCAGTCAGCAGTAGCCTGAGGAAGGCGTCCAAGTGTCAATTCCAGCAGCAGGGCAGCTGTGATAAGCCACGGAGATAGGAGCAGAGGAGGAAAGCTCTGAAGCTCACCAGGCTTTACTGGAACAGAGGTAGCAGGGCCAAGGCTCTAAGTTCCTGAAAAGCTCTGGGAAATGCTCCCCAATTTGGATAGCCTTAAATTTTGGCATTTCTATCAGAGGCTCATCCTAGCAATGCATGCTGACTGAGACCTGCACATGTCATGTACCTTGCTCTGAGCAGCCATGGTGACATGGTGGCACCAGGAGAGCTGTTGACACTGCTGGGTACCTGAGGGACAGACTAAGGGGAGCTCTGGTAGATATAAAGTGCCTCAAGTGGGAGGCTGCTGGAAAAAGAGAGCCCCAGTCCCCTGGCATGTAGGGCCAGCTCTGTGTGTATTACTGCCTCCATAATCCTGTGTGGGATGTGGGGCTGTGCTGGCTGTGATCATTCTTGTGATGGCACCTTTCCTCTAAGGTGTTTTTAAACATCTTCTTCCTTATAATCCATTTTTTTCTCCTTTCCTTATAATCTATTCCTGTCCTTCTCTTATTTAAGTTCATTCCTTCTTGTAATGCATCATCCTTGGTCACCCTTAAAGGTTGGCAAAGCCTGAGGGAAGAGAGGAAAGAGTTATAACGTCTGAGGGACTAAAGGTTTGAATTGGATGCAACCACATTTATTCAGCAGCAAATTACATCTTCAATCAAACCAATGCAAATCAGACTCCCAGTTCAGTCTATTTGTTTGGACTTAGTGAGTGCAGGGGGAATAATTATTTCCTGTGCTTCCCCCAACCCTTTACATTCCTGTGTGCTTGTCCAGACCTGCGCACACTTGCCTGTAAAACCCTCTTGCCCCAGGGTGCTGTGCTGTTGGGAATAGGTACATGATGATCTCTGGGTTTGGTAGAGCCTGTATCCCTTGGGAAAGCAGTAGAAAAACAGCAGTTTGCACCCAGTGTGGTGCTGTACCAGGGAAGGGAAGGGTGCCTTGGAGCTGCAATTAGAGCTCTCTGAATAATTCAGTTTTTCAGTGTGGTGTCTGAAGTAGAACAGTTAAAAGAATGTCTCTGGGAGACTGACAGTGATCCCTTTCTCCTCACACACACCCTGAGGAAGAAACAAACCATGAAAATCCATTTCATTTGTTTGGGGTCATTTCATTTTCCTTCTTGTTTGTGCATGTCTGCTCACTTCCTCAGTGAAAAGTCCTCTATTTTAGAAATGCCCAGGAAAAATAAGTCAGGGCTGAAATTTTCATTTTCACTTCTTTTTTCTGAAGTTTGTCTCCAAATTTGACCTGTATGTCTTTGTTTGAAGCCTCCATTTTAAGGTGGAGAGGTGAGAAAAGGTAAATCCATCGCTTTTATGAACAATTTCCCTTGCATTCATCCCTGTCTGCCCTGGACATCTCTGTGTCTGTCCCTGCCTGAGTCTGCTGAGCCACCGCTGTAAGTCCTTCTCGTGCACTTCATGCCCTACAAGAGGGCTGGGGACTTGTCCAAGCCCTGAGTGGGGCCACGGGCAAGCCATCCATGCCATGGGCAAGCCATCCATGCCAAGGGCAAGCCATCCATGCCACGGGCAAGCGTTCCATGCCACGGGCAAGCCTTCCATGCCATGGGCAAGCCTTCCATGCCATGGGCAAGCCATCCATGCCAAGGGCAAGCCTTCCATGCCATGGGCAAGCCTTCCATGCCACGGGCAAGCCTTCCATGCCACGGGCAAGCCTTCCATACCAAGGGCAAGCCTTCCATGCCAAGGGCAAGCCTTCCATACCAAGGGCAAGCCTTCCATGCCAAGGGCAAGCCATCCATGCCACGGGCAAGCCATCCATGCCACGGGCAAGCCTTCCATGCCACGGGCAAGCGTTCCATGCCACAGGCAAGCCATCCATGCCACGGGCAAGACATCCATGCCACGGGCAAGCCATCCATGCCACGGGCAAGCCATCCATGCCACGGGCAAGCCTTCCATGCCACGGGCAAGCCTTCCATGCCAAGGGCAAGACTTCCATGCCAAGGGCAAGCCTTCCATGCCACGGGCAAGCGTTCCATGCCAAGGGCAAGCCTTCCATGCCACGGGCAAGCCTTCCATGCCAAGGGCAAGCCTTCCATGCCACGGGCAAGCCTTCCATGCCACGGGCAAGCCATCCATGCCATGGGCAAGCCTTCCATGCCAAGGGCAAGCCATCCATGCACGGGCAAGCCATCCATGCCAAGGGCAAGCCTTCCATGCCACGGGCAAGCCTTCCATGCCAAGGGCAAGCCATCCATGCCAAGGGCAAGCCATCCATGCCGCGGGCAAGCCTTCCATGCCAAGGGCAAGCCTTCCATGCCAAGGGCAAGCCTTTCATGCCACGGGCAAGCCTTTCATGCCACGGGCAAGCCTTCCATGCCACTGGCAAGCCATCCATGCCACGGGCAAGCCTTCCATGCCACGGGCAAGCCATCCATGCCAAGGGCAAGCCATCCATGCCAAGGGCAAGCCTTCCATGCCAAGGGCAACTCATCCATGCCATGGGCAAGCCTTCTATGCTAAGAGCAAGCCTTCCATGCCACGGGCAAGCCTTCCATGCCAAGGGCAAGCCATCCATGTCACGGGCAAGCCTTCCATGCCACGGGCAAGCCTTCCATGCCACGGGCAAGCCTTCCATGCCAAGGGCAAGCCTTCCATGCCAAGGGCAAGCCTTCCATGCCACGGGCAAGCCTTCCATGCCAAGGGCAAGCCTTCCATGCCAAGGGCAAGCCATCCATGCCACGGGCAAGCCATCCATGCCACGGGCAAGCCTTCCATGCCACGGGCAAGCCATCCATGCCACGGGCAAGCCTTCCATGCCAAGGGCAAGCCTTCCATGCCACGGGCAAGCCATCAATGCCACGGGCAAGCCATCCATGCCACGGGCAAGCGTTCCATGCCACGGGCAAGCCTTCCATGCCACGGGCAAGCCTTCCATACCAAGGGCAAGCCTTCCATGCCAAGGGCAAGCCATCCATGCCAAGGGCAAGCCTTCCATGCCAAGGGCAAGCCATCCATGCCACGGGCAAGCCATCCATGCCAAGGGCAAGCCTTCCATGCCACGGGCAAGCCTTCTATGCCAAGGGCAAGCCATCCATGCCAAGGGCAAGCCATCCATGCCGCGGGCAAGCCTTCCATGCCAAGGGCAAGCCATCCATGCCACGGGCAAGTGTTCCATGCCACGGGCAAGCCTTCCATGCCAAGGGCAAGCCATCCATGCCACGGGCAAGCCTTCCATGCCACGGGCAAGCGTTCCATGCCAAGGGCAAGCCTTCCATGCCAAGGGCAAGCCTTCCATGTCACGGGCAAGCCTTCCATGCCACGGGCAAGCCTTTCATGCCACGGGCAAGCCTTTCATGCCACGGGCAAGCCATCCATGCCACGCGCAAGCCTTCCATGCCACGGGCAAGCCATCCATGCCAAGGGCAAGCCATCCATGCCAAGGGCAAGCCTTCCATGCCAAGGGCAACTCATCCATGCCATGGGCAAGCCTTCTATGCCAAGAGCAAGCCTTCCATGCCACGGGCAAGCCATCCATGCCAAGGGCAAGCCATCCATGCCACGGGCAAGCCTTCCATGCCACGGGCAAGCCATCCATGCCACGGGCAAGCCATCCATGCCACGGGCAAGCGTTCCATGCCAAGGGCAAGCCTTCCATGCCATGGGCAAGACTTCCATGCCACGGGCAAGCCATCCATGCCAAGGGCAAGCCTTCCATGCCACGGGCAAGCGTTCCATGCCAAGGGCAAGCGTTCCATGCCACGGGCAAGCTATCCATGCCACGGGCAAGCCTTCCATGCCAAGGGCAAGCCTTCTATGCCAAGGGCAAGCCATCCATGCCATGCTGCAGCCATGCTGACTTGGGAGGCATTGGCTCCCAGCACGTGGGTGGGACATAGCCCAAATGTGAAAGCAGTGATCTGATTTCCCCTGAGCAGGAGGAGGCTTCTTCCCTTGTAATTGTCCTTTGTTTCTGGAATGGCCATGGCAAGTGTTTTCCGAGAAGAAACCATCTCTGGGTTTGTGCTAGATCTGCCACAACACACCAGGGGAGGTGAGCTGGGTGCCTGCTGAGTCCTGCAGTGCTCCCCAGCTCCTGGGTGTATGTGTTCCTCCCCAAAGCCCTAATCCTGCACTGGCCCACACTGCCAAGTTCAATAAAACTTGACCAGGAAGGCTCAGGAGAAGGCTGCAAGGTCTGCACTGAAAGTGGTAAATCCTTTGAGGCTGGAGGCGTCTTTATGCTGTATGTGTGTCATGAGGGATTTTTGTTCCTGCTTGCAGCCTCCTGTTATCCTTGCCTACCAAGTCCAATCTGGATTCACTGCACAGAACGTTTTGAGCTGAAAACAGCTCAAAGCACCTCCTGGAAATGCTAGGAAAAATTTCCATACGGGGGATAATGAGCGGTGAGAGCAGAGGAGGGACACAGCGGGAATTCCTTACTCCTAGAAAGTTGCTCTGAGCCTGAATTTCAGTGCCACAGAAACCTTGGAGGATTTCATACATGGGGTCTGGGTTTGTTGTTTTTGTTCACTCCTGAAATGGGTCAAAAAGCTTTGCATTTTTTCATGGATCCAAAATCACGCTCTGTATTCTCTGAGAAACACTGCAGCTGCTGTGTGCCTGGTGCTTTCCCGGCTGCCAGGGCTGCTCACGGCTTTGAGACCGCTTCCTTGGGGTTGGTGTTGTCTGGCAACGATGAGATTCTCCAAGATGTGCTCAAGCAGTGCCAGGGAGCCTGAAGGCAGGGACACTCCTAACAAGTACAGCACACGTGAGGCTGAGATGTCTGCCCTCTCCTTCAGCTGAAGCCTGTTGGTGCAAGCAGGGTGGTGGGTTGATCAAGGCTGGCTTTCATGGGTGAGCACAGAGCTCCAGCTGGTGGACCTTGGTTCCTCCATCATTGCCAGGTTGTCTCCTGGCAGAAGCAGAGCTGAGTCATCCCCAACTGTCAGCAAAGCCCACTGTGAACATCAGGTCCTGCATGCAGCTAGCTCCAAGCTGGCCTGTGGCAGCAGAGAAAAGATCTCAAAAGCACCAAATGAGTGCCTGTGCTTTCAGAGGGGCACGTGGCTCCCAGTGTCAGCTGGTTGCCCAAGTCCCTGGACCCATCCATCTTTCCCAGGGACTCTCTGAACTCCTTGTCTTTGTCCCAAGCAGCCTAGAAGTTGTTTATCTTTTGTAGATTCTCTGCCCTGTAAATATTTGCATGTAAAGCCAGAGTTATAGACCATGTTATTTATGTGGAGGAAATGGATATTTAAGGCTGTTCCTCTTTGTTATTGCCCACATTATTTTCAGGATGCCAGACCCCTTTTTATAGGGGAGCTACTGCTGTGATCAGCATTTCAGAGCTGGCTGGTTTAGAGCTTCAGCTGCTGATGCCTCTCACCTGGTGCCTGTGGGAGGCCTGGCTGAGCTTGCAGAGGGGGTGCAGTGACTTTTTCCCTTCACTTTTTCCCTTCACTTTTTCCCTTCACTTTTTCCATTCCCTACCTCTTTCCCTTTTGATCTTCCCTTCCCAGACAGGCTTGGGTTTTTTCCCTTTTACCTTACACCCTGTCAGCTCTCCCACACCCCTTTCTTCCCCTCAGTCCCTGTAGGTTTTTGGATGTGCTGTCAGTGACTGGTGGCCATTTCTGGTCCTCTGGTTCCAGCACAGGGCTGGCCCTGTGCCCTGCTTTCCCTGATACTGATAAGCTTTCCTTGGCAACAGCTCCACACTGGCAAAACATTTCCCTCATCCTGCAGACCTCTTGAAGACCTGTCCTCCCTTGGTAACTCACATCATCTTTCCTGGTTTTCTGTGTACCTCTTCATTTGCCTTGTCTGTCTGAGGACCCCTGTAATGCCAGTAAGATGGTTTGGGTCAGGGATGTCTCCCCAGAGCCCATCCTCTGCCTGGGCTGGGCTCTCAGCATCCATGTGTGTTGTATTTTCCGAGACCTCCAGTGAAGGGAGGAATGATGCATCTGACTCCATGTTTTTAGAAGGCTAATTCATTATTTTATGATCGATATTGTATTAAAGAATACTAAACTGTACTAAAGAATACAGAAAGGATACTGACAGAAGGCTAAAAAGATACTAATGAAAACTCATGACTCCTTCCAGAGTCCTGACACAGCCTGGCTGTGATTGGTCATTAAGTCAAAACAATTCACAGCAGAAACCAGTCAAACAATGACCTGTTGGTAAACAATGCCCAAACTCATTCCAAAGCAGCAAAACACAGGAGAAGCAAATCAGATAATTATTGTTTTCATTTTTCTCTGAGGCTTCTCAGCTTCCCCGGAGAAAATCGTGGGCAAAGAGGTTTTTCAGAAAATATGATGGTGGCACATGTGCAAGCACCTGATGGGTACCTGAGGATTACCCCTCTCCCAAAAGCCAGCGAAGTGTTGTCTGTGGAGGGGGCTGTGCTGGCCTGCCTCATTCCCTCACCTCAGGTTGCCAAGGTACAGCTAAAACTCTCATCCAGAGTGTCATCATCTCACGGCTCAATTCCTTCAACATCCTTTTCTCTGGCCTTGACAAATGCAATCTTCTCCCACTCCTGCCTGTTCAGAGCTCTGCTGCAAGGATCATTTTCTGCGCCTGTCATTTTGCTCATGTCACCCATGCTTTACTTGCTTTTGCTGATTCCTGCTGGCAAACAGCAGTTACCTGTATCTGCTCTCCAGCCCTTTCACAGCTTTCTTTGCTGTTAACCTTGTAGTCCCTTTCCACACATGGTTTCTCACTGTCACTCACCCTCTGGTGACAGCCTCTGCCAGCACTCGCCGTTGTCTCCCAGCTCTCTGCTTTCTGCTCTGGTGCCTCTGGGAGCTCCTCTTCGAGCAAGAAGAGCCCCTCATTTGCCAGCTCCTGTCCCAAACTTGTGACAATGGCTCAGGTGCAGGTATGGCAACCACCCGTCTAGGAGGCAGTGATCCTGGCTTTTTGTGCTGTCCTTCCATCACCTGCTTAGGCTGAAGACCTTTGGAGCAGGATCTTTCTTTAGCAGTCTTTGCCTAAAGAAATGCAAGCTTGCAAGACCCTTCTGGCTTTGTGCCTGTGTGATGTGTGCCTGTCCTGCTGCCATACTTGTGGAAGCAGTGGTGAATTCAAGCTGAATTTGGCAGGCTGGGTGGAGATGTTATGTCCTTTCAGGTTATGTCCAGATACTGGAGAGGGTCCTTCTCTGGCAGCCAGGGTATGGAGGCTGGGTTTGTGCTGGGTTTGTACAGCTCAATGCTGATGCAGAGCAGGCTGAGCCCCTGTCCCATCTTGCTTGATGCCTGCTCCGCTGTGCTTGGTGGTGGCCCAGGGGAGCTTTCCTGGTCCTGAGCCTTGCTAGGGAGCCCTGTACGCCTCAGGGCAGCATTTGCTGTTGCAGACCAAGTCTGGCCCCAGACACAATGTACCTGGACTAATCTGGAGCAGGGACTGGGTCGGGGTGATCCTGAGCAGCACACAGAGCCCTGCTCTGTACTGCAAATGCAGGAGGGAGAAAAAAATGCATCAGTGCCTTCATCTGCCCTTATGGATTTTTCCACCATATTTTATAAGTGTTCATTTTTATTTATGTGAGGTTAAAGTCAGTCCAATTTGGAAATCAACTTGTCTAAGGAGCTCCCCTCAGATCCTATTAGCTTCATGTTGTATTCCTATTCATTTTTGCTAATGCCATTCACCAGGCTGGCTGCGATGGCGGCTGCAGGAGCTGATAACTCTCTCCTTGCCAAGCTGCTGGGGCCATGTGCTGGTGGCTTTAGGGACAGCAGGATCTGGCCATGCAGTGGAGGGCAGGAGCTCCCAGGTTTCCAGCTTATAATAGCATGGGGAGTCAATTTCTGTCCTCTCCTTGCTGCACCCAGCATCACCAGGAGCCCACCTATCCCTGCAGCCATGGAGGGCACTTCACCTGAAAATCAGTGGCTGCTTTGGACAGAGAAGAGTTAAGAAGTGCTCGGGCTATCCTTCTAATTAGAGAAATTCCTGGAAGAAAATAAAAATAAATCCATTGAAGGCTTTTAAAGGAGAGATAGGATGCCTAACTCAGGAAGTCTGTCAGCCGCAGATTGCCGGCGGCTGGAGGAGCGTCCTGGGGAGGTGTCAGTGCACGCTTGGCCAGCGTTCACACCCATCCCCTGGCATCCACTGCTGGCCCCTGCCAGGGAGGGATTGGCGGGATGGATCTCTGCACTGGAGCTGGAGAAGCACCATGTCCTTTCCAGAGGCCACATTCCAGTAACCCCAAATCAGCTGCCAGGATTGCAGCATGGAGGTGAGGCTCAGCACCCAGCAGGAGCAAGGGGGGCTGCCAGGATGGGATGCATCCCTTCTTTCCATTCCTATTTCTCCTTGCAGGTAGCACTGCCCACCTCTCCTGAAGCATCCTGGCTGCCCTGTCTCCCCCCTGCCTTTAATTATTTATTGAAGTGGTCTGATACCAGGCGACTGTAATTAAAAGAAGAAAAATACACATAATAAAATTATTTCTAAAATGGCAACACACTGGATGCAGTGAAGCAAGCAATGTATTAAATATTTATAGCCACTGGTCTGCTGGGGGGGAAAATTAAAATTATTTAGCCTGAGAAAAACATTTTAATTATTTAATTTGAGGGGAAACCTCCCCCACAGCCCTCCTTAGTAGTAAGCCCCAGACAAATGACAGCATAATGTAAGGTTTGATTAAAATCTGAATGGTATGAGGGCCTGGAGATTGGAACAAGGAGATAGGGAGCCACGTGGTTATTACACGAGGCAGAGGTCTCCTTGCTGTGCTGTGCCAGGTCTGTCTGTGTGATCCTGCATCTTGCAGGGGAATTCTTCCTCTCCACTGTGGGCAGCAGTTAGCCAGGGGTTTGCTCTGTACGTGGGAGCCTGGGAGCTGGGGAGGAGTGCAGGGCAGGGTGAACCATCATGGGGTAGGACATGGAAGTGAACTACTGTGACCCACCCCTGCAGCAGGAGCTCTGTGCCCATGGGTTGCTCTGAAATGCCTTGTGGGCCAGGAGCTCTGGTGTGTCTGTCCCAGCAGTGCAGCTGCACCAGGCAGGTTCTGCTGGGCTCACCCCACACCAGGCATGTGGCACAGGGCTGCCTGAATCCCCAGATCTCATGGCATTTTCACACTGCATGTGTGCAGCTTT
Organism: Haemorhous mexicanus; assembly: GCF_027477595.1. Lineage (NCBI taxonomy): Eukaryota > Metazoa > Chordata > Aves > Passeriformes > Fringillidae > Haemorhous > Haemorhous mexicanus. The sequence continues at coordinate 3,411,570 of NC_082353.1, forward strand.
TCCTGGGAGTCTCTGTGCCCCTCTGCAGGAATGGTGCTGGGGCTGGCATCCCTTTGGCACCTCCAGCTGAGGCTGGAGCAAAGGATCTCCCAGCTGCATATCAAAGATTGAGAAGAGCAAGGCGTGGGGTCTGGCAGAGGCTGACTGTTTGCTGAGAGAGGAGGGGCTGCAGTCTTTTCCCTTGTGCCTCCAGACTGACAGTCTCTCATTATTAGCCCCCTAGAAACAGGCACTTTGACTGAAAGAGCCATCCCAGCCTTCACTGTAACAATCAAAGCGGCTCAAGAATAAACATGGCTTGGCAAGAATAAACACAAATTGCAGTGCTTGCTGTGAACAGCGATATCCAAGGGAGCAAACATCAAATGAAGGATTATCCCTGTTTGCAAGGAAGCTCTTTGAGAAAGAGATTGAATAAGGACCATCTGCAGCCCAGAGCAAAGGGACTACCAGGAGAACCTGCTTGTGCCATCAGGAGCTCTCCCTTTTGAAGCCCACATGGTCTCCTTTAGGCACTGTCTGGTTTAACTTCATATGCTCTGTCAGCTGCTGGAGCCCCGAGCTCTTTGCAGCTACCTCCAGCTTGCAGACAGTGTGGGCAAGCCCAGAAAGCACAAGGAGGGGAGTTAAGAGGGTCAGAGAGGACGAGGAGAGCTTCCCTGATGTGGGCAGCTACTGGACTTGACGGAGACGGCCTGTGGGAAAAATGCAAAGCACCTGTAGGAGCTGGAGGAAGATCACATCAGCCAAATCCTGCGAGAAACTCTGCTCTCTGCCCTGCCACTAATGCTGCCAGTCTTCGAGCAGGAGCCCTAAAGGCAGCTCTCAACCCGTCACTTTCCCCTCACTGCCCATGGGAAGTGAGCACAAGCAAGCCCTGCTCCCCAAACCCTTGCTGAGAGGCAGCCCGCTTGGCATAAATCAAACTTGGAGGCACAGAGGTTCCATAAACAAGCTTATTTTCTGAAGCCGGGTCCCATTATGTTATCTGTCACTTTATTGGGGTTTCTGAGCCGTTTATTTTTATGTATATACATCAGAGCTGGTGAGCTGGCGTTGGCCTCAGAGTATAAAGCTGACAAGACACAGTAGCAGCGTGTGAAACCTGTCAGCAGAGCAGCCGCCTGTGAAATGAACACGGGAGCTGATGCAGATGATTTTATTTATGGGGAGTCTTGGCTAGTGCGTGCTGGAGTAGTGGTGCTGTCCCTGGCCCTCTGAGAGCGACCCGTACCAGACCCATTGCTGGCAGGGATAATGGCTCCAGGCAGCTGGAAATTAGATTTGCTTCTTAAGGAATGTCTTAAGCTGCTGAAATACTTTGGTAGCCCAGAATCTGTATAAATGGACAGATTTTCTTGGGATGGAAGGTTGTGATGGAAGGTTCTACAACACTTTGCTTTCTGGTGTTGTTCATCTTGGTAATTGTTCTCTTAATGTTTTCTTTGTTTCCTTGTATTTAAGATAAACTCCAATTCAAGGTAAGGATTTGTTCTGAAATAGAAAAACTGGAGTTTCTATATCTTAAAAAAAGAAAAAAAAGAAAAGAAAAAAGTAGAGTTTTGAAATGTTTTTGAAACTTTTTTTCCCTTTTTTTTGCCCCTGGAGCGACATTTTGCCAAACTCAATAGTCTTTAGAAAAGCCAAAATGAGTAATTGTTTCTGTCATGTTCCAGGAAAAAAGGATTTAGATCAGCAATTTTTCCTCTCAGTCGGAGCAAGCATTTCGGGTGTGAGATAGTTTTATGGGTCATTGAAAACCCTACAGAATTATCTGGATTGTTATCACAACGATGGTACAAACACAGACCCTGCTCTTAGAGGCTGTTGTGACCTTGCTCTGAGTCCTCTGCTTTAGCACAGAGAGGGTGTTGCTGTCATGTTCTGGTCCTTCCACATGCAAGAAGGGCTCAGTGCACTTGGAAAAGCAGCCAGAGGTTGTCAGTGCCGTGTTGCACATGGAAGTTGGTGCTCCCTGCCTACTCTTGCCAGATGTTCAGCCTGGATGAACAACTTGGGCTTGCACTGTGCCACATGCCAGCCCCACTGCCCAGGGAGAGCAGGGACCCTGTGGGGCTGCTCCTGCCTGAGCATGTCATAGGTGCATAAAACCTGGATACCTTCCATTTGGCAGGAATAATGCTCAAAATCTTAATCTAGTCTCCAGTCTGTTGTCATGGTTCACAAGCACTAGCAATGCTACTGAGCAGTTCCTAGAACTGTCCAGGGAAATACCTCTGGATTGGTTGCGTGTCCCTTGGCTGCCCTTGGAGAAGGCATGGGTTAGATGGTGGCATGTTTCTCCTAAAAGCTGCAACCCCTGACTCTTCAGTAGGAAAACTGAAACTTCAGTAGGAAGATTCTGGTACTGCCGTATTGCCTGCTGAAAAACAAGTGGTATTATTTTAATCCTCAGCTCTCTGGTTTGTGTGAGGAGCACGTTTCCTTCCCTGGTTTCACTCACAGCCTGTTCCACCAGCATATCTCCTGCTGGCCAGATGCAGGAAAGGCCTCTTCACCCTTCTCCATGAGTGAGACAGGCAGCTCTGCCTGATTGATCTGCTGCCTTCCAGCCCGGATCATTCTTCTGCAGGTCTGTCTCTCACCTGCCTGGGCACTGCTAAATCTTCCCTGGAAGGAAGAGCTATTTGTCAAGTGAAATAGGAAGGTTCGAGTCTCATGTTCCCCAAGGCCACTTAGCAGGGTTCTGGCTGCTCTCTGGACGCTCCCTTTGCTGTGCTGGAGTGGCATGAGCAGGAATGAAGGCCAGAGGCTTTTCTGCCTGCTGTCAGCACTGCTCCTGTGAGCCCTCCTGGCGAGCGCTGTGTGTGTGTCTCGTCTTCCCCAGCCTGTGAAGGTGCAGCATGCCTCAGCTTTGCCCACTGTGGAGCAACGTCTGTGGTCTGCACGTCATCCTTTGTGCTTCTCTGCACCAGCCCACTTATTGACTAGGAGTGTAATTGTGCTGCATCATGTCTAATTGGTTTGCTCTGTCTCTCTCCATTTGCTTTCCCTGCTGCCCCCCCCCGCTCCCTCCGTCAGCGCCGCGAGCTGTGAGCGTGAGCAGGGCACAAGGCCACGCTCCTGATTGCTGCAGGAAAACAAGGCACCCAACTTCCTCCTTTCTTCTCCTAAATTCAAATGACAAGAAACAGAGGCAAACAATTTTGCCAACCCTTGGCAGAGGGCCAGCGCTGATAAAGAGCCGTAATTAATCTCCCCAGCTTTATTAGAATATCATTACAATTAACTCAGCAATCTTCTGTTGATCAAAGCCATTGTTCCCTGCAGAGCAGAAGAAGCCAGCGTGAGCTTGGATTGTGCTGTGCTTAAAAGCACCTAGAGCTGGATCATTCCTGCCAGGCCAACAGCAGCTCCATCCCTCTGGCTGGCAGCACAAGGGCTGGCAGAGCTGTGGGCACAGACCTCTGTCCTCAGCCAGCCTCTTGAGCCTCTTGCAGCTTTGATTTAGTTTTTTTAGCTTCTCTCCTTTGTTGAGCTATTATAGCCCAGATCCTTTGCAGGCACCTGTGAGTCCCTGATTCCCTGTGTAGATGTTTTTGGGTCCAGCCTTCTAAGCACCAGGTTGATTCCTTTGTGTGTGTTCATAGAGCTCTTAGCATGCTTTCTTCTTAGGCTCAGCTGGAGCTACAGTGACTGCTGCAATAACAGAGGCAGAGCGGGCAAAGAAACTGGGGGAAACCACATCTGAAGGAAAGGAGAGCTGTCAGAATGAAGCTTCATAAGCTCTACAGTTAAATAGCCCAAGATGTGTGCTGTAGAAAAGCAGGGAAAATGAGCACCGTTAAACTTTCCTCCCTTTCCAACTGTTCTTTTAATATCGGGTAGTTATCTGTAATTTAAGCCTTGTGATTAGTTTTATCAAAAAGATAGTTCTGAGGCAGAGATCTTAAAAATGATTAGGTGTGTTTTTGAAAGACAAGAACAGCTCCACTTGCACTGCAGGATAAAGATGTCTGTCTGTTTGCTGCCTTGAGCATCCATCTGTGAGGGCCTTGTGCCAGAGGAAACCTCAGGTTCCACACAGATCCCAACCCATCTCAGACTTGCAGGGCACTTCTCATCCTCCTTAAAAGATGCCAGAGCAGGATCCTTCTGGCACTGGGCAAGATTGTCTCAGGTGATTTTATGTCTCTTCTTCCTCATCACACTTCAGCTTTTGAAGAATGCTCTCAGCTTTGGTGCTGTTGCTGGGGTCCTGACAACACAGCCTTGCTGAATGCTCAGTCCCCTGCACCTGGAGCCACCAGCAATGTGGAGACACTGACAGGTTGGCTTCCAGAGCATCCTGTCAGAGGGGGTTACTCTAGAGGGGCCTGGAGGGCCTGCAGCCAATTCCCCATCCACTCCTCCTGCACCTTTCTGCCTGCTGGCAGCCCTCTGCCAGGCTGGAACAATGCCCAGGGACTCCTCTGGTGCAGAACCAAGGGAGTTTGCTTCAGAGCAAACAGCCTGGCCCTGCCTCTGTTCTCAGCCTGATGTAAGATGGCTTAGGTGGAGGTTTTATCCCAAAACTGACTCTGCCACAGAGGATTTACGTGCTGTGAGCAGACTCAGTGGGTGTGAAAACATGATATTCAGGTACACAGAGAGAAAAGCAGGGGAATTTAAAAAGCTCTGGGTCTCTTCCCCTGTGGTTTGTGGAGCAGGTTGCAGTGGGCCAGTGAGCTGTTGTGGAGCAGGCAATGCTGAGCTGCCTTGCCAGCCAGCCTATGAAGGGTTCTTAGGTGAAGGTGTTTGAATCTCTCTTGCTTTTTGTTCTGAATTCTCAGCCCTTGGAATAGTCAACACTTGTGAGCCCTGGGAAAAAGAAACCAGAAAGAAAAGGCAGGTCCAGGGTTGGGTCTGATTGACCTTGGCATTGTCCCTTTAAGCAGCCACCCAGGAGAAGGGAGCAGCTGCTCCAGTCTGTTTGAAGGTGCCGATATAGCATATCCAACCTTGCCTGTTCACCTGCTCTCTGCAAATCCTTAACCCTTCAGGGCTGGAGAAAAGGGAGCTGTATTTGCAGTGTAATTGTATAGGCACAGTGCTGGGTGTGCTGAGTAAATGCACCTCACTGGTGGCAGCAAGCAGGATCTGGGGGTGGCACCCACTGCCACAATTCCTGCTGCAGGCAGGGGCATGAGTACGTTACAGAATGCAATCACATGAGGGTTGGTTTGATGTGGGCTGCCAAGTTAGAACCCTCTTCCCACTTCTCCTTCCCTGCCCCTTCTTTGTCTGGGGGATCTGAGGCACAAGAAAACCCTAAGGAGACCAACTCAAACCCAAGAGGCCATAAGACTCTGATGGAAGGGGTTGTGGCTCTGTGTGAAGTGCCAGAGTATCCATGAGGTCCTTTGGTGGTTGGTCCCTAAGGAGAGAACTTGTCCTTTTGGCCACCAGCATTCCTCACCACAGGTGAGGGCAGGAGGGGCTGCTCAGCCTGCACTGAGCAGGTTCAAAGGCAGCAGAAACTGGAGAGGCTCTTCCAAAGGGCTTAAAGCAAGCTTTGTCTCCCCATGCCCTGCTGCACCTTCCTCTGCTCCTCCACAAATGGCTGAGGATATTATCAGGCTCCCTCAGGTCTCTGGGTAAGATGCAGGGGCTGAGTGTCAGGTTGTTATTAAATGTCATTAGTAAGTGCCAAAACTGTGTGTAGCTCCTCAGGCACAGACAGTGACTGGAGGAGGGATGGTTCACAGTGCCAGGAGATGAGTGAATGCTGAAGGTCAGGGACACCTCAGTCTGGGCTGCCTTCAACTCTCATTACCTGCTCATTACCTGGTAGAGGCAGGAGGGAGGGTGTGTGTCACCAGGGACTTCCTTGTGCTCCCGTGGGGAGTCCCCAGCATGGTCTGTGTGTGAGGAAGAAGGACCTGTGCAGCCCCCAAATCCTCCTCTTGTATCACCCTGGTCTGCAGGGGCTCCAATATGGGGCAGGGCAGGCTCCTGCCCATCACAGTGGAGCTGCCCAGGGGAAAGGCTGTTATAGCCTCTCTTCTACTCAGCAGAGGCAACTGAAAGAGAAATTTTGCAAATGGTTTTCTTGCTATTTTCCATGCTTGGCTCTCTATCTTTCCCCCAGAGAGAGCTGGAGCTGGTGCACTGTTGAGGAGGCAGCACCAGCATCTCCAGGAAAGCTGACTGCTTGCTTTGGTGCCTGGCTAGCTGTGGAGATCTGGGGAGGAGCTGGCTTTAGGTGCAGGGACACGAGCTAAAAAACTCAGAAAGCACCTGCCTGAAGGGTGAGATGGAGGCAGAGGCAGCTCTGGTGAGCGTGCCTGGGGCGGGAGCCGAGGGACGGTGAGTCGGTAATCGTGTGCCCGCAGCAATCGCGGCCGTCAGCGAGCACTGAGACCGCTCGGTTTATTTAAGGCGGGATGCCCTAGTTCTGTGCTTTCCGTGGAGTCCCTAATTATTCCTCAATCTTTGTAGCGAGCTAATTAGTTTCTCAGCACTCAAGGCTGGGGAACACTGATAGGCTTGGGAAGCACAAGCTGAAGTGATGATGAGGAGAAGAGAGCTGGTGGGAAATGGCTGACTGGCAGATGGGAACGGCTGAGAGCAGGGCAGGGTTTGCAGAGCTGCTGGAGGATGGTCTGGGAGGATGATGAGGAGGAAAGAGCCATAATCTCTTCAGGCAGGGTCTGCAGTGTGTCAATAGGGAGGGGGTAATTGAGGGGGGCTGGAGGTGGGCAGGCAGTGAGAGGGACGGCCTGGGGCAGAGCAGCCACAAAGGGCAAGGTTCAGGCTGGGATCCTGCATGGAGGGGAGCACAGCACTGGGAAGGGCAGCAGCTGCCCCCTGACGTGCAGCTCCCTTGGGCAGCTGCCTTTCCCAGGGTGCTGCCTGCAGGACCAGCAGCCTTTCCTGACTGTCCCATCATTTTGCTAGCTTGGTGGTGACACCAAAGAGCTTTGCTGGGAGAGGTCAGCCTGGTCTCCAAGCTGGATGCTCACCATTCTGCCTGGTCAGAGCTGCTTCTTGCAGAGAGAGCCACCACAGATAAGATAGCCTGCACTGATACCCAGGTCCCCAGTGTTCCCATGTAGGCATTCTCCTCTGGCTGCTCTGTGTGCATGGATGCCTCGTTGCTCTGCCACAGGGCTGTGCTCCAGAGCCCTGCATCTGCACCCTGAGCCCAGGAGCACAAAGGTCTCATTCCAGCTCTCACTGTCATTGGGAAGTTCCCAGTGGCCACCGAGTGCAGTGTGTGACAACTCTGAAGTGCCCAGGTGGCCGCAGATTTATTAGGGTATTATTCTACTAGTGCTGCAAATGGTGTCATCTGTCTTCTAAACTTTGCACTTTATTTCAGGGAGAGAATTTAGTATATCCAGGCAATATGCTGTAGCTATAGCATATGATAAAGCCCTGCTGGGAAGTATAGTTTAATTGATTTTGTTATTAAAGTGCCACTGGAATAAATTTGCTCATTTGAATGAAATGTCTTATTACCTGGATCGTAACAGGCACATGATGAAATCTCCAGAGGGGCTGGAGCTACCCACTGCCTGGTGGTAGAAGCTGGCATGGAGCAGCTGACAGGGACCTGCCACCCTGTTCACTGCAGGCTGGTCACCCTGAGACCCTCAGAACCCCCCCAAATCTGCAGGGAAACTGCTTAGAAACCTCAGGATGGGAACAAACCGCAGTGGCAGGGCAAGCTGTGTTTTAGTCACAGTTTGTGTTGTTCCTCTAATCCTTTTCTCAGGTAAGGGCATTGTTTTAAAGGGAACTGAGGAAAAATCTCTTTCACAGGACAGTATTTCTTCAGTACCACCAATAATGGGGGTGGATTGAGAAATGAACTGTTCCCCATTACATTGGGACTAACAGCACAGCCCATGCTTTCCAGTTAAAATTTGATTGCCTTGAATCCTGAGGATTATGCAAAATAAGAAAAAGGCCTAGTAAAATTTATGGGTTTTAATCATAAACTGATAGAATCACAGTAAATCTATCATAAGCATGCAGATACAGATCCAGGAAAAAGAGGGGAAAGCAATTAGGCTTTTTCTTAGAGGAGCTATGTGTACCTTGGCAGGGCCAGGGAAACAGGGCTGCTCCCCCAGCCATCTCCTCTGGGGCTTTGAGCCCCTGCACCTCAAATCCCTTCTCCTCTGCTGTGTCCTGCAAAAGCCTGGAAGCAGGGATTGCACTGCAGTGTCCCTGCCCTGTCTCATGGCAAACTGGCTGGGCAGGGCTGGAGAGCCCATGTGGAGGTGGAAAAAGAGGGACAAGGCAGGAGATGGAGGGAAAAGGAGAAAAGGGAATCAAAGCCCAAAGATCTTTTTTCCCTCCACCTCTCTGTGTGCTGCTCGCTGTGGTGGAAGCAGGATGAGACCCTGCCAGGGGAGGAGGGAGGCAGAAATGTGGGGGAGAAACCTGTGAGCAGAGGGGACTGCAGGAAGCACAGCCGTGGTGCAGACAGGAGAGCTCTTGACAGAGAGAAATGGCAGGAGAGCGAGGGAGCAGCACAGAAGGCAGAAAGTATTTAAAAAAAAAAAAAAAAAGGCGATAAGGAAGAAAAAGGGAGAGAGTAAAATATTGGCTCTGAAGCTGAGATAAGAGAGAGAGGGCAGTTAGTGAGAGAAGGAGTAAAATTAAGTGCGATAAGGTCTGAGAGAAGCAGGGGAAGGCAGCAAGCCCAGGCAGAGAGCTGGGGGGCTGCGGGCAGGGCTGGGGGCTGCGGGCAGGGCTGGGGGGTAGAGCAGAGCTGGGGGGCTGCGGGCAGGGCTGAGGGGCTGTGGGCAGGGCTGGGGGGTAGAGCAGAGCTGGGGGGCTGCGGGCAGAGCTGGGGGGCTGTGGGCAGGGCTGGGGGGTAGAGCAGAGCTGGGGGGCTGCGGGCAGAGCTGGGGGGCTGTGGGCAGGGCTGGGGGGTAGAGCAGAGCTGGGGGGCTGCGGGCAGAGCTGGGGGGCTGCGGGCAGGGATGGGGGGCTGTGGGCAGGGCTGGGGGGCTGCGGGCAGGGCTGGGGGGTAGAGCAGAGCTGGGGGGTAGAGCAGAGCTGGGGGGCTGCGGGCAGGGCTGGGGGGCTGCGGGCAGGGCTGGGGGGCTGCGGGCAGGGCTGGGGGGTAGAGCAGAGCTGGGGGGCTGCGGGCAGGGCTGGGGGGCTGCGGGCAGGGCTGGGGGGCTGCGGGCAGAGCTGGGGGGCTGTGGGCAGGGCTGGGGGGCTGCGGGCAGGGCTGGGGGGCTGCGGGCAGAGCTGGGGGGCTGCGGGCAGGGCTGGGGGATTGCGGGCAGGGCTGGGGGGCTGCGGGCAGGGCTGGGGGGCTGCGGGCAGAGCTGGGGGGCTGCGGGCAGGGCTGGGGGGCTGCGGGCAGAGCTGGGGGGCTGCGGGCAGGGCTGGGGTGCTGCGGGTAGAGCTGGGGGGCTGCGGGCAGGGCTGGGGGGCTGCGGGTAGAGCTGGGGGGCTGCGGGCAGGGCTGGGGGATTGCGGGCAGGGCTGGGGGGCTGCGGGCAGAGCTGGGGGGCTGCGGGCAGAGCTGGGGGGCTGCGGGCAGGGCTGGGGGGCTGCGGGCAGGGCTGGGGGATTGCGAGCAGGGCTGGGGGGCTGCGGGCAGGGCTGGGGGGCTGCGGGGCAGAGCAGAGCTGGGGGGCTGCGGGTAGAGCTGGGGGACTGCGGGCAGGGCTGGGGGGCTGCGGGCAGGGCTGGGGGGCTGCGGGCAGGGCTGGGGGGCTGTGGGCAGGGCTGGGGGGTAGAGCAGAGCTGGGGGGCTGCGGCCAGGGCTGGGGGCTGCGGGGAGGGCTGGGGGCTGCGGGCAGGGCTGGGAGGCTGCGGGCAGGGCTGGGGGCTGCGGGCAGGGCTGGGGGGCTGCGGGCAGGGCTGGGGGGCTGCGGGCAGAGCTGGGGGGCTGCAAGCAGAGCTGGGGGGTAGAGCAGAGCTGGGGGGCTGCGGGCAGGGCTGGGGGGCTGCGGGCAGGGCTGCGGGGCAGAGCAGAGCTGGGGGGCTGCGGGCAGAGCTGGGGGGCTGCGGGCAGGGCTGGGGGGCTGCGGGCTGGGTTGGGGGGCTGCAAGCAGGGCTGGGGGGCTGCGGGCTGGGTTGGGGGGCTGCAAGCAGGGCCGGGGGGCTGCGGGCAGAGCCGGGGGGCTGCGGGCAGGGCTGGGGGACTGCGGGGCAGAGCAGAGCTGGGGGGCTGCGGGCAGGGCTGGGGGGCTGAAGGTACTGGAAGGTGAAGGGCCAGCCTGACCCCTCTTCTCTGGTCCCCCTTACTCCTGTACATGCTCCGTGTACCTCTGGTGATCCATGGAGAGGAGCTGAGTGGGGACAGGGATTGCTGGGGAGGTCAAGGAGTAGGTGGGTATAAATGTGTCCTGCAGGGTGCTCATAACCCTGCTCCTGCCCCGGAGGCAGAGGGAGAGCTGTCACCTGCCTGCCAGGCACCTGCCAGCCGCGGGCCCTGCAGTGGGGGAGCACATGGAGCTGGTGGGGAGGGAAGGGCTGGGGTGGGTGATGTTCCCAGGCTGGAAGTGCTGTGTAACCACTCATCCTCCTCCCTGCTGTGTCCCCACACATGCTGCCTGTCATGAAGATCTCCATGGGATGGACTCCCAGTCTAGGAAGCAGAGGAGGTAAGGCACGTTTGCCCTCCATGCCCTAAGCACAACTCCTTGGTACCTCTTTTAAACTGTTTTATAAAGTGCTTTGTATTTATTGTGATTCAGAAGAAGCAAGTGGAAACTGCTGTCTGGCTCTGACACATGGGCCACGGTTCCCTGAAGAGCAGTGCTGGAATCCAGCCTCTGCTTTCTATTAAACTGCAATAGAAACAGACTGTAAATTTCAGCAAAGGAGAGAAAGAGAGTCTATTCTTTGGGTTTGGTTTTTTTCCTCGTTTTTACCAGCTATGAAAATGGCTGAGCTTAGTTGCTGGCCACTCTGAGATGCTTTTCTTCTGCTCCATCCATCTGCTTCAATCACATGGTGACTGGGAAAAAAAAGTATCTAGTTCACAAAACATGGAAGATTAAGAAAAAATCAGTGTGGGTAACAAAGTGTGTGACAGTGCCACAGAGCATCAGGCATACTCACTAATGAGGGATTTGAGCTGCAGCTTGGGATTTAGGGCAGCAGTGTGGCCTCCCCCAGGAGGGTACAGCAGAAGTGGTGGGGCTGGGGACAGGTGTGGGGCTCTGTGACAGGGCTGGGCTGGGAAAGTTCCTGAGATGTTCTATGGAAATCATTTACCCTCTTCTTTTCTTTTTTTTTTTAACCTTTTTTGAAAGTGAAAGACTTGGTTCCCCCCTTTGATTGCTGCGGCTCTGTAATGTGTTGCAAATTCCTCATTGGACTTGGTTATTAGTATTTTTTAAAATCTGTGTGTGTTGAATTAATTCTTCTTCATTACAGCAATAAAAGCAGCTCTTAAGCAGCTCTTTTGGATGGCCAGTGCCTGTAGCTGTCCAGGGTCATGGAGCCCCCCTTCCACCTCTCTCCTGAGCCACTGATTGAGTTTGTGTCAGTCCTGACAACCAAGCTCAGACTGAGCATTCTGTGCCTAAAGTTCTTTCTTGCTTGGCTCCACTTGGCTTGGCATCATCCTCCAAGGGCTGAGGTCCTTGTGCATCCCTGCCTGTCCCAGGGCAGTGCTGCTCTGAGCCCCTGCAGCAGGATCTGCAGTCTCTGGAGCCTGCCTTCAGCTTCACCCCTAGGTTTGTGTGTTGCTGTTGGCAGTTTTGTGTTTAGCTCGCTGGAAATATTGGTTAAACACTGGTGGGAGGGGAAGCTCATAAAGAGCATTTTGCTTTGGCTCTTTTAAAAAGCAAAACAAAGCCAAAGGCTTTTAAAAAATGCATTGGTTTCAAAGTTACAAAGGAAGGATGTGTTAGAGATGAGGAAAGAACAAATCAAAGCTTCTGAAACTTGCTGTGGAGAAAGAAACATTAAATGTTTTGTTTGAAGATGAACAGAAAGCTGAAATCAGCAAGAACTCCCCCTCCCCGCAGCACAGATGCTTCAGGTTGGTTCCTCGAGGATGGCACAGTGCTGAAAGAAAAGCAAATCCATTCTTTCCCCTCTTGGGCCCCAGGTTCCTGGCACTTACATTTTACCATCTTGTAGTGACTTTGATCCCTGGAGACTCCTTAGGTGCCTTACAAATCAAGAATGAAAATCTGGGCTCTGCCTAAGAAGTGTCACTGAGGCTGGATGGGCCAGGGGGGTCAGTGTGGTGCCACCCTCTTGGTGGCAGCTGGGAAGGTTGGGAAGCACCTGCTGATTCAGTAGGGATTATAAAACCTTCAGTGCCCACATTGACACCATTTTCAGGGATGTTTTGTGCTGCCAGCCCTGGAAGCCCAGCGGCCAGTTTAACCCCTGTTTCTCTCCCCTTTTCTTGTGGAGATGAGATGCTCCTTAAGGTCTCTTTCAACCCAGCCCAACCTATGCCATGGTTCTGTGAGGCAACACAGCCCTTCCAGACCTGATCCAAGTCCCAGAGCAGAGCAAAGGCAGGATGTTGCTGTGACCAGACCCCATGGTGATGGGCTCTGCTGCTAGGCAAGGGCAGTGTGTCACAGCCTGTGCCTGTTCTCTGCCTCAGCCTATTCCTCTATCTATAGACCTATGGAATTCCATTTCAGACGAGGTCTCCTGGGAGCCTGGAAGCTGAATTCCCTTGGATGTGCCTGAGGGTGCTTGAGAGTCTGGCTGCAAGTGATCAAGTCCTGAATTCCAGGTGGGTGGGGAGCAGTGCTGGATCTGCTCTATGCACCAGTTGCTGGAGGCACCTAGTGATGCTGCCAATGGATGTGTCACATCCCTTGGGCACAGCTGTGCAGAGCACAGGAGCCAGCTTGTCCCCTATAGGAGAGGAGACACCCTGGTACTGCTGCAAAGGCTGGCAGAAGATCCTCTCCCCAAGGAAGAAGCTGTAGGATCCCCAGCCCTGCCCAGGCAAAGCCTGGCCCCCCTGGCTCCTCACCTGGAAGCCACAGGCAGGACCAACCCTGCAAAGGGGCTCTGCATCCTCCTCCCACACAGAGGGCAGGAAAGCACAGCCCTGCTCCATACTGCTTATGGACATCAGGGTCACAGCCCTGCTCCACAGGCTTTGGGGATGGCCAGGGGAACTGACTATAAAACCAGGAAAAATAGTCAGATCTGCCTCGGTGCCACAGGGCACTGCGGGAGGTGCCTTTGATGTCAGCAGGAGACTCGCCCTGACCTGGGGCTGCTCTTGGCAAGGCCATCTGGGAAGTGCCTCTGAGGCAAGAAAGCAAGCGCTTGCCAGGTACAGAACTGGACAGATCAAGAAGTCAAAATTTTTCATTCCAACTATCTATAGGAAATAGGGTTTTTTTATTATTTCAAGTTTTCATAAAAATCCATAATTATTGAAATCAAAGTTACAGAAGAAAGTTCGTAACTTTTTTATTGATTTTATTTCTTTTTTCTTTCTTTTTCCCACCCCCCCCCATTGTTTTTCCCCTCTCAGAGTTATATCTGACACCAGAGTCCATCAGACAAAGTCCTTACAAACACAGGAGTCCTGAAGACATCGGCTGAATGTTTTCCTGGTATAAAGAAGAGGAGGAGGAGGTGGTGACAGTGCGGGCGCAGTGGGTTTGGACAGGGGCAGAGGGCACGGTGGAAGGAGAGAGGTCGGTATGTTTGTAGCAATGTTTGTTAATTATTTTTTATTTGTTCATTTGTTCTTTTTTTTAAAAAAAAACAAAACAAAACAACACCATTATTATTTGCAAATTGTTGCCTGGTTAAATCATTTTCATGTTAAACTTGCGCGGCGCGTCGGCAGAGCTGATGCCCGCGTCGGACTTCCGTGGCACGTACTCGATTTCAATATTGTGCTTGGTGTTGCCTTTCCCGCGGCTCCAGAGGAAGAGGAGCACCAGACAGAAGAGCACGACGCCCAGGAAGGAGATGAAGCCCATGGTGGTGGCGATGATGAGAGTCTTGATGTCAAAGGGGAAAGGCACGGTGGCGCGCGTGCTGTTGGCATCGCTCTCGTTGGGCTGGTTGGAGATGAACGCGAAGGTCTTGTTGGGCTGGTGGGGCCAGTCTGGCGAGTAGCTGCGCACGTGCAGGTGGGCCAGCATGGTGTCGTTGCCACCCGCGTTGCTGGCGATGCATAGGTAGGTGCCATTGTCCTGGATCTGGGCGTAGCGCACCTCCAGCGTGCCGTCAGGGAAGACAGTGAGCCGCCCGTTGGTTTTGGTAGAGATGAGGTGCTTCCGGGGAGACAGCCACATGATGGTGGGCGGCGGGTCCCCATCTGCCCGGCAGACAAAATGCACCGTGTGGCCTTCGTCCACGAAGATCTGCTGAGGTTTGCGGTCCCGTATCCGTGCTCGGCGGCAGGTGAAGTAGTTGGGCAGGAGGACGTCAGGGAAGTCCTTGAACTCCTTGCCCTGGACGAACTCGGGGGTGGAGCAGGTGGGCTGCTGCTTGTTGAAGTTCAACCTCCATCGCCGCCGGAAAACCCAGAGCAGCCGACAGTCGCAGGCTAAGGGGTTGTTGTCGAGGATGAGCGTCTCCAGGTTGCCCACCGAGTGGAAAGCTGACTCCTCCAGGGTGGTCAGCAGGTTCCCTGACACGTTCAGGATGCGCAGGTAATTGAGGCCGCGGAAGGCGAAGGGCTCGACCGTGGTGAGCTGCCCTCCCACCAGCTGGATCTCCTGGAGCCTGAGCAGGTCATGGAGCATTGAGCCCTCGATGGTGACGATGGGGTTGTAGGACAGGTTCAGGAACCGGAGGTAAACCAAGTGCCTCACCGACACGTACGGGATGGACGTCAGGTTGCAGTGGGTGATGGACAAGGAGGTCAGGTTCAACCCATAGAGGCAGTTGGATGTCATAGTATCCAGGTAGGGCCAGTGTGAGATCTCGAGGACCTTGAGCCGGTACAGCCTCTTGAATGAGTAATCCCGGATGGTGTTGATGTTCAGATGGCGCAGCCGCAGCACGATCAAGCCGTGAAGGTGAGACAGGGCCTCTGTGGGGATGGAAGTCAGGTTGCATTTCTCCAGGGTCAGCTGCTCCAGGCTGTTGAGGCCACTGAAGGCCCGGTGGGAGATGTAGACAAGGTCGTTGTCACCCACCTCCAAAGACTTCAGGTTGTACAAGTCCTGGAACATGTAATCTAGGAGGATCACAATTTTATTCTCACTAATGTCTAGCTTGGTAAGGTTGCTGAGTCCAGTAAACACCCCCAAAGGGATCAGCTTGAGTCTGTTACTCCTGAGCCCCAGCGTCCTGAGGTTGAAGAGGTTGTTGAAAGCCCCAGGTTCAACAGCACTGATAATGTTCTCGTTTAGCTCCAGCTCCTCCAGGTGAGGGTAGTTGGCAAATTCATCCTGGTTGAGCGTCTTGATGCGGTTCTTGCCCAGGTCCAGCAGCCTGGTCTCGGTGGGGATCCCCTCTGGCACGACCATGAATCGCTTGCGGTGGCACAGGACGGCGCGCTCCTGGGCAGAGCACTCGCAGCGCGGCGGGCAGCCCGTGGCGGAGCCGGACAGGATGGATCCCAGCATCAGGAGGAGAATCGGCTGCCAGCAGGCCAGGATTGGGCTGCGCATACTCGCCTCCCCAGCTACCATCCTATCTCTCACCTGCAGGTAACAGCGGGAGAAAGAGCAAGGGGCACGTGAGCAAACAACGGGCACAGCCAAGGCAAAAGGTCTGGTGTCCTGGCAGAGGTGACGGGAAGGCAAAAGGCACCCTCGATGCAGAGCAGAGGGTCTCATTTTCCAGCTGAAATGCAGCCCTTTGGCTTCAAGACCCTCTCTCCTCCCCACTCCCTGACTTTCCACTTGATGGTTGAACGTGCACAGACTTTTGAGTGGAAGGCCTTGAGGAATCTGTGTCATACAGCTTCCTCTGCTTCTTAAAAAAATAATTTAATACGAAACACATCTATCTACATCCTATTTTAAGCTCTTGAAATTATTCTGTTCCCTGTAGATGGAGCCTGAATATAAAGGCTGCTTTGCAAACAGAGGAGCTGAGCAGAGGATGGAGCATCAGGGGGAGCCCCACTTGGGGCGAGCAACACTGACAGCTCAGTGGGAACCAGCTCCCTCCTTCTGTGCTCCCCCATGCCCCAGCTGCTCCCAGTGTGTCCCCAGGGCCAGTTTCTTGCCTCCCACCATGCCAGCCTGCAAGGGCAGACCCAAACCATCTCCCCCACCCAGAAACAGCAACTGGGCAGACACTGCCTACAAGAGCAAGCTGTAGCCTCAAGTCAGGTCCAGGGGGGCTCTGGATATTGAGGGAGCTGCCTGGTGCCAGCTGGGAAAGACCCAGACTCCTGCTGATGTTCCTGGGGAGGGCTGAGAGACCTCCCTGGAGGCTCATGGTCTGGGTGGTGCCCCAGCCCAGAGCCATCCTGGCCCAGCAGAAGCGAATGCTCCTTGTCACGCTGCCTTTGTTGCATTTATTTCCTTGTTCAGGCTGTTATGAGGAATCAAATCATATCAATATTGCATATTAGATCTCTGGCTACTCCAGCCCTTGTTTATATCTATTGTTATGTTACTCTCTGCACTACTCTCACTAATGCTATTTATGGCTATCACCAAACACACCCAATCCATTACTTCCCTTGGCTCTGTTTGTATCCATCACTGTATATCCAGTCCATTACTTTCCCTGCTCTAGCACTATTTATGGGGCTGGTACACGTTCTGCACATTCCTGCCATTGCATCTGCTCATATTCATCATTTCATACAGATATATGACCTAAGGATCACTTTTGTTCCCAAAAAATTATTCAAAATTTCTTTGTAAGATACAAGGATGGGAGATGATGGACTGGCCATAAAAATGTCCACCAGCACCATCTTGGAAACCACCAGCCTTGGCACAGCCAGTGATGGGCCGTGAGGGCCTGGAGTGTCCCCAGAGGAACCTCTGTGGTTTCCTCCCATTTCACTGTCCTCTTCCACCCCTCCATCCCCTCCCCCTTTCCATGCTCCCTCTGCAGTGGGGCTGCTCAATGAGGATCACACTGAACACATCACCCCACAGTGAAGGGGTGCAGGGATGGGAGCTGCTCCTGCCGAGCTCCCCTGGCCGTGATGCTGAGCTCCCTCCTGCTGGCCCTGGGCCAGCACCTCCCGGTCCAGTGGAAACATTTCCAGTGGGAGTGCCTGGGCCCCAGCCAGGGTGCAGAGAGCCATTTGCTGGGTATTTGCAATCCATCATCTCCCATGTCATCACCTCCCTGGTGCTGGGCAGCAGTACAGATACAAGGGGGGTGCTGTTACCACTGCCATGCTGCTGGGGTGGGGTTGGGACTGCGGCCAGTGCCCTGGAGCCAGGGTGGCCCCCTGGCTGGCATGGCCCAGGCTGCATATGGATTTGTTCCCCAGGCTCCTGCTGCAGCCCTGGCTGGGGCTGGGCTGCCAGTGGGTGCCCATGGCCAGGAGCCTCTTGGGCACTGCCCTCCCACCACATGCTCGTTACTGAGCGCTGGCTCGCCTGCAGCCTTTTTTCTCAGAAACCAATTCCTGCGCCTCAAAGCCGTGCTGAGAAAGCCATCAAAGACAGCAAAACACGGCATGCAAAACAAAATACAGTCTGAGGGGCTTAATTATAGCAGGACTGAAAACACTCAGCTCATTAAGAGTGCCAGGCACCAGCCTTGTTTGTGTGCCGGGCCAAAAGCTCCACTCTGCCTGCATGTGCTGCTCTGTTCTGGTCCCTGCTGGGCACAGGGAAGGGGCAGAGCTGAATCCTGCAGACCAACTTCTCCCAGGCTCAATCCTGCCTCTCCAGCAGCAGGAAGGGGACTACACCTCCAAAGCACCTTGTCCAGTGCTGTCATCCCCAGCACAGCCTTGGCAGAGCCAGAGCTGTGCTGTATCAATGAGTAAAAAATCAGCAAAGAGGCCAGAGATGAATGAAGCAGAATCTGTGTGGCGTTACCGACGAGCACAGCCCAGAATTAAAGTCTAGACACACCTCACATGTTATTAGTTCTCAGCTAAATTTAAATCCATGATAAATACAATCCCTGACAAAAACATCCGTAATCTTAATAGCCAGAGTCACAGAAGAGCTTTGGGAGAAAGACAATAAATAAGCTGGAAAATTCTGAGCTAAGATGAGCTTTAAATCACTTCTGGCTCCCATTTACCTCTGCCTGATTCGGAGAGAAATAGTTGTGCCTCAAGGTGATGTGGATATTAAGAGATGCCCTTCTAAAAATGACTCAAACTGTGATTTTTGTGTGAGCTGTGGGCCAACAATGCATGCATGGCTTTACAGCCCCTGCACAACTGCTACCTGCAGGAAGGGATTTCCACAAAGCCCTCCCAGATTTACTCTTGAGGAAGACCCTGAAACATGCCCACGCTCCCCTCCAGGGTGCCAGCCACGGCCCAGCAGGAGCTGCCAGGCAGGGGCAGAGGCTCGGGCCATGGCCATGATGCACAGCCCAGCCCTTGGCATGAGCGTGGTTCTCCTTCCTCAACCACAAAAAAAGAATTGACAAAAAAAGCAGCAGCTGCCAGGCTCGCTGCCTTTAGGTGACAGCAAACCCAGTGCAAGCCAAAGCAAAACTCATGCTCAGAGCCATGGCAGCCTCTGACCCCTGTCCTCACCACCTGCTGCCCAGGGCTGAGGGCTCTCAGTACAGTCCCTTCCCGCGGGAAGGTCCCAGCCTCGGCCCAAGAGGCGCAGCTGGATGCACCAGAGCACTGCTTTGGTGCTAAATACAGCAGGGCCTGCCAGTGTCTCTGCCTGGGCTCAGTGCTGGGAGGAGAGATGCCTTTCTGGGCCTGTGCCTGGAAATGCAGCCTGGGGCCAGACTGATGTGTGTGGGGTTTGCTCCGGTGTGACAGGCACAGGCTGCCCTGGGTGGGAGGAACAGCCCAGAAAGACAAACCTGGGCGATGACCCTAAAGGGAGCCCAGGCTCTGCCCCTGAGTGTGCTCCTAAGGATGCCCCAAGGGGTGGGCAGCTGCCTGGCCATGCCCACCACTGTCACCACTGTCCCTGGGCTGTGCCACACTCCCCACCCTGCTGAGCAGGGAGCGATCTGCTGTGCTGACAGGGAGCAAGCAGGAGGCAAAAATCCCCCAGTCAGCTCTAAGCCCACCTGGCAGCCATAAATTACGAGCTGGGAGATGTTCACCCTTGAACCAGATGCTTCTGAGAGCATCGAGCCACAACAGGCAATTTAGGACAAAGTGAGCCATACCCCAGCAGGGAGGGGGGCCCACGGTGCTCTGGGGGCACAGTGTCCCCCTCTGTCCCTGCAGGAACCAACCTGCTGCTCCCAGCTGTGCACAGGAGTCTGTTGGACAGTGCTGGGCATCCTCACCGGGCTGCAGGGGGGGGTGAGTTCAGCCATGGGCTCACCCGATCTCTGCCATGATGGCTTCCTACAAAGCCAACAAGACACAGCTCCCCGAGTCCATGCTCCTGTCTCCTCTAAGCTGCTCCAGCTAAATCAAATTTTATTGAACTTCACTTCATTTCAGAGACAAAGACTCCAGGTTTACAAATAAATATTTAACAATCTTTCCTGCTGCTTGAGGACTCTCTTACCCAGACCCTGGGCTCTGCACTGTTTCTGTAGCTATCTGCAAAGCATTAAAACAAAGGGAGCAGCTTTAATTTGCCAAACACGTTTGCACCCATTTCCTCCTCTCATAATTTCCCCTGTGTCAAGTGTGTATTTGTGGGCCCTTATGCTTTGTCTCTCCCTCCTCTCCACCCTATCTGCTCCCTCCTCCTCCTCTTTTCCCACCCAGTCCCAGAATGCAGGCATTGGCAGTAACTGCCCTTCTCCCCCCTGCTCAAGGACGGGCGGCAATGGGTGGGAGCATCAGGCAAAGGAAGTGGTTTCCCTTCTGGAATCACCATGCTTCACATGGAGAAGAAATCAAAGAGGGAAAGCATAGAGCGATTTCTGAGTGCTGTCAGGGCTGGCTGGTGGACACGGCCAGGGTGGCACAGCACTGGCCTGGGCGATGGAGACCTGCCACCACACTCCTCTGGACCTTCATTAATGGATGGGCTGCTAACAAAGGGTTAGAGGGCTGCACTGTGTCCTGGCCTGGCCCCAAAATCATCCAGGAGCAGCACAGGAGGGCGAAAGAATGGGGGAGAAACAGGCAGAGGATGAGAAGGACCCCTCAGGGTTGTAGGGACACACGAGCAAGTTGTGCCAGTTAAGCAAGTGAGCCAAGACAGGTCAGCCAGAGGAGAGCCCACCCCCAGCCCACCACCAGCAGCTGCCAGGGTCACTGCTCCCCTTCCCACAGGAAGGCACAGTTCTCCAGCTGGGAGCTCTTGCTCAGCCTCCTGGAGTATCTGCTTTCAGCAGCTCCGAGGTGGGAGCCTGGAATAGGTGTGAGGCAACCTGATCTGCTCTGGCAGCTGCTCTGGAGCTGTAAAAGAGCACGAAGAAGAATTGAAGATGCAAATCCCCTTCCAGCACTGACACCGCCCGGCTGGCACCAGATTTCAGCCATGGCTGGCCCATGGGAGCCCCCTGCAAAGGCATTTCCTCATGGAAACAGGCTCTGCCACCCAAAATGTGGTGTCCCCAGCACTGCAGTCAGTCAGGAAAGCACCAAGCCAGAGATCAAAAAGAGCAGAAAAAATGGAGATGCCCAGGGGAGGAGAAGAGCTCTAACATGGGCTGAGGGGCTGGAATGCTGGTGAGGGGAGGCTTTGGCCCAGCTGCCTACTGGATTAAACCTGGGCTGTGGATCTACCTGACCCCACGCAGGGACAACTATGTACAGTAGAGGGACAGCCAGCAGTGGCCCAGAGCCAACCTGGAGAGTGGCTTTCTTTTTCAGGCGGGTTACTGGAGCAGGACAACGGGAAGGAGATCCTGGCTGTCTCTGCACGATGCTGAAGCTCAGAGCAGTTTTTGCTGAGGCTGTTTCTTGCTGTGATCACATCTGTGCAAGAGCTCCTCACCCTCCTCCTACCTGTGCTCCTTCATTTTGAGCATCTTTTCTCTCTCTGGCTGCACATGCCTCAGCGCCCCATCAGCAGAGAAAACATCCTGACAAGGGATCAATAAGTAATTGCAAAGGCAGCTGTGGATGTCAGGGGTGTAAAGCCCTGAGCCAGCACAAGATAAACAAGGGGGGTGTGAGGGTGCAGTGCAGAGTGGGGCTGGGGCTTAGGGCCAGCTATGCTCCCCTGCTCATGGGCAGAGGTGGCCAGGACATGGACTGGTCACTGCTGTCACAGCCACTGCCTGAACTGGTGGTCCTGTGCTTCCCAGGTCAGGTGAGCCTGGAGCAGGCTCGTTTCTCATTACTTCCGTGAGCCAAAGAGTAGGGGAGTTGTGTTTGCCAAGGGAATAGCTCTCAAGGGTTGGCTGGAGACTTCTAGGGCTGGGTCAGGAAGGAATGGCTGGAGGCTGGTGGGCACTGGGAAAGACATGCACCATTTTGAATGGGGATTCTCCTTCTTCTTCCTTTATTTTGGGATTGCTACCTCTGTGGATATGGGCTGGGTCACCAGGATGTTTTAAGTGCTCACTGAAGGCAGGCAGCTCACCTTGCACTCTGATCAGTGAGCACTGTGTACAGAAGGCTCCAGTGTAGCATCAGGGTCTCCCTAGATGGTTCTTTTTCCCTGTCTGTAGCTGGAAGAGGGGGATGGAAAAACCCCAGGCTCTTCTCAGGGCAATGGAAACACTTGCCCTGAAGAGGTGAAAGAAAGTCCAAGGCGTGTTCCTGCTGGGAGAGCGCCAGGGTCACAATGACATTGCAAAGGCATCCCCTGCGACGTGCCCATGGCCCTAACGCCTTCTGTGCTTCCTGGAGCTGCCCTGAGCCGCCCTGCACAGGGTGGCAAGGCTGGGGCTGGGGCTGGAGGATGGGCACAGCCCTGCAGACAGCCCTCCCTCCCAGCACACGGCCCCAGAGCTGCTGAATCAGGCAGAGCCCAGCTGCACAGAGCCTGAGCTGGACCCACGTGCAGGGCAGGACAGCACCTGACATGGCAGAAAAGCAGCTGGGACAAAGTCACCCCACAGCCAGAGCGTCTCTCGGCCCCGCCAGGAGCAGATGGCATTGCTGTGTGGGCTTGCCTTGAGGGCTGGGCTGGGGACAGGGGCTCCCTGCTCCCCCAGCCCCAGGCTCCAGCCTGTGCCATTGGCAGGGCCCCAGCAGCGAGGAGGACACAGCTCTGCCAGGCTGAGACACGGCTCCTGGCCGCCCACAAACCACACCTGGGGGCACCAGGAAAGATGAGCTGCTCCCTCCTATTGCTCCCTGCCTGGGAACACCCAATCCTCTCCAGCAACCAAAAGGCAGCCCAAGGCTCTACAGCTCCCTAGAGCTCTGCACAGTGCCCACAGAAGGGCTGGCGCACCAGCAGCACAAACCCAGGGCTAGCAGGCAGAGCTGGGGGAGCCCCACCAGTGCCTCCTGCCCTCATTTACCCAGGGCTGCCCCAGGACAGCAAATGCCAAACCAGCCCAACACCCTGGTCCCAAGGGCCATGGAGAACAGCGCTGAGGCTTTGGGATGTGACCCCCTATAAATGCCACCACTCCAAACCACTGTGTCCCTACTGCATCCCTGCCACTGTTCAAAGGTTGAAACCCCAGATCAAAGTCCCAAAGGCTGGAGAACAGCAGGTCCAGGGACCAGTCATATTCCTTACATTTAATTTAAGCTACGACTGTACTTACAGCATCACTTTGGTTCCCAGGGCACATCCCTTGAATCCCCCTACAACCAGCACAGGATACCAAAAAAAAGTACAAGGGCTGCTCCTTTCCTCTAGAAACCTTTGGGACAGTGGCAAGAGAACTTCAAAGAACATAGGACATAAAGCAGTCAGCTTTGCTGACCTCAGGGAAACCTGCTGATTTACCCCCCTTTAGGACCAGCCCTGGTATTTTTATACTGCTGCCTAAAATAAGTGGCCTGGGAAGCCTTTGGGAGAAGCCAAGTGCAGCCCAGCCCGGCAGAGCTGGCTCTGGGATCACCCAACAGTGAGACAAGGGTCAAGGGACTGTGTGTGCTGTGCTGCCAGGGCTGCCATGAGCACGGGGCACCAGCAGAGCTGTCCTTGCTGCACACCCCCAGGGACAGGGGGCAGAGCAGGGGGCCAGGAGCACAGCCGTGCTTCAAGGCACTGTGAGCGATGGAAGCCCCAGTTCACTCCATCCACCTCATTTCCCCACTCCTTCCCACAAGCCACATCTCTCTCTCTCTCTCTCCCCACCCCCCCATTTATTATTAAGTTTTGTTCACATAATCACAAATTTGGTGCCGCAGGAAATTCCAGAGAGAGAAATGGAGAAAAAAGGGAGGCAAAGAAAGCATGAGCAATAGCAAGTGCAGAGGGAAGATTCCTCTTCCCAGCCTGGTTTTCTCTGGGCTGGTTTTACATGTATAATTCCTTTTTCTTTCCCCCCTCTCTCACTTGTTTGATTTTTGCATTATTTATGGCTTGTCTTCAGGGCCTGTATTTGCTGTTATTGTTTCATTCAACAATAAAATGGATTAGATAAAAACAAACTGTGCCGAGCCACGGCTGAGCCTGCCTGTCCTGCCTCCAGCTGAACCCACACAGCCAGGCAGGGCAGGCGAGGGGCCACCAGCCCATCCCAGCCCAAATCCTGCAGGGAGGAAGGTGCTGAGGGATGTGGCCTGGACAGGGTTTGGGCTGATAGAAACCCTTGGCAGGTATGGGGCTGTGCAAGGCACAGTTGTTCTAATGCCCATGACGAGGGGTGGCAGTGTCAGCACAGCGGCAGTGTCAGCCATGCCATTCCTCAGCCTTCCCAGCACACACTGAGCCCGTGGGCGTAGGAAAAAAGAGGGACCCACCACGGGGATGGAGCAGCTCCCCACTGCCCTCCAAAGAAGGCAGCTGTGGGGTGGGTTTGCTGTGTTGTGCCTGAGCTGCAGCAATGCTTTCTGCCCTCTCTCCTCTCCCAGCACCGTGCATAATGACACAGAGCCTGTGCTCTGGGCTGTCCGTGAGAACAAAAGTAATCACGGGGAAATCCAGAGCACGGGAATGCAGTCGGAGATGCGAGGCCAGGGTTTCCATTTCGCTGCCGCTCCGGTGCCGTTCCCCATTGAGGAGGATAAACAGGCTGAGCACAAATCAGTTTAATGGCAGCACCTAATGGCAGCGCAATCCTGCGGCTCCCGGAGCGAGCCGTAGCTCAGGCCCAAAGTGGCAGGGAGATGCCAGCTCTGTGGGACAGGCACCCCATGGCACAGCCCCAGAGGAGCACTGGGGGTCCCCCAGGACTGGCTGCCCTGGGCAGCAGCACTGAGACTGACCAGTCCACCACAGCACAAGGGGACAGGTGTCCCTCTGCTGCCCTAGGGATGTCCATGGACTGTTGTCTGCCCGATTCCCAGCAGAAAAGAGGTGTCCCTGTGGGTGTCCCTCACATCCCCAATGTCCCCAGACCCACGGGGAGCCTCTGGAGTGCCGTGCCTTGCTCTGTGCTAGAGCACACAAAGGACTGGCCAGCAGAACAAGGCACCAGGCCAGTGCCTACTGTGATGCCACCCCGGCTCCTCAGGCTCACATTTTGGGTAGACCAGATGGATCTGGCTCTCTGTGACTATTCCCAATCCAAAGGGGGGGTAGAGAAAGGCTGGGTTCGGGTACGGGAGGTAGAGGTTTGGCTGCTGGAGGGTGAGAAGTACCTCTGAAATGCTCAGGCTTTGCTCACCACCCCCATGTTGCCTCTGAGGTCTAAATTGGTTGTTTCCCATTTCACACTCGACATATCAAATCCAAACAAAGAGCTGAAAGAATAGATCACGTCAAAATATTTCTGCTTCTCCCTCCTACGAGAATTTCCCATCAGAGACCAATCCAATTAAGGTGCAGGTTATGAAATTAACCATAATTACCAGAGCGATATTTAATGTTTTGCATTCTGATGAAGAAACAGAATGGAAATGACAAAAAAATTGAGTAATTGTGGGTCCTACTGATATAACTAAGAGCAATATGGGGGGGGAGGGGAAGGGCTGCCAGGGAAGTGAGGGCTGTGTGGGGTGGCAGGAGCTGGGATGCATCAGGAACCTTACAACCCCAAGGGCAGGGTTGGGTGCTCAGGGGCACATCCCCCAGGGAGCCATGGCCAGCCTGACCCCCAGAGCAGAGGTCAGCCCAGTCTGATGGCAACCAAAGGCATTTTGCTATTTGAGCATCCCTTGGACAATGCTGGAGCACAGGAATCATGTCCCAGAAGGCACAGCCCAGTCCTGCACCTCCTCACTCTGTCCCTGCTCCCTGCAGGGACCCTCCAGCTCACCCAAGGACTGTCCCCACCTCAGGACAATGACCACAGCCCGGAGACAAAGGACATGAGTGCTTCAGTGGGGAAAGCCTTTGTCCTCTGCCAGGACACTCCTGTGGAGCCCAGGAGAGGAAAGCTCACTGTACACATGTCCATTGCAGGATGCCAAGGCACTGACCACCACTGACACATGAATAAAATGATGGAAGAAACCATGCAGGATGGTTAAACAGAACCATGTCTGTGCTTCACCATGAGAATGAGCAAAACAAAGCCAAGCTCCCCAGCCCCTGTGACAGGGACACTGACTGCTGCCCTGCCTGATCCTTACTCAGGTAGGAGATGCTGTCTGGATGGGGCATGGCAGGGGCAAGGGATGGTGGCCAAGATGTTGGTGAGGCCAGAGGGAGGACTGAGCCACTGGCAGGGCTCCCCCAACACGGCCATGCTGCACCAATGCACTCCATGCATCCCATGCATGGAGAGGTCCCGTTGGCCATTCCTGATTGCTGCTCCTGAAGGTGGGAATCACCCAGGATTCACCTCAGCACAATGCTCGGGGTCTCTTCTCAAGGCTGGGTGCTCCCCCCACTGTCCCCCCTTCCCAAGCCAGGCTGATGTGACCTCCTGCCCCCAGGGATGCAAAGAGCCACGCACTCCCTGCTTGGGAAGGGGACATGATGATGATGGTGTCACCCTCAGTGACATTTATCAGCATTTATTCAATTGCCCAGGTCAAGCTGACAATTAACGCTGCTCAGACACAGACACCTCTGTGCCACCCAGCCTTCTCTTGGTGACAAGGGGACAGAGGCCACACCCTGCTGCTGACAGTGCCTGGGGGCTGGGAAGGGGGAACTCTGGCTGCTGTTTGTCCCCTTCCCCAAATAAACCCCATCCCCAGACACCCCTGTCCCCTCTTGTATCACACATGCCCTGGCACTGCCCAACAGGTTCAAACAGCCACCAGCACCAGCTGTGAGTAAGGCATGTCCCCAGGCAGGGTCACAGGGTGCAGAGGCACAGAGATGTCTCTCCTCACAGCCATTCCCTGCCAAAAGCTCCCATTTTTACTCTCCTGGATGGAAAGAAAGTGGAAAAAAATTGACTAAGAAGAAAATTGAGGTCATGGCCTTCCCTTTCTTTCTCCCTTTGTTTTTCTTGGGTTGTTTGATTTGAGTTAAGCTTTTGGAGCCCTTTTCTCTCTCATCCCAGCCTTCCCTGCTACCTGAAAAGCTCTTCTGGCTCTTTTCCCACCAAAAGCCATTTCTGCTTGAACCCTCTCGAGGCTCAGCAGAGAACAAAGGAGAGCTGCTGACTCAGTGCACTGGGTGTGTTGGAGAGACCAAACACCCACCCTGGCCAAGCTGGGAACACTCGGGTGTTTTCCACCCAAATGTTCACAGAGATGTGCCCATTGCCAACTCTGCCTCCAAGGACAGGGTCCCACCAAACAGCAGCACCCAGTGGTCATCCAGCATACCTCACTGAACCCCAAACAGGTTGTGTTGTGTTTTATAATTCAACAACTGTAATTACACTATAATTGTGGTGTTATTATAAAGTGATTTATCAACCCCTGAATTAAAGCCTCAAGTTAGAGGATTTTATACTTGTCACTCACACAGAGCAGCACTAACTTCAGCAGTGCTACTGAGGCTATGTGAAGCAGGACACTAAAGGAAACAGAAGTCCTTCAGTGATGCTGTTAACCTTCCAGGAAACAGTGGTAATTAGAGGTATCACACAGTAATTACATTACAGGTGTAGAGTAACTGCAGCACAGTACGGTGTTACAGTGGTACAGCCATTTGTTGAGTAATTAATCCGTCCACAAGAAGGCCTGGAAAACCTGATGCTTCCCCAGGAGCTGTAAAAGCAGCTCCACTGTCTCCTCCAGTCACCTCCTGCCTGTCCCACGGGACCCAGCGAGAGCTGGGGCTGCCTGAGCCCTGGAGCAGGCAGCTGCTATGGGGAAAACTCTTCTCTCACGTGGGAAGACGTGGAGGCTTTAGCCCAGGGGCTCATCTCCCTCTTGGCCTTGCTCATCATGAGAGCTCCAGAGGCCCCCTCTCCTCCATGGCATCCAGCAGCCGTGCCAAGGGGATCCAGGAGGGAGCCAGGAGCAGCAGGTGAGCAGGCACAGCCAACCCAGACAATCCTCCCACTCTGCTCCAGCCCATCCTGCTGGAGAGGAGCTGGGCCTGCCCCTGCCACCTGGGACAGGCACGGCTGCTCCGGCCACCTGACCTGCAAGAGGTGCAGGACAGGGACACAGCGTGCTCTTGGAGCCAGGGGAACAGACAGGGAAGAAGCAGGGGGAAGAAAGGTTTGGGCAGTGATGCTGGCAGGGATAGCTGGTGTTAGGGTGGGTACAGGCTGGGGTAGGTGGGGTGGGGACAGGCTGGGATAGCAGCTGTAAGGTGCAAATGGGCTGGAGCAGCTGTCATGGGGTGGGGATGGGCTGCTGTGAGATAGGGATGGGCTGGGATAGGGGCTGGGATAGTGCCTTTGGGTGGGGATGGGCTGGGATAGGGGGTGGGACAGTGCCTTTGGGTGGGGATGGGCTGGGATAGGGGGTGGGACAGTGCCTTTGGGTGGGGATGGGCTGGGATAGGGGCTGGGATAGTGCCTTTGGGTGGGGATGGGCTGGGATAGGGGCTGGGATAGTGCCTTTGGGTGGGGATGGGCTGGGATAGGGGGTGGGATAGTGCCTTTGGGTGGGGATGGGCTGGGATAGGGGCTGGGATAGTGCCTTTGGGTGGGGATGGGCTGGGATAGGGGGTGGGACAGCTGCCTTTGGGTGGGGATGGGCTGGGATAGGGGGTGGGACAGCTGCCTTTGGGTGGGGATGGGCTGGGATAGGGGCTGGGACAGCTGCCTTTGGGTGGGGATGGGCTGGGCAGGGCAGTCCTGTAGGTCCGTGCAGCCCCCGTGCTGGAGGAGATGGCCGGAGACACGGCCACACTGCTGCTCCAGTGCCGTCTCCAGCGTGTGTGAAGGTCAGGTCAGGGCTGCTGCAAGGTGCAGAGCAGTGAGGAGAGGGTTAAGGCTGGCAGGAGGGCTGGGATGGGGCTGTGGAAGGGGTATCATTGCAGAGCCACAGCCGGGCTCTGGAGGTGGTGCAGAGGAATGGGAGATGGAGGGACATCCATAGACTGGGGCTCTTCCCGGAACGCCTGAACTTCCCCCCGGCGGGTCGGGACCCCGGAGAGCAGCAGGGCTGTCACACCGATCCCCTGCTGCCGGCCAGCGGCCACAGTCGCTTGCTGGAGAGGCGTTTTCTGGGAAGGAGCGCGGATGGCGATTGCTGGGGCGGCAGCTGGGGCAGGGACAGGCAGGGAGAGGCAGCAGAGCCTCGGCGACGCCAACCAGCCCGAGCAGACCCGATCCCACCCGTGCCCACGCTCGCCCGCTGTCCCTCCCTCCCTCCCTCCCTCCCTCCTCGTGCAAATCCCTTCCGCGGCACCAACGCTCCCATCCCTTCTCGGAGGTGGCATCTCCAGCACCTGGATCGAGTCGTGCCTCTACCCATCGCTCTGGCTATTTATACATCCAAGGCGCAAGGTGAAAAATCCAATAACCTACACACAGTAACGGAGAGCAACAAGCACCGGCACCGCCCGGGAGGGCTCCCAGAGCCCTTCTACCAAGCAGGCTCCTGGGCATCCCCGCAATCCCCACTGCCCTGTGGAGCTCCTTTAACATTAACAGCTTCTTTTTTCTGCTAGACACAAACCGAGGGCAGAGCCCGCACCCGCAGCCTGACCCCAGCCCAGCATCTCCAGTTCTCTGGGTTGGCTCCTGGCTCCGGGGTGTGGAGCTGAGCCCAGGCAGGGGGACCCTTCAGAGCCCCCCGAGACCTCCCGGAGCATGAGGAATCACCCCCCTCGGCATTAGCTCCCCACGTCCCCGACTCACCTCTCTCCAGGCTGGGGGGCTGGTGACAGAGAGGTGAACCCCTGCCCTGAAAAATACCCCTTCCCCATGACTCCTGCCTCCAATCTCAGGGCTGGAGAGCTCTCCCTGCCCGTCTTTAACCCTTAATGCCTCTGCTTTGGGGATGGGCAGAGGAACAATTCCTCCTCTCGAGTTAACCCTTGCTGGGCAGGAGATGGGCACAGCCAGCTTGAGGCTGATCCCTGCTCCCCTGCCAGTCCCGGAGGGTAGCGCTGTCCAGACTATCCGTTCCCTACCTGAACAAGGCTCCAGGCCGGCCAATTCACCCGGGAACTACCGGGAGAGGAGGAGGATACTCCCCATCAGGATACAGCCTCAGCCCCACCGAGCCCCAGCCCACCCGCTGGGACCCCGGCCCCGACCCCGCCTGGTTCGTAGCTCCCGCAGGGGCTGCGCCGAGGCTGCGGGAACGGTGCGGGGAGGAGACGGGCAGAGGGGAGCGCCCGGGCAGAGCGGGGCGAGGAGGCGGCAGCATCTGCACCGGCGGGGCTGGAGGGCGGCAGCTCCCGGAGCACACGGCTCCTCCGCAGCCCCGGGGCACGCACCAAGTTCAGCCCCGCGCCCTCCGCACCGGCGCGGGTCCGGCCCCGGGGCAGCGCGGCGGCGCCGTCCCGGGGCCACGCAGCCCCCCACCCCGCCGGTCCCGCCAGCCCCGTGCCCCGCTCCGGTCCCCGGTCCCGCTTACCCGCATCTCATCCTCGCCGGCGATCTCCTTCGGTCAGAAATGGCATCTCCCCCGGCCCCCCCGCCAAACCTCCACCTGCAGTAGCGCAGCTCCCCCTCTCCGCAGCGACAGCACACGGAGCGGCGGCGGCGGCGCTCCCGGGGCCGGGCCGCCCCCCAGTCCCGCGCCCGGGGGAGGGAGGGCCGTGCCGGGCCGGGCTGGGCACGGGGCCCCGCCGGGGCCGCCCTAGGGCCGCGCGGCCGGCGGCTCCCTGCCCTCCGCGCCCGGGCGGCCGGCGGCGCTTCGGGGCGGCGGCATCGCCCCCGCGGGCGGGCGGGCGGCTGGCTCAGCCCGGGCTCCGCACGCCCGCTCCGCCGGCCGGGTCTGCCGCGGCGGGGCCGGGCCGGGTGCCGCCGGCCCCCGCCTCCCCTCCGGGAGGAGCCGCCGGCGGGTGCGGGG
This sequence comes from Haemorhous mexicanus, assembly GCF_027477595.1. NCBI lineage: Eukaryota > Metazoa > Chordata > Aves > Passeriformes > Fringillidae > Haemorhous > Haemorhous mexicanus. The sequence continues at coordinate 3,441,883 of NC_082353.1, forward strand.
CGGTGCGCGGAGCGGCGAACACGGCAGCGGCGGCCGCGGCCGGTCCCTCCTCCCGCCGCCGCCCCCGCTCCGCGCGGGGGGTGCGGGTCCCCGGGGCTGCGGGGCGGGGGGAGCGGGAATGGCTCCCCCGCCAACCGGGGCCGCTCGATGGATGGGGGCCCTCGCAGCCCCCGCCCCGCCGCCGCCGGTGCAGCCTCGCTGCCCGCAGAGGACGGACCAACGGAGCTCTGCCCGTCACCGTCGCGTCGGTGCCCAGCCCTCCCCGCGTCCGCCGGGAGACGGAGCCGGGCTACCCTGAGGATTCCGGAGGGTCCGTCCTACAGCAGCTACCTCTGCACTGCGCTGTGCTCCTCTTTACACTGTGCCCACTCCCCGGCACATAAGAGGGAAAGGGCTGCAAGCGCTGAGGGGACGCCTCCGAGGACAGGTCTGGGACCTGGTGATCCCAAAGCCCCCTCGGAGGGTCCGGCGCATGCTGAGCCGACGGCCTTTCATTCAGGACTGAGTGCACGACTTCCCGAGCACTGCCCACCTCTCCCCCCTTCCATAATGGACACTCTTTATCCAGCAGCGTTAGATTTGCCCAGCGCTGGCTCTCGCAGCCGAGGCTGGTTTCTCCAGCAGTAATGGACACAAACTTTGCTTGTAATGTGCACTTTCCCTTCCTGCTTCCTCTGGGCTGGGCTCTCCTGGGGTGCGTGCTGCTCTGTCCTGCTTCCACCCAGCTATCCCTGGCTGCCGGCCATGGCGGACCCAAGGCAGGGGCACCAGGGCGCTCTGCGGTAGCACGGGCTGGGGCCACGAGTCTCTTCAGTGGGTCCCGTGAGCCTTCCCTTGAACGGCTCTTGGAGCAAGTGAGAGCTTTTGAGCTGGCCCCAGGCCTCTCCTGTGCGATGGCCTCCCCCAGCCTGCCATGGACCACAGGAGAGGCCATCCAAAGCTCATGTCCCTGCAGTGGGCTACGAGCAAGCCCCGGGAAACTCGAGCCCCTCCTGGCACTCGGGCAGAGGCTGCTGCCTCCCCGGAGTCCCGTTATGGGCAACGTTATCCCCGTTATCCTCTCGATTGGCACAGGCGAGCTTCTGAGCAGAGGAGGAATAAACAAAGGGTGGGCACGGTGAAGTCGCCAGCTGAATCACTGCAGCTCCCTGCTCCCGCTCCTGCCCACCGCTCGGCTCCCACAGGCACAGCCCCCGGCTCGGCTGGCAGGGTGGGCACCCGTCAGGTGTGTCCCTGCGGGGGCTCGGGCACAGCACCCTCGAGGCAAGAAACACCGCGGGGGGACAACGCGTGTGTTCGTGCCCGAGCTCTCCTCCTGCCACCAAGGAAACTCAGCCTGGCCGCTCTCAGGGCTCCTCAGACCTTTACTCAGTGCGGATCGATGCCTCTTATTGTTACGGCTATGGCAGCAATGCCATCGATGTTAATAGCTCTTCACAAACATAGACAAAGCCGGCAATCTGAATGCGGCCAGAAAAAAACAAACAGAGGACAAAAGACAGGCTAAGAGCTCCGAATGCCGTTTCTAATGCTTCCGTTCCCCCCGCCCCGTTAAAGCCCCGCTAAAGTGCAGGGCACCGCGTATTCAGCAGTAACGCTCGGGAATAATTCCTGGAATTGTTGGTGTGTGAGGGGGGAAATTTCACCTCAGCCCTTCCACAAAGACACGGCAAGTACGCCATGCACGCAGCACTGGCGGCGTGTGAGAGCGATGCTATGCACTGCCTGGAAGCAGGGGGCCTTCCAAGACCGTCTTTCCCACCTCGGCTCCGACGGCCATCCCCGCCCAGGGAGCGAGCTGAGCGGCACAGGACGGGCACTGCGTGTGCAGGAGCAGGGAGGAGCTTTTGGGCTGAGGGGGCATCCGTGCACACCTCTGCTACAGAACAGCCCCGTGCAAGCCCTGCCTTCTGTGTATCCTCAGCGTGTGATTCCCTTCCCTGGAAGTGTCCAAAGACAGCTTGGATGGGGCCCTGAGCAACCTGGCCTAAGTGGAAGGTGTCCCTGCTCATGGCAGGAGTTTGGAACTAGAGGATCTTTAAGGCCTCTTCCAATGCAAACCATTCTATGGCTCCACGATTTTGGACCTGGGTGGAGGGACCAGGGGCAGCAGGAGAGGTGAGGGCAGCACAGGTGCCCCAGGAAAGGCAGTAGGGCACAGCCCTGGTTTGCTCTGACAGCTACACTGTGCATTTTGGCCAGCAGTGGGGAGAGGTAGTGGGAAGGATGGAGAGTTCAGGGAGAAAAAACCATCACCTAAGAGCTGCTCTCTCAGCTGGAGCCCCAAGGCCCTTGCCCACAGTACCAGAGTGTAAGAGCAGCCAGTGCAACCACCCTGCCCAAGGAGCAGCACTGCCAATTGGGTTTTTCTCTCTTTAACCCTCAGCCCACCTCATGGGCAATACTTCCTCACCCCAGCAGTCTCAAGGAAACTTTGGGCAAAGGCAGATCCTGGCAGAAGTGAACCCTGCTGGCCTCTGCTGGAGGAACTGCACTGGCCCCTGCTTGGGAGCCCTAAAGGCACCGATGTTTCTGCATTTATTGGCCCGTCCTGACTGCTGAGCTTACTGTTAATGGCCCTGAGGTGTTGTAGCATGGGTGACAGTGTGCTGGGGACAGCCACAAGCCCACAACCAAGCCTCAGTGGAAGAACCATCCCCTCCTGTCCCCTGTAACAGCCCGTAGCTATGTGCAGCCGACAGCTTTGCAGCTAACATGCCTTTCTTCCCTCTCCCATTACCTTTACTGGCCTCCCCCATGTTGTAGAGACCAACTTCAGCTGTTTTGGGTCAGCCCCTCAACTGGATCAGCCTCCTTTTTTGCAGCACAGAATGACCCACAGTGCCCCAGCCCTCCAGGTGCCACTACCCCGTGCTGACCTGTGTGCAGCCCATGGATGCTGCAGAGCAGCTCAGCTCACACAGCCTCGTTGAACATGTTCCTCTTTAAAACCTGCAGGGAACGGCAAGAACATTTGGGTGTCCATCTGCAGGGGCTTGTCCCTCAGACAGATGCTCCAGCTCTTTGCCACTGCCATCCTGGGATGATAACGGGCTGTGGCAGATGGTTCCTTCTGCTGGCATGAGGCAGGAGTTTATCCCTGCTCTCAGCTCCCTCCTGGAGAGGCAGCACCTGCACACAGCTGAGGGACCTGGGCAGTGGGAACAGACCTGCCCCTCGGGGGAGGCACTCGGGACCTGCTCTCTCCTTTGGTTTCAGTGCACGTGTCCAGGAATGCTGCAAGAGGTCTAGAGAGGGCCGAGCTGGCAGGAGGGAGGTGGATTTTAATTACTCCCATTATTATTATCATTCCTTTTCTTTCAGATTTTCACACTTTTGTCGTAACAAGCTGAGCTGAGAAAATACATGCAAATGCCAGGCAGAGATAAGATGTACCACACCTTGAAGTACTGCCAGCGCCGGCTCTGGGAACGCCAGATCGGCTGTCTGCCCCTCCTGCCTCCTCCCGCCGGCAGCAGGAACGGGGGAGGGGCTGTCCCTGCTCTGCCCCTGCACATCCGGAGAGGAGGGTCCTCACACGGCCCTGGGCTCCACCAGCAACCAGCTCCTCCATCCTGCCCAGTCCTAACCAGTCCCTGGAGAAGGCACCATAAACTCCTGGCTGCTTGGGACAGGGAGGAAAGGTCACCCTGATTCTTGTGTGTGCCTTGCACATCGCATGGACACAGACCTCCCCTGCCCTCCTCAGCACTGCTGGCAGCAGGACCTGTTCCTGAGGAACCCCTGTTCCTGAGGAACCCTCTTTCCTGAGGAACCCTCATTCCTGAGGAACCCCCTTTCCTGAGGAACCCCTGTTCCTGAGGAACCCCTGTTCCTGAGGAACCCCCTTTCCTGAGGAACCCCTGTTCCTGAGGAACTCCTGTTCCTGAGGAACCCCTGTTCCTGAGGAACCCTCTTTCCTGAGGAACCCCCATTCCTGAGGAACCCCCGTTCCTGAGGAACCCTCTTTCCTGAGAAACTCCCATCCCTGAGGAACCCTCACTCCTGAGGAACCCTCATTCCTGAGGATGGCTGTTCCACCGGGCCCCTGCGGATGCAGTCAGGGAGAAACATGCTCCCAGATCACGTTCTCCCTTGGAGGTGGTGACATTTCAGGGTGTGTGGGGGGAGTGGGATGAAGAGGCAAGGCAGGATATTCCTGCTCCCCCATCCCCACGGCCATCTGGATGTGTGCTGATGCCTCCTCACAGCAGGCTGAGTCAGTCCAGTGGCTTCTCATTATCAGCTGGAGGGAATCCAAATTCCACACTGTATGGCTGCTCCTCAGTGAAACTGAGGATCCTTATCAAGTATTATCATAATGCTTTCTCTCTGTACTGCCTTGTACTGCTCCCTCCTCTGGTCAGCTTATTGATTTGGAGCAGAATGACCCAAAAATTCTTTGACCACCAGCCATTCACTTGGGACAGCAGTGGCAGGAGCCACAGAACATCCTCCTGGACATGGGCTGGGGCTGGGAGGCCGTGGAGGGGATCCCTCCACTGTCCCCACCACAGCCTCACTTGCTGGAGGCTGCAGGTGTGTGGCTGGACCCATCTCCAGCTCTCTGTCCAAATGAAAGCGAGGTGAGAGGTAGGAGATGCTGTGCTCATGCCTTGCACATCTCAAATCATGACATGACCTCCATGAAGCTCTGGAGAACAGGGATAAAGAGAAGAAAAAAGCCTTTCTGTAGCCTCCCTCAGCAAGTGCTACTGAAGATTGGGTGAGCTGCTGATACACAGGGTCTGCCCCAGCTCAGCTCATCCACATCTCTGCCAGGGCACTGTCACCACCCTGACCCACTGGAATTCTGGGTGTGGAAATTAGGCCTTCCTATGCAATGTTCTGGAATGGAGAGAGGCCACATGTCCTGATGTCAGCCTGAGTCAAGCACTGATAACTTGACTGCCCTGTCAAGCAGCCCAAACACGTGGCATGAAGGGCTGAGGCAAAAGGCTCCATTAAGTTCTTAAGCCCATTGACACATATATAGAAGGTATTAATAATATCAAGCACCTCAGTGCCTATTGTTGCCCACGTTCAGGAGATGAAAGATAATTTCTGGGACAAGGAATTTATGACAGTGACAGCTTTTTAACAGCTTGGTGTAAGAATAGGAGCTGCACAACAGGACAAAGAGCAATGATTAAAGAATTTGGCATAAAGGAGAGAGGGCTTGGAGAGAGCTGTGAGTATGGAGGACAGGAGTCCTGTCAATTGCCCACACTGAAAAAGCAAAGGCTGTGCTGGGCAGGGAGGATGGGGAGGTGATGTGGGCACCATTCTGCTGGGGCTGACTCACAAATACTTGGCAACTAAGAGAAGGGGGTCAGGGTGCCTGAGGGGGATGAAATGGGCTCCTCATCTTAATGTTCAGAAGAAGTTTGGCCCCTGCCTGGTGTGGCAGGCCGAGATGGGCAGGGCTCAGCTGGGGCTGCATGGGAAGCAGCTCCCTGGGGAGTAGGGGGGAGCTGGGCTGCCCTGCTGGGCACAGGCCATGGAGCAAACACATCAGCCAGGGAAGGGGGGTCTGGCATGTGGCAGGGTAAGGAGGGAGCTCTGCTCCCTGAAGGCCAAGCTGGAGAAGCAGCAGTTGCAGAGCCAGCACCAGGACACTCTCAGGGTGCAATTATTACTAATATCCTCAGTGTTCCTTTGCACACATACGTGCTCCCCTAATGTACACTGCACATGTAAACAGCCTCCCAGTGACATTTGCATGCCCAATTACATCTGCATGTAATTGATTTGCATGCACAGTTGGAGGGCGTTTAAAACACTGGAGCCTGCTCTGCACTTTCCCACAGCCACCTCCCCGAAGCCAGGTGGAGGAAAAGCACCCCATGCTGGGGCCAAACCCCATCCCAGCCCCACAGGGGTGAGGCTGTTTGTGTCCCTCCCTGCGGGGTGTGCCACGTGCCCAGCGGGACGGGCTCACAGCCATGGCCCTTCCTGCATCTCCATCATCTGCAGTGACCCCAAACCCAACCCCAAACCCAGCCACAGCACTTGCTGTTTGCTCAGCTCCTCTTATAAGTGACTGGCACCATTCCAAAAAGGATTAAAAGCAGGGAGTGAGAAACATAAAAGCTCATGTAATTACGTGCAAAAAAGCTCCTTAATAATTTATAGAGGGAGAGGGTAAATATCTTCGTGTGTTATTCAAGTGCAGCTCATTGTCCCGTCTGGCTAATACCCAGCGTGCACGCATCACAGGCTTTATCCGGGAGGCTGTTTTGCCTTTAATACCTTTCATAAATTATTGAATTTATAAAGAGGAAAGCAGGTGTCATGTCACTCCTATAAACAGCTCGTTAGTTAAAGCTAACGAAGTTGGGGAGCAACAGTTTCCTCCTGGCTTGTCTACCTCCCACCTCGCTGTCTGTGCTGTCACCTGTGATGCCGCACAGACCCTGCGCTGGGGCAGGCCTAAATTCAGCTAAAAAAAAAATCTGGCAGCAGATAGATGGTCTGTGGCAGCCCTGTCCTCTGGCTTTCTGAGCCCTGCTTGTGCCCTCGTGGAGGTGTCAGGATGCAGCTATCCTTTTTTCCATTCCCAGCTTGCCTGCTGCAGCATCACCACTTCATGTCACCCATGGTCTTCTGGGTGCAGCAATGGACCATCAGCTCCTGGGGGAACCTGAGGACGCTCTGGGCACTGCTCCCAGCAGGAAGGCTACATGAGGGTGAACTCTGAAGGCAGGACAGGGCAGGAGGCAGAGATGTCTATGGCAGGAGAGCTGAGCACAGACCTTTCTCACTCCAAAACCCACGCCTGTCCCATTTCCAGCAGCAGAGGGCCAGGACGAGCAGCCCAAGAGTGGCTCCTGAGCGCAGGGGATGTGTTTTCAGGCTGGCTGGGGGAAGAACAGCATCTCCCTGGTTTCTGCTGAACGAGGCAGGGTGTTAGAAGGCCGCCTCTAAAAACAGCAGAGGTGTGACTGAGTCAGCAGCACGTGTCTGTACGAGGGAGTCAGTCCAAGCTCAGGAGGAGCAGCGTGCGAGCGTGGCCACGCAGCCCCCGCCGGGCAGCCAGGCTCCCCAGGCTGTGCCCCCCATCCCTGCGCTGCAGGACGGAGCTGCTCAGGGAGAGCAGCTGCTTCGGAGGCTCTGCTTTTGCTTTCACACCCAGGAGAGAGTCACCAAACCCCCACATGCAGCCTCTCCAAATAGCATACATATGCATTAAAGAACAGCCACGGAAAGGGGAGCCATCAGAAGTATTTTAGACAGTTAGGAGCGAGTGCCAAATCTGGATGAATAAGCTGAACGCAAAAGGACCCACGCGGAAAACGCTGCCGGCAGCGCCGGCATCACGACGGGCACAGCACGGAGACGGGGACGCACGGAGCGGCCCAAGCTGTGACTGCCAGCACTGAGGCACGTCCCAGCCTCATGATGAATGCTGGCCCCCAAAGAACACCCAGTAGGGCCTTGTGGGCATGAGGAGAGGGAACTCAAACTATTGATAATCAATTAACTCCTTCAATTACAGCAGCCTAATGAGGTAGCACCAAGTCAACTCTAATGAACATCAGTTTAATAGAGGCAGTTCCTCAGGCGTTGGTTTTTGACTCAATCTCTACAAGGTAGGGAACACTGCAAAAGTATCGAGCAATTAATGTCACCAAATGAACACACTCTGCTCTCTGCAGAGCCCACAGCTCCTGGGGGACTGTGGTAGCACGGGGTGTCCCTGACCCCTGGGAAGGTCCTGGCAGTGCCCAGCAGGGCCCCAGCAGGGGGACACAGCTGGCAGCATGGAGCTCGTTTGTCCCGGCACAGAGCACAGGGCTCCTGGGGACGCTGCCGGCTGCGTTAGCTGCTGTGAGATGAAGCGAATGTCACCGGGCCCAGCTCCCCTGGAGGCAGCTATTTTTTAGGGTTTCTTGGTGACGACAGCGTAAGTGACAAAACAAATGTCACTGCCCGCTGGCCCCAGTGCTTCCCTGGAAACCTGCCGGGTCCCATGGAGGGGGAGTGGAGGAGGGCTGCAATGCACCATCCCTAACACGTGCCTGTCACGGGGGCTGTGCCAGCACCCCACTGCCCCACGGCTTGCAAGCAGGGCCTGGGGAAGCCCTGCCCAGCAGGACACTGCTGAGCAGGAGCTGGGGTGGGGATGCCCAGGAACGCCGGGATCCCGGAGGTGCCATCCCTTCGGAAGCACCGTGCCGCACCGACCGTGCTGGGGAGGGATTTACATACTAAGGAGCCTTCAGCACAGTAAAGACAACCTGACATCTATTTTGGGTCTCAAAGCCAAAGGCTGTATTTCAAATCCACTAATCAGGTGAAATACAGCAAACCCATGCAGAGCAGAGCAGGGAAGGAGGGGGAGCCTCCGGCTCCTGGCAGCATTCCCCACTCCACAGCAAGGGCCCCATGGCAACGGTCCCCAGCGCCCCATCAGCACCCACCACACTGGGCTTCCAGGGGAAGGGACCCCTTGTTCTTGTGGGGGCTGAACCCCAAAGTGCACTGGGTCTGTACAGAGGGGCCCTTTCACCACCTAAACCTCCATGGGCAGGGACTGCCAGGACCCTGCCTTCACCCAAGGCTGTCCAGAACTGAACTGAGCTGCTGGAGGGGCACTGGTGGCACAGCCCCACTCCCCACAGATGGAGCAGATGGAGGACACAGGCTGGCTCCTCAAGCCCAGGTGTGTGGTGCAGGGGCTGCCTGTGCCTCTGGTTGCCATGGCAGATGGAGGTGGATGTAGGCTGCCTGTGCTGCCTGCTGGGACCACACAGGGGCTTGGCCACAGCCTCCCTTCCCTGCTGATGGGCTTGGGAGCAGGCTGGGGCATGGAGGATGGCTGGAAGGGCTCAAATGACAGCAGGTCAGGTAATTCACCCACATGGATGTGTTTGTAAAAGCTTCGGGGTCTGAGCACCATTCCCAGGAGTGCAATGTATGGGTAGATGACCTTTGGTCCATCTTGGGGAGGGTAGAGGGAGAAGAAGACATTTCTGCTCTCTTTGCCATTCCTGGGCAGAGCCGGGCCACACTTGCATGGCAAGTAGGACCCAGGAGACCCAGGATCACTGGAGCTGCCCAGGATGAGCCAGGAGGGAAGTGCAAGGCAGAGGACTGGAAGGAGGAGAGACATGAGTGGAAACACAAGGAAGGTAACAGCCCTGCACACCTGGTAGACCCACACAAAAAACTGAATCTGGGCATCTCCAGCTCCCAAGAGCAATTTATCTGACACCAGTGTAACCAGCAACAGCCCCCAGCTCTTCCCAGTCTGACAGCACTGACTGCAGATGCCAGCCTTCCTGTGCCCACCAGGATCTGCACAGATCCCCCTGGCTCTGTCAGCCTCTGGATCAGCAGGGGGTGCTCATCCCTTCCAGTCCTCCCAGGGCCCATTCTCCCTGCAGTGTGGAGGGGACACAGGGTGCTGGCTGCGGCTGGTCTGCCCCAGACCACTTTGTCACCATTCCTAAGGGCCAGAAAAGCTGCTGAGAGTGTCCTGGGAGTGTGAAATACCGGGAGAGACGGGTGCAGCTGCTGCACTGAGGATGCTCACAGAGCTGCTTTAATGAAACAGCCACGCAGCTCCAGGCACCGGAGATTATGCTCGTCTCTTTTCTTGTTTGGTCGACTTATTCAAAGACTATTAGTGGATGAACTAAAATTCTTATGATGCTGGAGCAGCATCTTGGCAGGGGTTTAGGGAGGTGGAAGGGGCAGTTTTCACGGGCAGCTCTCATGTTACCCTGGAGCAAATCTGCAGCTGGGAGGGCTTGCCAGAGGAACAAGAGTCCTGGCAGCAGTCGCTCTCTTCTCCAAGCTGGCAGTGCTGTAGAGGAATTGTCTGGAGGGCAGCAGTGGCTGGCAAGCCCCGTGGTCCCTCCTGCTCTCTCATGTTTGTCTTGCAGCTTCTGGGCTCTATTTCACAGGGAGGGCTCGGGGACACAGGGGACTGAACCCAGGAATGGGGGAAGTCTCTCCACACACCTTCTGTTGCTACATCCCCCTTCCCACAGGTAACTCCCCCACTGGGGCTGTTGCTCTTACAAGCTCTGCTTCCTCATCCAGAAGGTCCCAGGGCCGTGCCCTGGTATCCCCACAGCCCACAGCCAAACGACCTCACAGCATCCCTTTGTTTGCCCAGGCTGCCTCGGTGCATGTGGCAGAGTCTTCCCCCTTCCCACCCCCTCCTCATCAACTGGCAAAGCCCCAGCGGTTTCCCCCAGAGAGCGCGCGGTGAGACACAGCATGAAACAACTGCACATAATTAGAGGATTGAATGGGGAATGGGAGCAGAGCAGGGAGCTTGCAACATCCATAAATAGCTCGTCTTGCCGAGCTGCTTAACTCCTTGCTTGTTCTTGCCAAAGTGCAGACCCCAAAGGGATGGTGCCTGTGTGTGAATAGGGGTGGAAAGTTCAGAAGCGTATTTTTAAACCATTCAAGCTGTACTCGAGCTGAGTGATACGTTATTGTCTCTCTGTGTCACTTGAAATGTCTTATGAATGCAAGAAATAAAAAAAAAAAAAAACCACCATTTTGCCTATCTACACTCCCACCCCTCTGCTTCTACCCAAATAATGTCAGGCTAGAGCTGACAGGCGAAAGGAAAGCACCACAGGCTAAGGTTGCTTAAAAGCAGCCTGAAAAGCTCCTCTGGCAGGAGGAGCCCCGGCTGGCGGGGCCGGTGGGCAGAGGAACCAGTGCCAGGCACAGGCACCTGCAGGCAGCAGTGTGCCAGAGCCTGCCAGGACAGTGCTGGGGTCCCCAAAGAGTCCCCAGCAAGGACAGCAGGGCTGTGTGCCCAGCAGCAGGGGGTCATGTTGGATATCAGGGAAATGTTCTTCAGCCAGAGAGAGGGTGGCTGGTCACTGGTACGGGCTCACCAGGGCAGTGGTCACAGCTCCAAGCCTGACAGTGCTCAGGAAGGGTTTGGACAACACCCTCGGGCATCTGGTGTGACTCTTGGGGATGATCCTGTGCAGGGCCAGGAGCTGGACTCAGTGATCCTTGTGGGTCCCTCTCAACTCAGCATATTTTGTGACTCTGTGACTGTGGGCCAGCCAGTGTTGACTATTGTCCCGTAAGAACAAGGGACCTACCCCTGCTACCCCACCCAGGGTCAGTGCAGGATGGCATCACCTCAGTTCTGCCCATCCTGAGCTCTGAGGCCCCTCTGGGTGACTGGCACTTGGTGACAGTGACAGTCCTCAGTTCCTGGGGCAGGCAGCCAGCCTCAAGCTGTGGTTGGAGACAGAGATCCCAAAGAGCCTGACAAACAGCTGGAGCCATGGTGAGATGCAGCGGGACAGAGGGAAAACAAACCAGAAACTCACTGGGAAATCATTTTTCTCCTAAATGGGGCAGATATAATTAAGCAGCACGGGCTTTATGAATGATACCAGCTCTGCCTTGAAACACATCATTACCCCTCTCTGTTAGAGCAGGGGTTTTAAATACATATTTCCTCTTCCAGTGCTGGAGGAGAAGGCTCTGTGGCTGGGATGCTGGGAGCTTTTGCTAATCCCCTCTCATTTCACCCAGTGGCAGGGAAGTGCTGAGCTCTGGCTTTCCTGTGCACACACCTCTGCTCCAAATCACTGCTGGCCACTGTCCCCTTCCTCTCCTCTGCCACCGTGGATACCAGAGGGAGGATGGTGCTGAACCTGCATCCTCCAGCCCCAGAGGGTTTGAGCCTCCCTGTGCCAAACCTGCTTGGGATCCCAGTGCCAGAGGTCACCCCAAACTCCTCTACCCAAGCTATGTGAGCCCCCCACCATATTCTTTCCCTGTTTTACAGAAGCTGGGGCTCCAGGGGATGAGATGTTTCACTGACTGTTGACCCAAGCTGGTTTCCCCCATCTGGCACCCTCTGTGCCCAGCAGGGTCTGGGTGTTCTCCTCAGCTTGGTGCAATTTGGGCCTCTCTGTTCCCAGACAAGTCCCCCAGCCCATGCCACGTCTGCCATGAGTGCTCACTGCAATGGATTAGAGAGACCCGAGCAAGAACGAAGGGCTTTTGTACTAGAAATTGAAAGTTGATGGAGTGTGTCATAGGAAAATGACAACAACCTACTGTACCTCGAAAGACAATTATTTTTCCCTCATTGGAAGTGATTGAATTTTTCCATCAGTGACACCACCAACATCAGTGACACCAATGGCTCTCTTATGGAAAGGCTCTTTCCCAGCTGCACACCTGAATTTTCTTACACCTGCCTGCTCCTCCCTTGCCTGCTCTGCTTCCTGTGCTTTGGCAGGACATGCTCAGGCCACAGCCAGTACAGAGGCCACCCTCAGCTGGGTGTGCTCTGCCTCCCCATCCCTGCACTCTGCAGACCCTTCTTCCCTCAGCTCTGCTCCTCTGGACTAATTCTGAATATTCTGTGATCCTGTGAATATGCCAGGGCTGGAACCCACACAATTAAATCATGTTGCTTCACTGTGACCAGTCATGGTAGCAGGATCTGTATCCAAGTACTGGGGCTGTGCTCAGTGTGTGATGAACGTACTCACACTGGCAAAAAGGAAGAGCTGGGAGACATGGTGACCTCTCCAGACATGGGGAAAAGGGTCAGGCAGCACCTCGATCTGCTGTGGGCTTAGAGAGCTGGACAGCAGCCTGGAGAGCCTGCTCTCCCTGCAGAGCACTGTGTCCTGCTGGACGCTGGCCTGGGGACACCCTGCAGCCACATCTCACCCCAGGGTGACAGGTACAGCCAAAAGCCCTTTTCCTGAGTGATTTTGGCCCAGAATCTGGAGTAGCACAAACCCCAAGGACTTTGGGATAGGTTCCTGTGTGTGCCTGGGGCACAGCTGTGCTTTCCACAGGCTCCTTCCCATTCCCAAGGTGCTTCCCCCACAAGCCAGCCTGGGTTGCTCCCTGCTGGCAGAGGGCCAAGCTGGTTGATTAAGACACATGAACTAATGAAGGAGCCACAGTGCAGCACCAGGAGCCTGCTACATCCCACTGCCCCCACCTGCACTGGGAGCTGGGCAGGGCTCCTCCCAGCACAGACCAAACCCGGAGAGCCTGGGAGCACAGGAGGTGCCAGCACCCCACACACGCTTTGGGGGGACAGCGGTGACACATCCACGCTGTGCAGGGTGCCAATCCCAGCGGGAAGGATCGGGGGGCAGTGGCAGGTCGGGCTGGGTGGCGAGGCTGGCACAGGCAGGATGTCACCCCGCCCGCTCCGTGGGCGCCCCGCGCGCCGGGGCGGAGGGAGGCACAGGCTCCAGCGGCGCTCCGAGCCCCATCTGCTGCGGGGGCTGGGAGCACATATGTTAGATACACACACATCTACGTGTGCCTGCGTATATATACACACACACATACATGAGAGAGACTGTTATAGATACACATTTACATATACAGTCAACACCAGCAATTACTGCGGGGTTTTGAAGGCACAGAATGAGCCCCAGATATCAGAACATGCCCATCTTTATCCCTGCCCTCTGAGCCTGTGCCTTTGGTCGGGCTGGTGAATGCCACGTGCTGGGCAGGGCGCTGGGGGGAAGCAGGGCTGCCCATCTCCTACACCTGCACTCTGCCCCAGGAAGGAGCAAAGCATCTTCCCTGGCCATGCACAAATCCTACAGCCCGGCAGGGATCCAGGGGGTACATCTGCCCATACACAGCCTGCATCCATGGACAAGCTGGATGAACTGCTCTATGGCTAATGGAGAGAAAAGGCCTCTCAGGGGCAGGATTAATCTCGTTCTAAGGTGGCTGCCTGAGAAAGGTCAGATGAATTTTGCCTGGACGTGCCTTTTTTCTCCCTGCTGACTATAAATGTCATCCAGCCAGTGGGCTCCAAGGCAGGTCCCTACAGAGAGGCCACATGCAGACAAGTAACAGGGATTCAAGTCCATAGCTGCTGCCCTGGATCAACCCTGGTGCTGCAAAGATCCACAGCCAGGACAGGGAGACAAACCCAGTTCAGGATTTGAGATCCTGAGATTTCTCCCAGCCACACAGCTCAGCTGGTAAAAAGTTCATCTTGGTAAGTGAAACTTTTCCATTCATCGTCTGCCATAGCCCCAAGCAGCATCACCCAGCTGTAAAGTACCTCAGAGTTGACTCAATGTCACATTTAAGTGCTGGAGGCATCAGAATTCAGGATGCTTCAGAAAGGTTATGTAAACCATTACATCAAATCCTGGGAGAGTTATTAAGGTGAGTGGTGGAGCATAGGAGAATGGGTGATTATCTCACAGCAGTGCTGTGGAACCACACCAGCCACAGCCAACAGAAGGATGTAACTCATCCTCCTTACAAGCCCAGTTTTGTTTCCCCCTAATGTGTCTTTAAAAAAAAAAAAAATCTGTCCACCAAAGAATTCTCGACTCTGGAATATAATTATTTATTTGAGAGAGTCTCCAATGAAGCAGCTAAGGCACTAGGGAGATAAGAAGGTATGAAAAAGGGAAAGTTTCTAACTATTGGACAAGTCTTCTGCTCCCCCTCCCCATTTTAGAAATGTCACATTTCAAATTCAGTGTGGTCTATTAACTCCAAATTTATTTTATTCATATGAACTTGTGCCTTTGAGGGCTCGGGGGAGGCCTGCATGGTTAATTTTGGATTTATTTGCTATGGACTCTTGAACCTCTCAGAAGTGTGTGGGCTCCCCAGGGAGGTTCTCCAGTTGGCAGAACTTGTCCTTAAGGACATGGATGCATCTGCAGGGGCCTGCAATTTTTCAGAGTTTGCAGCAGACCCAGCCAGACTGAAAGACATTTAGAAATCTTCAGGATCAGCAAATGCATTTTGTAAAGCACAGAGCTGACCTGTTTGGGTTAAATAATGGTAAGAATTTTGCGTGGGCAACACAACTGGGAATTGCAGGCCCAAAGCAGCTGAAGGACTAACTTAAGTCAGGAGTCATCACACTGAAAACCTGTGGTGCTGGTGGCATAGAGCAGCCAAGAAATGCTAATTATAACAATATCCCTGATGGACATCCTGCAGCATCCTGCCCAGAGTGCTCCCACGTGGCAATGCTGCCTCCTCCTCCAAAAAGCCACAGAAACCACAGGGAGACAGCCAGGACTGTCTTGTAGAACTCCTAATCCCTCAGGATTTATCCCAGAGGATTAACACACCTCATCTCCATGCCAGCAGCCTGCATCCTCTGGGTGAGCCACTGGGATGTTGCTGAGTGACACGAGGAGCAGATCCTGTGGCAGACTGATCCATTCCAGTCCCAGTCCAAAAGCTTTCACACTGGAGTCTGGGAATGCAGGGAAGTTCATACTGGAGTCTGCACACAGGAATGGGGATGGGGTGTGTGCTGGCAGGCACTGCAGTCCTGGCAGCACCTCCTGCACAGGACACAGGGGCTCTGCCTTCCCAGCCACCCCAGGCAGAGGAAAATGAGGCATTGCTGAGTAACTGGGTGAATTCCTGGGCCAAACAGGAGGAGCACCAGGGTGCCACCCTAAGGTTCAGCCCTAGGGCTGTGCTGCTGTCACCCCCTCTGGTGGGTTCTGACTGCAGCCCTGCCACTGGCTTCCCTCCTCAGTGTGCTCAGCCGTGCATGGCTGGTGTCAAACACGGGGGCAGTGACTCACAGTGGCTCTAGCAGCACATGGGCAGTGTCTGGGCTCAGCTGTGTGACAGTCCTGGAGAGCTGTGCCTTTCAATGCCACTGTAGTACTCCCCAAATCCCAAAAATGCTGCTACTGAATAAGCCCTGGATGTGAGCTTGGCCCAGCCATGGCCACAGTGAGCTCTTTGCAGGGTGCTGGGTCCCAGTCACGCTGTGAGAAGGTGCTGCTGTAAGTACCTCACCAAACCCTTGAAGAGGGACATTTGTCCCCAGAGGTGGCAGGGGACCTGTGCCCATGGGACACATGAAGGAGCATCTAGGCTGGCATCAGCCTCAACCTCCTCTATGCACAAAAGGAGCCCTGACTCTTGGGCTAGCAGCTGGCACCTTTCACTGTGCTATGCTGTGATGCTAACATTCATTTAAGAAAAATTACAAATACCCCCAACACGGGCTAATTAGCTAATGACATTATTTTGGCCTGATGTGCCATATAATTAAACAACTAATAAACGGCAAGAGTCCTGTGTTGCTGAGGCTCCTGAGTCAATACCATGCTATTACCATGGTGTAATTGAGTTTACTGAGAACCTCAGCACAGACATCCCAGAGCCCATGCAGGAATGGTATTGAAACAGCCACCAGAGACCCACCTGCTGGATAAAGGAGAAAGACAAATCTTTTAATCTACAATACAGCCTGGAGTCACACACAGAGAAGACAAGTTTGTGCTTCACACTGTGGTAAATGCATTTGCTAGAGGAGGGTACATGCCTCCCAAGAGGGGCTACCTGTGCACGAGCAGCTCTGGCAGCACAAGAGGCTTCCAGAGCTCCAGGGAGGGTGGGATGAAATGTAGCTTGTCCTCACTTCCAGACTTCTAGAAACCTATTTCTATTTCATTTTTCTCCATCAAAAAGGTGCCTTTTTGGACGGATTTCTGATGACAGAACCAAAGGGTGCTCTGGGGCTACTGAAAGGTCTCAGAGGTTGCTCAAAGCTTCCTCCTGTAGCCCTGACCTTTGCAGACCACATGCCCCAACCTAATACTCTGCTAGCAGGCTGCAAATGGACCAGGAGCTGGATTCAGGACTGCAAAACCCTCTTTGGGTTATTTTAGTGCTAGCAGGGAAGAAGGAGAGGAGGAGGTTGGCAACCAAGCTCTCATTTGAGTCATGAAGCATCTACAGATGTCTGAGTATAATTTGCTGTCCCTGGGGTGGGCAGGGTGCTTTTGAGGTGCTCAGAGGTGATTTTGCAATATGGACATGTTGTCAGGCAATGACCACAAGACCTTTGTGCACACACACACCCCCCTCGAGTCCAAGCTCCGCTCCCATGCACTCCCCTCCCTGCAGCCCTGCTGTCGTGTCCCCAGATGCACCCGTGCTCCAGCTCGCCCTCCTCTTTCTCCTCACCTCCCTTCCCTGGCAGTACCAGGCAAGAGCTCCTTCCACTCCAGGAAGGGCCTGGAAGCTTTGCTGGGGCACAGCAGCATCTGTCATCCAAAGGCAGAGACACGAGGCTCTTGGCCCGTGCTGCTGTCAGGTCCCTGCATGGCAGCAGGGGGCAGAGTCCTGCTGGCAGGCTGAGGGCTCGCTGGCCCCGCAGTGGCATCTCCTGGTGACAGTGCAACAGGAGGACAGGCAACTACAAGGGATGGATGCGGGGCTGCATAGCCAGGAGCCACGGCAGGGCTGGGGATCTGCACCCTTCACACGGGGTGAGACAGTGGCTGCAGCTCAGTAGGTGCAGCTCACATCCAGCACCTGCATCCCACACTGGATGAACTAAATGCAGCCCAGAGGAGCAGGAGCCTGGGCAGGCAGCCCCATCCCAGGGGTTGCAGCCACAGTTGGTACAGCCTCAGCACTCCTGGAGAGTTTCTGGGAGTGTGAGCAGGACTGACAGACTGCAGCTGATGATCTGGGTGGGCAGCACTGCTCTGAGGAGGGCCCTGTCTCTGCTGCCACCTGCATCCCACCATGGACCTGCTCGGGTAGCTCATCCTCATCCCAGAGTTCCTCAAGAAAAGAGGGCTAGAGACAGAGAGATGAGAGCCCAGAGGGACCACTCTCAGCCTATACTCCCAGCTCTTGCTTAGCACAAACTACACCATCCCCAGGGAGCTCCACAGCAAATCTATAAGGGTTCCTCGCTTCAGCTGCTGCCGGTATTTAAAGCAGAAGAGCTCAGGAGTGAGGCTGGAAGCAGACTAAGCCTTGACCCTGGTGCATGAGGAGCTCCCTAGGACAGTGGGAGAGGGATGATGGCTGGGGGATAGTGAGCAATGGGACTACATCAAAAGAGGGGCAAAACCTGAGCTTGCAGGAGGGCAGGGAGCGTGTGCCTGGCAGCACCGTGGCTGCAGGCAGCAATGCGAGAGTGCCAGGAGCAGAGGCTGCTGGAGCCGCCTGCAGCTCCAGGGAAGAGGTGGGTGTGCAAAGGCTCAGCGACAGCAGAGCTGCTGCTGACAGTGAGAGGCAGCTCCTGTCATGAGCGTGAGCCAGGCTCTGCCAACACAAACACCCAGACTGCTGAAAACAAGATGTGCGGCCACACGTCCTGGCTGTCAGTCAGCAGCACGCAGGGAACGCCACGGCTGACACGGGGGAGGGCTCGTGCTCTCCCTGAAATGCCTCCCTGGTGGTCGTGGGCAGCCCCACCAGGCTCTGGCCAGGAGACAACGACTGTGCCCAGAGGGCAGGAATGGCCTCCATCCTCCTCACTGGTGAGGGAAGTCCTCCCAGCTCCCTGGCTGCAGCTCGGCCGCTTTCCTCCCGTGCCACAGCTCAGGGAGGGAGCGAGAGGGAGCATGGAACTCCTGCTGAGAGGTGCTTGTGTGGAGAGTGATTCCTGGAATCGAGAATCACTCACAGAGCACTCAGAAGCCACGCTGAGGGCAGGCAGGGTGTACCTGCACAGACAGGAGCCCACCACCGTGGGGCCACTGCCTGCCACTCCCAGTGGCTGCAGCACAGGACAGCCTTGTCCTCCCAGAGCAAAGAGGCTCAGGGCATCCAGGGCTGCTTCCTCACATGCCAGAGGAACACCAGGTGAATGGAGACCTCCCCCAGTGCTGGAGTGACCCCAGGGACCCACCTGTGCCGAACACGAGGAGTTCAGCTCACGGCAGGAGAAGACACCCAGGCTCCAACCTGCTGGGGAAAATAGGTGGAGAAGAGCAGGCACTTTGCACACCAGTGCTGGCTGGAAGTCACCACTGGAAGTGCACCCACCACAGGGCAGCATCCAGACCCCTGAGGCACCACCAACCCCCCCAAATGGCCTGCACATGGCTGAGCTCCAGTTCCTTCCCTCTGAGCCACACCACCCTGCTTTGCCGTGAATGCAAAGTTTAAACAGCCCTTGTGTCTTCCCTTTTATCTTTCATTTCTATGCTGACATTTTGAAGGAAATTTGTTCTCCTCCTTGAAGTAAAGAAATCCGTGTCCAGGAGTGCTCAGGCCCAAAAAGCTGGGAAGATAAACATATTTGGACGTGTGATTTCACAGTGGCTTCGTTGATAGCTTTCAGAGGTCAGGTCCTGTCCATCAATTACCCACAATGTGCATCCAGACGTGATGGGGGAGAACAAAACCCAACTCATTAGAGGGGAAGAGAGGAGAGTGAACAGCAAGCCTGGTTAAAGAGAGCGGCTCATATCTCAAGGAGTAAAGGGAGGAACTTTTCTCCTGCTCTTTTCCCCCACTCCAACATCTGGGAGACACAGCACAGCCTGCACAAACCCACCATTGCCCCACAGAGCATTGCCATGTGGAATCAGCATGACACAGAAGGCACTGGCAGAGCTGACTTTTGGGCATGAGACGTGGCATGGAAAAGAATTTGCAGAAGAGACTTTGAAATGGAAACATTTAGAATGGGATTTTTAAAGATATTCAAGCCCCTCTCTCTCTTCCCTCTGGCCTGCAGGTACTTAGGAACGCTTTGCACATAAAGAATTATTTGTCTAATATATCACGTTAGAATGCGAGATGACATATCCAGGACAGACTTTTGTACAAAGCAGGCTTTTAAAAGCAGAATTTTAGCAGTCCCAGGCAGGACCAGGGCATATAAAGCATGCAGTAGGACGAGCAGTTATTTCTCTTTAGCCCAGGCAAGGACTTTTGTTTGAATTCTCAGTCCCTAGGAAAGACAATTATCACTGGCACCTCTGAGCCCAGTGCAGCCCCAGAGGGAGGTTGCAGAGAGCTGTGATGGGTGAGGGGATGGTCCCAGAAGGTCACAGCAAGGTGGGGGGAACTGGATGATAATTTCAACACTTTACAGATTGGAGCAGTAGGCAGGGAGTGATGGAAGCTGGCTCTGGTCCTCCAAGCCCCTTGCCTCCCCTTTGGCGTCCAAGATTCAAGTGCTAACTTGACAGTAGGATTAGGCAAAAAGAATAACCAGAGTCTCAGCCTCGTCACTCTTCCCTGGGGATGTGGCAGGTGATGCAGGATAGACCACCCTGTGCAAAAGGGCCCCACAGAGTTTGGGTGGGGCTGCCTGCCTTGGGGACTTCCCAGGGAGGGGATGGACTCCAGCCCCATCCCCTGTGCCATGGGGGGGAACCTTCCCTACCCCCCTGTGCTTCAGCACCATCCCACCTGTGCCTTGGCGTCCCAAACCTGGGGCCAGCATGGCTCCCCCTCTGCAGGTCTCTCCTCCTGCCCTGCTCCCTCTTTCTCCTCTCCCACAAGTGCTTCTCAGGGTGTTATTTCCTTTCTAGTATGCTAATCCCTCTCCTGAGTACAAGCTGCTGCAGTCTGCAGAGGGACAGGGAAATATTTCTGTTCTGCATACTCCACTTCTGTTCTGCATACTCCACAGATCCTCCTCTGCATGGAAACGGACACTATCATTATTGGGATTTCTCTTTTTTACATCTTGGCTGAGGAAACTCTTTGTCCTATTGAGCCTTTGCTAAGCAGAAATGAGGGAGAAGAGGTGTAAACCAGCCAGGCTCCTGCAGTGAATCTCTCTCTCCTGCCACTCCATGGGGAGTCTCCACTGCTTTCAAGGTGGAATTCTATACTGGAGGTGGCATGTGACATGCCCTAGGGCCCCTGACCTTGTGTGGAGACAGTGTGGACAGAGGACATGAAGTGCCCAGGATGCTGTGGCAGGGCAGGGAGGCTCCAGAGCCCTGCCATGACCCCAGCTCCTCAGGGAGAGTTGGATGCTGGGATCTTGCTTACAGACCCTCAGTGCAAGGGGTCCGGACTGAATGGCACCTGGGGTTAAGACATTTCAAAGGCCAGTCCTAGTGGAGATAAAGCTATGTGAGGGTACACTTTTTATATATATGGATTGTTTTCCCATTTACCCTTCCAGGGAAAAAATGGGAAAACAATCCATATATATATATATATATATATATATATATAGGTAGAACTGAGCACTTAGACCACCACAAGCCCACAGCAGCCCTCCCCTCATGCCAGCAGCCCCTCAAGAGTGGGGGCAAAGGCTGCCCTGCTTTAACAACCATGGCATCAACCTAGATTAAAACTAATTCATCAGAAAATGGACTAATTGGTTGAGGAGGAATTAAAACGAAGCCATCACACACATCCAGGCTCAAGGGCTCAGGGTCAGGCAGGGCTGAATGGTTTTGCCCATTCTGGACCTGCATGGATTACCCTGGCCAGTGTGGGGATGGATTTACTGGAAGAACACCCAGATCCCCACCTGGCAGGGAGCGTTTTGCAGGGATGGCAGTGCCTGCAGATAGGCAGGTGGCTGGTTTGAAGTTTTGAGCTTCTCAGGTAGAGGATCATATTACTCTGGAAATGGAGGATCAAATTATTCCATTATTCCCCAGGGAGGGGATTAAATTACCCTGGAATTAGAGGATTAAATTACTCACCAAGGGAGAGGATTGAATTACTTTGTGAGTTGTGGGATTAAAACACTCTGCAGGTGGCAAGCTCAAAATAGACCTTCACACAGAAGGTAGGATTAAATTATTCTATGGCTGGTCAGGGAAAAAAACCCCAAACCACCATACTCTGGAGGAAGCCATATTAAATTATTTCTAGAGATTAAATTGCTCCACAGGCTTGCTGGATCCCAGTGCTGTGGAGCAGACCATCTGCTTGGGAAGGTGTGTGGATAGCCAAGCATGAAGAGCCATATGATGGGGTCCCGCTGGTGGTACCCGAGCGCTCCCGGCACGGCGGCACCCGGCGCCTGACAGTTTTGACTATATTTACTTGCACATCAAGGTTGGGAGCCTGGCAGGGCTGGGCTCTGCTCCCCCGCACCATCCGGGAAATCCAGGGGGGATCCCAGGTCAGCTGGGAGCACGAGGCAGACCTGGGGAATTGAGCCAAATCTTCATTTGCTTTCTTAAGGGAGGTTTCATCTTCTCCTTTTTTGCATTGATGACTGCCTTGAGCAGGGGCACCGCTGTGTATGTGGGGCAGCAGATCAAAGCCCTCCTTGCTACCAACCAGGACCAGCTCTCCTCCCCAGATTCCTCACTTGCAGCCATCACCTCCTCTCCCCTCTCATCCGTGGGCTCAGCTCTCCACCTGGCATCTCCCACGGGAGCCGGTCAGCGGTGGCTGGAGCGTGCCGGCGCTGTCAGCCCTGACTCACTCTGCTGTGTCTCCTTCCCTGGTGCCTGTCACTGCCTGTTCCCAGTGATGGTGACAAATCGGCATTTGAAACTTGTATTGGTATTTTTTTATGCTGATTTCTTTCTGAGGCTCCACTGCTGAGAGTTCGAGAGAGAGAAAGAGAATGAGCATTTTAGGATAATCTTAAAAGCAGAAAAATTATTACATGTCAAACACCGAATGGGGACTTTAAAAGGCTCCCAGGTGGGCTGCAGAATTAAATGTTTGGAGGCTTTTTTTTCCCCCAGTGAGGTAAGAAATGGCAATGTCACCATAGCAACTGCAGGGCACATTCTGGGCAGCAGCTCAGGCATCTTCAGGAGCTGGGGCTGCCCCAGCCCCTCTGCACAACCTGCGGGGTGCAAGGGGTTGGGATGGCTCCAACCCTCACACACCCGAGCCCCGCAGCCAAGGTGCCTTGGGAGCCTGCAGAGTGACTGGCATGAGAATCACCATGGTCAAAGGCTCCCAGGGACCCATGGGATGGGGTCTGTGCTCCTGGTGAAGGACCCTCCTGACCACCTAGACCCCTCCTGGTTTCCCCATCCCACCTGCTCTGTTCCCTTGCACCAGGGCTGGATGCTCCCTGCATCCATCTGGCTGGGCTCTTCCAGGGATGGAGAGGCAGCTGGGATCTGACACTCCTGACTCAAAGAGGGGCTCCAAGGTGGCCCAAACCACCAGGGAAAAGCAGCTGAAGAGCTCAGTTGTGTGGCCTGGGATACCTTGGCTTTGTGGCTTCCAAACCACACAGGAAAGCTGTCACCTCCCCAGCTGCACAAGAGGCTCATCTGCCTCCTGCCTGCCACTGTTTCCTTGTTGAATTTCTGAGGCTGCTGTGAACAGGGGAAATCATCATGAGCAACCAGGGGTTAATTGAGTGTTAGTTAACTCCTGGTGCTCTCACCGGGCCTACCAGGGCTGTGGTAATTAGCACAACCTGAGCTGGCTCATTAACGAGCTTTGCAGGAGAGTCACAGGTAGCAGGGGGGTTAAACTGGCTTGATTACTTCTCTTCTCCATTAGTAGCAGCCACTGAGAAAGGATTTGTGGGAGGGAAACAGGTTTCTGTCTGGATGGAGCAGGATATACGCTGGGAACAAGGCTAATCCCATGGGAAGGGACAGGGACAGGGACAGCAAAGCTTTGCCCATGGAGGGCTGAGGTGGGCTCAAGACCAGCTCAGCTCTGGGCTGAAAACTGCAGTGATCCCTGTCAGAGCCACAGTTTAGCTGCAAATGATGATGATGATGGTGATGGTGACGAAGGGAAATGTTCAGCAGCTACAAAGGGCTGTCATTTTCCAGGGGCTCCAATTTAATTTGTGATGTGCATCCAGGAGCTCCCATGCCAACAGCAGCCTCGATGGCTCTGACCATGGCAGTCCATAAGACAGAGGGATCACTGCCAGAGATCATCCTGACATCTGGCTGGTGGCCACCACGTGAGGAGGGTGGCCCACTGCTCCACAGCTGGTGGCCTCCATCACCACCTTCCTTCTCCCCCCATAACACATGGCTCCACAGGCTCCCTGGGAAGCTGGATTCCAACTCCTCTTCTGCCTGCCTTGGAGTCAGATTTCCCATCTGCTGAACTCTGGGTCCTGTGGGGCACTCAAAGCCCTGCTGGATATCCCAGACTCACTGGATCCACCGCCTGGCCCCAGCAGTTGCTCCCCAGATCCCACATCAGCTCCTCTGCTCTCCTGCTGCACTCCCTGCAGGGTTCACTGATCCCAGGAGGAAGCTCCCCAAGCAGCACAGGGAGTGTGGCAGAGCTGGGAGCCAGCAGGGCCAGCTGCAAACCCAAATGCTGCCCAGCAGAGGCAGGGAGTGATCAAAGCCCTCCTTCCCTTGCAGGTGGCTGGGCTGGCCAAGTCATGCAGGATGGATGCTGCTGTCTAGAGGCACAGGGAAGGTTCCCCTCAGCATCAGATTTATAGAGAGGCTGTAGATCAATAATCAGCAGCCTCTGACCTTGAAAGCAGAAGCACAGAGGGCTGTAGAGTGTTTCTCCCCTTTTTCTGGGCAGGAGGTGCCCATTTGAGAGGTGATAATCCATGGCAGGGCTGCCAACAGGAGCCCCACAATCCCTGGAGGGGATACAGACACAGAAGAGGTTTCCTCACATGCTACACACACACACACACACACACACACTTCTCCTTCTGGCACCCCTGTACCCTTGTTTTCCTCCTCCCTCATGCACCCAAATACACAGACTGGCCCCACATCCCAGGCAGGGGCAGGAATCCAGCTCCTGAGCCTGTTGCAAAGCAACTGACTGAATGAAGTGGCACACAAGGAGATGAGGGAGCAGGCAGAGAGACTCCAGCTTGGCTCTACCTTCCCTGAACCTCTTGTAGATGCCAATGAAACCTGATTTTTGGAAGGGGGTAGAGTTCCAGGAAGTCCAGGGATATCCATGGTGAAAAGGGGACAATTTGATTTTGTGAAGACTCATCCTAGGGTGAAACAGTATTCTTTGTTTCAGAAAGCAAGCACTGGCCTTGGTGCCAGCAATGGGCAGCTCCTGCCTCCAAGAGCACAGTGGAAGCACAGAGGTGGGCATCTTCTTGTATGGAGGGTGGCAATGCCATCCCTTCTGCCAGCTGAAGGAGGGGATGTGGCACCCAGCTCTCCCCCCCTCCACCTTCTCAAACACTGGGACCTCAGCTCAGAGGGCTTTTTTTTTTTTCTCATGGGCAAACAAAGTGGAAAATGAATTCCTTTAGATAGCAAATGAGTTTAATAGAAATGGTGATGGAGTTATGCTGTGCCAGGAATGTTAATCCCAGACCCGATGTGGCCGGACTCTCAAGCAAGGCAGGGCGGGAGGAGGAAGCTTGCAATTAACAGCAGAAGCATGAGGGGTCTGTGTCCAGAGAGTACCCCCAGCTGCTGGTCACACCTTGGCAGGTCCTGGGGAGCACCAAGCAGGATGGGACCCAGCTCTCCAGCCATTCCTCCTCCACCAAGGCCCAATACACTGAGACAAGGGGTGACAGCTCCTTGGTCCTTGCCTGAAATCAGTGGATTTTGTATGGAAGGGTCCAGAAGAGAAGCAAGTCCCAGAAGAGAAGGGCAGCAGGAGGGACACAGGGCAGGCTGGGAACTGGTCCTGGCAGAGCCTGTGCTTCCAAAGCCTGGGGCTGCTGGGTCACCAGGGAAGGGACTTGTGTGCTAACTGGGAAAACCCACTGCATGGAGCACAGCAGCTCTGCCAGCTCACAGACAGCTCTGGAGAGCATCCAGATCCACCCCAGGGCAGCTGAGATTGCAACGGAGGTTTTTGTAAACAGAGTAACACAAAAACAAGATGTGAATGTCCCTACTTCTGCTGCTCACTGAGAGGTGACCAGAGGCCAAGGCTGAGCACAGCCCCAGGGCTGTGGAGCTGGCCAGGCACTACACATCCCCTGGATCCCCTCTGGGAGCAGCAGGTTAAACACACCATGGGACGCACAGGCTGCTGGGGACACTTGCTGGACCTGCAGCTACCCTTCTCTCTTAGGCAGGCACTCTGCAAACCATCACCTGAGAGCAGCCTCCAGCCTCACTCCTGTCCTGGCACAGACAGATAACCTCAACCCTCTGCTCCTCCTGCAACAGCCCTGCCCTGCTCCAGCCCCAGCTCAGGCGTGGGGACACCAGGGAGCGCTCCCCTTTCCCCTGCAGCTTCTGCTGCCAACGTGACACACGTCCCGAGTCAATAAAGCCTTTCAAAGGTGGGCTGCCAGTTCTCTGCACGTGGTTTTTTTGCTCATCTTTTTCATCTGGGTAATTTATTCCCCCTTTCCCCAACACGGCTTTAATTGAGTTCACAGCAGGATCTCGGCTCTGGAGCAAAGAACTGAACACCACCAGCTTCCCCAGGCAGGGACCCCACAGAGAGCTGCTGGGCAAGGGCTGTGCCTGGCCACATCCTGGCTCCTTGTGTGCCACTGGGCATCTGCTGCCTCTCCTGGCAGCTCCCCCAGGCAGGGCAGGAGCCACTCCAGCTGCCAGGGCAGCACAGTTTGGCACAACCTGGGGCTGGTGATAGCCAGACCTGGTGAGCCCCAGTTCCCCCCCAGCTCCTGCCACAGTGCTTGGGATCAGGCCAAGCACAGCCACCCACATCACCCCTTTTCCAAGCAGCCCTCCAGGGAGCAGGAGCCTCAGGCAGGACACTCCCATGCACCAGGGCATGGAGGAGCAGGAGCTGCTGCTGCTTTCCTCCCCACTCAGAGTCACCAGGAAAAGCCCACGCTTCTGCTGACAGAGTATATTTGATTCTTCTGCTAACCTGACCTTATTTAGTTCATTATAAGCCCCCAGGACATTGCAACTGTAACTTAAAAAGAAAAAGAAAAAAAAAATAGCCTAACAAAAACACAAACCTTTCCTCTGATCAATAGTGCAGGCAACTGGAAAAGGTATAATTCAATTTGTCAGCACACAGTTATTAGTTACTGTGATGGAGCCCTTCCTCCCAGCCCCACTTCCCTTTTGGCTCCTGACGCTGCTGTCCCCGGGGCAGGGGAGCAGCCCATGATGTGACACGGAACTCGGGGAGGGCTGAGACCCAGCACAGCCACACAGGAGCTAATGGAGCTGTGCCCTGGGAGCTGAGGCTTCACTGCACCTGGGAAAAGGCAAGGAGACAGAAGCTCCTGTGTGAAAGGCAGTGCTGATTGTTCTCGTTCCTCCATCGGCTTTGCAAAGCCCCCTCCTGGGGAGTTTTTAGGGGTTCCCACTCATCCAGCCTAACCTTTAAATCCACTGCTCTTCCCAAGTGTCAGTTGTCCCCTTCTTCACCCCTTTGTGGTGCTAATAAAGCCACATCATCCTCATGAAGAACCACTCAGGTCCTGTGCAAGGGCTCTAAAGCTCCCCTCTTCCTTTTCCAAGGGGTGGCAGGGGCAGGAGCCAAGAGGGGGGAGAGAGCCAGGGTCCCCACACGGCTCTGCTGTGGACCAGCAGGAAGGGAAACGTGCCAGAGCATGCATGGTCTCAGAGGAAATCAATTACCACAAGAAACAAGGGGCCAGAGGCCTTGGGGAGCCTTATCACACACCTTCCCCAGCTCTCCATCACAGCCAAGCCTGAAACCACCTCCCCTCGCTCCTGAGACCAGTGAAAGTGGAGGGCAAAGATGCAGAGCCACGGGTAGCTGTGAATACCAATGCCTTCTGTTCATGCTGATCCTCCCTGTCCACCCCTCGGCACGGTGCCTCCTGAGCCACCAGTCCCACGAGGCCACCACAGAGCCGAGCGTGGCCATCGGTCCCCGCGGCCCCACCTGAACCCTGAGACAGAGGCACCTCCAGCAAGGCTCAGCTCAGCTCCCTCCCCCACCTCCTTCACCAGGGAAACCTCCAGATATGCATCCAGAGATGTCTCTTTCCATTTGTTGATGTCGACAGGCGTATCACACACACATTCATTATTTAATCTACCTTTGAATTGGGCTAAATAGTTCTAAGGATAATTACAGAGCATTTGTATTTATAGAAGAGCGTCGTGCTCGGTCTGCGTGCGCACAGCTAACGCCGCTGCCATCTATAAATACGGCAGGGATGCTGTGGGAAGGCAGACAACGCTCCCAGGCACCATGAAACGCAAAATGCACGGATGGCCCCACACACAGGGAGCTGTTACGGTTCCTCTCCCTCAGAGCACGCCACAAACGGAGCTGAGCAGCCAGGAAGGGGGCAGGAGCACACTGCCATGGGGCACAGCGAGGCCAGAGCAGCAGAAGACAGCCACAGGGCTGCAGGACAGGGAGGGGATCAAAGGGAGCAGAAGCACAGGGAAATGGGATGCACTCAGTGCTGCCTGGCACAAAGGCCCAGAGCCCTGGAGGGCGAGCAGAGCCAGAGTTGGGGAGCAGCATGGAAGGAGAGAAGGGAGAGAGGGAGGATTCACTGTTCTTCTTCCCACAGCAATAAAAGTTTTACAGCAGCATAGCCAGCACTTATGATTTTATTGCCAGCATTACAGAGGTAGAGCTTCTCCAAGCCCCAGCCCCTGGAGTCAAGTTAAGACTCAGGAAGCTTGGCTTTCATAAGAAACCAATGGAAGAGGAGAGAGGCCAGTGCAGGAACACTGGGGAACGTGCAAACACCCAGCTCCAACTCCAAGCAGCAAATAAAAGGAAGGCATTCTTTTTAAATTTATTTGTTTTTAAAATATTTTTATGCCTCTGGAGTGAAGGCGTGCAGATAGCAGGGAGCTGGACATTGCTGTGATTTGGGAGGACTTGCAAGAGGCAGCATTAGCCTACCTTGGTGAGAGGCTGTGCACATCCCTGTGGTCCATGTCCACCCTCCCAACCTCAAAATCTTTTGGCACTTCTCAGGCTTTAATTTCCTGCTGGCACAGAGCCCCAGCTCAGGTGTGATGCAGAGACCCCCCCAAATGAGCCATGAAGCCATTTCACAGGTGAGCTCCAGAAGGGCAGGACCATATGGAATGCTGCTCAGCACCAGATCAGGTACACTGCCTGTGCCCACACAGGCACACACACAAATTACGAGTACTTCTATTGCATTAGTGCCTGCAAATTTCATTCCAGTCATATCCCATTCAGTGAGATACTGCACAGATACAAGAACAAGCAGCATTTTTTTTACCTAGAGAGGAAAGCTGTTTTTCTCTGCATATTGGTTTAAAGCAAACACAGCCAGAGGCTGCACACGCCTGAGTAATGGCCCGTGACTGTGCCAGTGAGGAGGGGAGAGATGACAGTGCCGTGCCCAGGCTCATTGGCTTTGAGATCTCCTTGTGCTGCCCCCACAACGGATGCACCCAACCCTGCTCTGCAGAGACCATCCTGCACAGCAGGAAGAGTCCAATCCAGGCCCTGGGTTTCTCCAGTGCAGGGCTTTGCCTCGCCTGTTTCCCATTGCTAATTTCTAAGCAAATATTTGGCCATCTGGCAGCCCTGTCCAGCGGGCAGCAAAGCGAGCGCTCGGCGCTGCTGCGGAAAGGGCGAAGCTGACATTAAACGTCCATCCCCGAATGCCGGGCACCCCCTTCCGACACGGCTTCCACCATTTGGCAAACCGCTCCTCACCATCTGCCTGGAGAGCTCTCCAAAGGGCATGGAGCCTGCTAAATATAGCCCAGGAGCTTAGCAAACATTTGCAGCCAGTCTGAGAAGACTTCTCTCAAAGTTACATCTCCCCCGGCCCATCTCCCTTGCCTGTGACGTCTCAGATATCCTTAAACCACCTCTGTGTTTTTTAGTCCCATTTCCTCTTTGGAGCCTTTTCCTTCCCCGTTCCCTTCTCACAACCACTCTTCACCTCTACTTTTACAGTTGAATTCTCCTAACACTTTCCTTCACGCTCAGAGGAGGGCTCTAGATGATGCCAATGCTCCTTTCCCAGCCCACGGATCCTCAGATGCAGTGGGAGATTGCAAATCTGTGGGCTGACTCTGCATTCGCTTTTCCAGGACCAACTTCTGCACACAGCACCCCAACTTTCCCTGACGGCCCCATACAACTGACACAGGGTGCACACCATGGGCACCCCTCTCTCTGGTGGCCCAGCCAGCAGCAGGCTGATGTTCCCACCTTTGCCTCAGTAGCTCACCTTCTGTCTGACATGGAGTGCCACAAGCCCTGACCTTCACATCCATCCACAGCTTAGCAGCCTCTGACTCCTTTATTCCAGGCAAGCACAAGACCAGCTGTCTCCTCTCTGGCCCAATTTTAACCTTTCCCACCAAGAACAGGGACCAGGAGCAGTATCCCTCATGGCACTGCTGACCTGCTAAGAATGAGGAAACCTGGTTGTAGTGTTGGGCTGAACTGCACTTACAGACTTCAGGCAGCTTGACCCCATCGTATCTGCTCCCTGGAAAAGGAAGAGCCGTCTGCTTGTGTTTTATCATGGCAAACAAACTAAGCACAGCAAAAAAAAAACAAGCACCCATCATCCTGGGCACGGACAAACTCGGCATGAAGACAGCCCTTGCTGTTGTATGGGGTTGTTAACAGTGCAGCACCTGGAGTTTTCTCCTTGGGGAAACAGAGAAAGGGAAAAAACCCCCAAGAAAACAAACCCCCTTTAACAATGAACTCTCGCGCTCAGTCATACGTGAAAGACAGGAGAAGGGGGGAGGAGAGAGAGCGAAAGGGAAGGAGGAGAAACAACAGAAGACAGAGTACTATTTCTTCCTCAAATATTTATTTTCAGGTCTGCCTTGGAGTGCTGCTTATTGAGATAGAGGGCCTTGCTGTGCTGCAGCTTGTAACCTCCTGCTGCACATGTTCATGGCACTGCTTTAACTGGAGCTGGAACCACTGGGAATTCCCATCACCCAGTACCAGAGCCCACAGAGGGCAGCTCTCCTTTGAGTCCCTCTCACCCCCAGACATCTGGCCATGCTCTCCATCCTGAGCCCAGCACCACGGGTCCTCACCTCTGCCAGCACTGTGCTTGCCTCTACCTGGGAGCTCAGAACACACAGCTCAGCTCAGCTCCAACCCTCGCTGTCTGGCCAAGGCACGAGGCTTGGAGCTGGGGCCTTCAACTGGCACTCCTCAGTTTTTTGAGCTCCTTCAATACTCACCACTGCCCTCAGGGGCAGCAGAGGTGGCCTGAAGGGAGATGAGAAATCCTCCAGCCAGTTATTCAGGTGAGCTGAAAATAGTGACCAAAGCAAGGTGGCAGCGAGCACCAGCCTGCTGGAAGTGACAGATCTTGGAGGAGAGCCAGAGCTGACATCCAGATCACAGATAGCAATTAAGAAATTAAGCTATCAGAGAGGCTATTTGGGAGGGGTGAGTGTCTGTGGTTTGGTCAGATGCCAGAGCAGGTCAGTAACATTTGTCCTTCCCACTGCAGATGGAGATCCTCCTCCACCCCTGATCCCGACACGGTGGCACAGCTCCCTCCTCCCACCACACTCCACAGAGGAGCAGAGAGGGAGAACACCAGAACTCTGCAAAGCAGTGACAGAGGGGAGAGAGGTTGGACAGAAACCACCTGGAGAACTCAGACCTGGCCAAAACAGCTTCACCTGCCCCTGAACTACAGCCCCAGCTGTAGATCCCTTCTGCAGGGAAGGATGGGAATCTTCAGCAGTGCTCCCAGAGCAGACACAGGGGCCATTCCCCACACAGCCAAGAGAAACACCATGGACAAGGACAGCCATGCCCAGGATACACCATCATTGGCCACACAGTGCTGCATGCAGTGCACCCAGATCAGTCCTTGGGGTGCACAGCACAAGCACCCCATCCATTCCCTATCTCATCCACTTCCACCCTCCAAATGATGGGGCATGTGGGTCCTTGGGAAAGTCCTTCACTCTGCTAGAATCCCTGATTATTCCCATCTCCTCCACAGCTCAGCTCCACACACCAGGTACCAGAAACCAGGACATGCAGAGCACACCTGCTCTGCAATAAGCTTACAGCCTCACACTGGCCACTAAATTACACCTCTTGAAATGGGAAAAACTGTGTTTCCTTCTCTAAAAGACTGTGCTGGGAACCCCATGGAGGGAAGCCCAGCTGTGCCACACACCTGAGTAGGATGGGCTCACCCCCCACAGCTCTCCTGGAGCAGCAGGCAGCACTGGCACTACAAACACCATGCCCTTCTCCCCATCCCAGGTCTCAGCTCTGCCACCCTCCCAGCCCCAGCCTCAGCCTCATGTGTGTGCACATCTGCACTTGCACGCCTGCAGCCACACACAGACAGCTTCCTCTCTGTGCCAGGCATGAGAAATATTGATTTCTTTCCCCCTGCAATATTTCGCTTGGCTGAGCAGATTTAGAATTGAAGAGTCAGACTCTGCCTAGAGACTAGAACCATATTTAATTCCATGGTTTAAGAAGCCCTAGAGCAGGTTATTCTTATTTTAAACTACTAGTGCATTTAAAAGCAAGTGACATTTCAGGGGGATGGGGTGGGTGATGGCTGGTGGCCTCTGCCTCAGTCCAGTCAGTGCTGGGAAGAATTTTGCAGCTCTGCTGCATCCCCACAGCCCCATCAACTGCCCTGCCTGTGCCAATGAGAGGTGAGGGTGGTGGTGAGCTACCCAGCAAAGCCCGGGAGAACTGCTTCCATGTCCTCCTAACTGAGGAGAAATCAGGGGGAAAAGAGAGCAGAGAAAGGCAAGGTGTGAAAACCTCAGATGAAAATTGCTCGGTGCATTGAGGTTTCAGGATTCATATTGCCTGTTCCTGCACCAGGCTCTGCTCATGGAGGCCTCAGAAGCAGAAATTTGCAGATAGAGAACAAAGACTTGGTGCCTTGGCCAGGGGATGATCCCTCACAGGGCCTGATCACAGAGCAGGGCTGCTGGAGGGCAGAGCCACCCCCACCCACCTCCTGGCCAAACACACTGCTCTCCCCAGGCACACAGCCTCAGCACAGACTCCAGAGGAGATGCAAGGGATGTTTAAGGGAGAAGGGGGAGAACACAATAGCAAAGGCTTGCCCAAAGCATCCCTGAGCCCCTGCCAAGTCCAGGCAGATGGGCACATACACCGCTCCCTCCAAGCCACACAGAGCATGTCTGCTGCCCTGCACAGTGGCAGACAAAAGCCAAGTGTCCCCAGGATGAAGGGTCCAGCTCAACAGGAAGGGGTCCAGGTGAGATAAGCACTGCCAAGGAATGGGTGTAAGTATTCTGGAGAAGAGGAAGGGAAGCACAGATCCCTACACACTGCTCATCTCCCCACATCCCATCTCCAAGGACTCATAGCACAGGTTCAGCTGCACAGCTGTGACCCTGCCCTGGCTAAGGGGGTCTGAGCACAAGAGCATCCACTGTACCCTCTGCCTAAGGCACCATCTCCTGGCCCCTGCCAGTTCCAGCCAGCCAGCCATCCCCAGTGGCCCCACAACGTGCGCACGGGAGTGACAGGCAGATTGAGATGCTCTTCACAGCCTCTAAATAATGGAGATGAAGACACCGGGTGCCAGACGCCTCAGGGGCGCTCTGGTACGTGTGTGCCCACGGCATACCCATGTCCCTGAGCAGAGAGAGACCCCTGACCCAGCACTGCTGCTCCCAGGGCCCTGCAGCGGGCTCAGCTGGGAGCTCCCGGGGCGGCTCCTGCTCCGAGCACCGCAGAGCCGCTCCCCGGGCTGGAGGGGAGCCCGGCAGGGCTGGGGCTGGCAGCCGGGGAGCGCCAGGGAGCCAGGACTCACAGCAGGGCGGGCTGCGGGCTGCGGCGGGGCCAGGCAGATGCAGCACCCACAGCAGTAGCCATGCACTAGCTCCCTGTGGCCAGGGAGATGCAGTGCCCACTGCAGCAGCCATGCATTAGCTCACTGTGGCCAGGGAGATGCAGTGCCCACTGCAGCAGCCATGCACTAGCTCGCTGCAGCTGGGGAGATGCTGTGCCCACCACAGCAGCCATGCATTAGTGGCTGCAGTCAGGGAGATGCAGCAGCCATGCATTAGAGGCTGCAGTCGGCCCTGACACTGCGCCCTCGTAGCTGTGGTGCTGTATTTTGACTGAAGCAGACAAGCAGGGCAATGGAAATGGATCCTTTATATAAGCTCCCTGCACAGGCTCTAACAGCTCTTGACATCTTTGCCCACTGTGCTCCTGGCTGGTGCTCAGGCACAGGCCAAGCCAAGCCAGGATTGCACAGGGAGGGCAAACTGCTCCCAGCACTGAAGCATCCCCTGGGCACTGGGCTAACAGCCCACGGGCACACAGGCACAGTGTGCCTTGCTCAGGAAGGGGACAAGAAGCCTGGCTTGGCCAAAGACTGCCATGGGGCTCCCAGCACAAAGGTGTGTCCTATGGCACCTCCTGGAAGCAGGTCCAGCTTAAACTCATCTACCTGGATAATACCAGGCACAGGCAGCTCCAGCAAGACTTGGTGAGTTCAGTACACAACAGGGCCAGGGCTGTTGCAAGTTTGGATGCAAGGAGGTCACAAATGGGGTGCTGTGGAGGGACCTACTGTGCCTGGGGAAAGGACTGAGGGAGGAGGAGGCAGGAGGAACAGATGAGCACAATTAGCTGTGGTAAAAGCCAAGGCTGTGAAAGCCCATTGCCATTAGAGTAATTATTGCAATTATTATCTTCTCATATTTTTGACAATTCAGTAAGAATTAGCTTAACAGAAGAAAACATTTTCTGCTAAGTGCTGGTGAATCTAAAACAGAGAAATAAAACTATGTTTCACTTTACATCTGGACATTTTCAAGGTTTTACCCAGCTCTCTAAAATAAAAGTCAAGGAACTTCCCAACCAAAGTTTTCTTATGAAAGGAAAATAGCAATTAATTCATTGGGAAAATAGCACAGTGAAACCCCGGGACATTATCCTTTTTCTGCTTTTCTGCCCCAAACAAACAATTCAGGAAAACAGAAGCAGGTCTCTGGGGACATGGTTTAGCAGTGGGCTTGGCTGTGGTGGGTTAGTGGTTGGACTCAATGATCTTAAGAGGTATTTTCCAGCCTAAACAATTCTGTGATATCTTGTCCTGATCTGCTGAGACAGGCTTGTGTCACCAGAGCTACTGCTGGCTTTGGCACATGGGTGCAGCTGGGCCACCCCCCTCCTTCCCCATCCACCCAGAGAACCAGCACAGACAATAAACACCCATCATGAAATGGCTTTAAAGAACAAAGTGTATAGAAGGACAAAGCTGGAATGAATTTAAAAGAAGTATATAAAAATAAAAAAAAAAAAAAAGAGCATTGCAATTAGCTAAACTGTTAAATGAATAAAAAGGTATTAAATAAAATTTCCTGAATGTCAAGTTGACACAGTTTTTTACATTCAGGCAAGGAAATGAGTCCCTTGAGCAAATCTCCCTGCTCCAGGGCTGGGCATTAAAGGCTTTCTGGTGGATGCTGCTGGCTGAGGTGCCTTTGATCTGGGCTGCTGGATGCAGCTCACATCTCCCAGCCAACGCAGCCCTGAACACAACCCCTCCTCCCACCCCCCAGCCCGAGGACAGCACTGCAGGGCTGGCCAAAGCCAGGGCTCCATGGGAACAGGGAAGCTGAGCCTCTCCAGTGCCATCCAAATGCCCCAGCAGGTCTCTTCACCAGGGTGCCTTCACAGCCTGCTTTGCCAGCTCTCCTCCAAGTAGGACAAAGCAGCAGGGCTGCTCTCTGTCACACCTCCACCTTCACCTCTCCCGCAGGCACCAGCAGCAATTTTCCCTCTCTGGGGAAAGCAGCTTTCTTTAGCAGCATGTTGCCTGTCAAAGGCTCTTCCCTCAGTGCCTCCTGAAGCCAGTGAAACCTTTCTGTTTGGGAACGAGGGGAATGCTCCCTCCTGTGGCAAACACAGCGGCAGCCCTGGTGCGAGGAGCCCCAAAAGGGGCCTGGCTCCCTCGCTCCCCGGACCTACAGAACAAACATCCAGCTGCTCAGGAGCACCACGCAGGCTGGGGACGTTATTTGCCACCTGCAAAGTCATTCATGGCAGATAACTGTGGATCCCGAGATGTACATATGTGTGCATATCTGTAATTCTTGCGTGCTTTGTATACAAAAATAAATATATAACGCAGGAACTTAACCAGTGAGGTACCAACAAAGACATCAAACGAAGCAATTTGTCTCAGCCAATTGCCTGAGCCGTCTCCGATGTCGCTGTCTGCCGCTGACAATGAGAGGCTCTTAAGTGTCCTGGAATTGCACTGCGAGCTCCCCAAAGCTCTCACTGCCGCCCGCCTTCCCCTCCCTCCAGCTCCTTCCTGTGTTTCTCCAGTAAAATACTTTCTTACGCAAATAAACATGCAGGGAGGCACAAAAGGCATTTTGTCTAGGATTTCAACACTACCACGTATTTCTCATTCAGATATTCAGCTGTATCCTTCAGAGATCAAAAGCACAGCACTGAAACGAGGCGAAGCACGAACATCCCAAGCCAATAGCTCAAGCTCCCCTTTCATTCCTGTTCTGGCTGAGGAAGCAGATGAGAATTCCATCACTGTGGTGGCTCCCAGGTGTCACAGGCCCAGGACTCCTGGGCATGCAGGTACAGCTCTCACAGCATCCATCTCTGCACAGAGCTGCCAGTGATTATAGTAATGGCCATTAAAGCCTTCATGAGCACTGCCTGTACAACCAGCAGGTGACCTATGTGCTGTGAGGTCTCCAGGGAGGTGCAAGCTGGGGCTGGCACAGCCTAGACCAGCTGGAGAAAGCTCACTGCTCCCAGATACTGGAGTGGGGTCTGGCCCAGGGAAGGGTGGCCCCGTGCAGCACCAGCACCCAGGGAAGGCACAACTCACTGCACAGCTCCTCCAGCACAACCAGCACCGAGGCATCCCTGCCACTTCACACAGGGGAGCTGTAAAGGGAGGAATGGATAAACACAAAACACACCCACAAGCCCCTCCTGCACCCCTACCTTTCAGCCAGAGACTGTACACACCTGTACTGCACCACAGACTCAGGTTTATTAACAGGGACCAGCTTCCCTGCACAACCAGCTCCCTGACTGCAGCCCATCTCCCATCCCAAAGAGCCTTTCCCCACGGGAACACCTTGGGGCAGCAGGGCTGAGCCCCAGCAGCTGCCCAGTGCTCTCCCCACCTCGGTGAGGACAGCACTGAGCAGGAGCCATGGGCTTGGGCATGTTTACTGTGTAATATACGAACTCACACCGGTTTTATAAGCCCCTCCTGGCTCAAATCACATTGTAATTCTGAACAGTTTTAAACTCATTTAAATCCTAATAAAAGCACCGCCCTGCATTTGCATTCGCTGCTTGCAGGTCCCTGCGGCTGCCGTGACAGCAGCTCCTGTGGAATTGGGAATGCTGGATGCCATCCCTCACAGGAGGGGTCAGATGCACACTGAACAGGACAATTAAAAACACAGATGCAAGAAATGGACCTCCAGACTGACCCAGGATGATTGGCAGAGCAGTTGTGTGTCGAAGCTTTCACAGTAACACGGGAGAGCAGCAGCAGCAGCAGCATGGAAACCTCAGTGTCCCACCTCCTCTGGAATCCCAGAGGAGATCCAGGCCAGCTCTGTGGACACACAGGCACAAGGCACCCACAGACTGCACCAGAACCGGGTTTAAAGGAGAACAGGGAATGACTAATGAAGCACCAGGAAACAAACAAGGCTGCAGGTGCTGTGGGAAGTGTGTGCATGAGCCACACAGGTGCCCTGGGGCAGGTGGGGACAGATCCAGCAGCAATCTGCCCTGGTTCCCCACATATCCCAGTGTGCTGGAGACTCGGGGGGGTGCTGCCACAGTCTGGGGGCACATCACACCCTGGGGAGGGCTCTGGGGCTGCATCTCAGCAGATCCTCCACCTGGAGCACATCCTCCACCCCAGCAGCACTGGCACCAAGGGCCAGTCTTGCCCTTCCCTCCCAGCACAGCCCAACTGTGCTCCAGCTGTGCCAGAGGATGCAGCAGGGGGCTGGCTGATGGTAGCCCCATGAGGCCCAGCTCACACAGCTCTCTCATCCCACCACAGGCACAGCAGTGCTGACTCAAGCCCTGCCCATTGTGTCCCTTCCCCAGTGCTGCTGCCCCACTGTTCCCTGCTCCACAGCCTCTAACCTCTCCTCCAGGTTCAGCCCTGCTCCATTCCCATCCCTCCACCCCAGTGCAGTGCACTGGCACTTGTCCAGTGCTTTATGCATGCCTGGTTTTGGCAGTGACATTACCAGGCTCCCCTGAAACAGTGAGATTATGAGCTATACCCATCCAGCTACAGAAATACTAATTATTAGCAACTGTATGAGATAAATGGAAATATCAATGATGAAAGTCAATATCATTGCCTCCTTTGTTCCTGTTTGTTTTATTTGTAGATGAAAGGACCACTCAGGCCGTCTCCCCAGGATGTGGCCGGGAGCTGGAACAGCTCCTCTTGGCAAG
This sequence comes from Haemorhous mexicanus, assembly GCF_027477595.1. NCBI lineage: Eukaryota > Metazoa > Chordata > Aves > Passeriformes > Fringillidae > Haemorhous > Haemorhous mexicanus. Next base: position 3,479,884 of record NC_082353.1, read on the forward strand.
CTCCTCCAGAGCTGTGCTCTGATAAGAAATCACACTGCACACATGCTTGCAAAGGGCTCTCTAAATCAGCAGCCCTCAAAAGCAGCCATTGTCTTTGATTGATTCATAAAACTGGAGCTGCTTCCATTCCCTGCTCCAGAGCCAGGCAAGGGAGGATTCAAGGAAGGGAGAAGGTGGAGAGTGGGTGGCAGTGATTAATTGTGGAACATGGCACGGCGCTGGGAACGCTCCGTGGCTTGGCTGGCTTTGATGCTCACGCCTTCATCCTCCTCACTTGGTGGTTTAGGCACCAAGATGGGAACCAAGGACCCCTCCCAGGCTCTGAGAGAGATCCTCAGGCAAGTCCCAGGGCCCTGCTGTGGCCGGGTGAGCACTTACAACATCAACATTGCCTTAATCAGCAAGTCTGCTCCCTCTGCATGTTCTGAGTCAGAGCTGCTGATTTTGGTGACAAGAGACTTTTTTTTTTTTTTAAGCCCTATTAGCCTTGCAGAGCTAACAGAGCTAAGAGCAAGTGAATGGGATACTAATTTTGGATCACACCTCTCAGCACTGGGAGAGCACTTCCTAGAGCAGCCTGTCTCCACAGGCAAGCCACGTGCTCCCCACAGCCATGGGGGGCAGGACACAGCCAGGAGGGAGCCATGGGCTGCACCAGGGCATTATTCTTGTTCCTAGTATTCCCTAACATGTCACTAAACTGCCTCCATTCCCTTCCAAGCCCTGAGTCCATCACCAGCAAACATCCACAGGAAGAAAGCAGCCCTGTGACTCCCAACTCGCCATCTCCAAGGTCAATGCAGTGATCACCTCCCTGCAGTGAATACAAACCATCCCAGCCCCTCAGTGCTAACCAGGACAAACACTCCTGCTGCCTCCCTCCATGTGCAATGAGATCAGGAGAAGTGGAAGCCTTGCAGGAGTAATTAGAACAGTCTTTAAAAAGCAGTCAGCCTATCCTAAATATTTCATGGAAGGTAATTTTATTTTTTTTTAAAGCTGCTTTAAAACCCCTCCTTGCCCCTTGGAGCATGTCAGGGTGCAATTAAGCAGAAAGGATCAAGGCATAAACCCAAAGAAACAAATTGCCATGCACACCCACCTCCACTCTCACTTCTTCCCTGTGGTTAACATTGATGTGACATCCCAAAGCTGTGTGTGCACACGATATCATCTCCCAGCCCAAGACAAGGGAGAGCTGCCTCAAGTGCTAGAAAACCTCAAAAGCCTCCCAGTCTCACAAAAACAGTGCCCAGATTCCTGCCATAAAGAGTCCCTGAGTGTCCCCACCAAACCCTGAGCATCAGACACTCTGTAAGATCCCACCAGTGGGCTCTGTAGAGCTGCTGGACAGTGATGGTGGCATCCATCAAATGCACTCATGGTCCACTCTAGGCAGGGCAGCCTGGCTTCCTGCCTGGCTCGGGAGATTTTTGCAAAATTAAGAATTATTCTTAACAACGAAAAATCTCTTAATAGCTTTGTCAGCCCTCAGAGAAGAAATCTGTTTTAATCCAGAGAGCCAGGTGGGAACCAGGTAAGGCACAGAAAAGAAATGCAGGGCTTCCCTTGGCCCTACTGGGGGGAAGAAGCCAACCTTCCAGAAAAGACCACAGACCCCTCTCCCTCTGTGACACTCTTTCCTCCAGCCCAGTTCTCTCTCTCAGCTCTCCCAGTCCCACTCTTTAACCACAGCATTTGGGCCAGCTGAAGACCAGAGTGGTCCTGGTGTTCCCACTGTCCCTGGGGACAGCCCCAACACTGCTGCCACTCCACATGCCCCCAGCTCATGGGGACACCAGGCTTTTGATGTAACCTTGGCACCAAAAACTTGCTTTTCAATAGTGAGAATCCAAAACATTCCACAGGGGCTTGGTGGAAACCCTGCTGCAAGTCCGTGGCCACATCACCAGAGCTAGAAACACCAGAGAGGAGATGGGGGATTTTTTTGGGAGCATTTATGGCACATGCAGTCAGAGAGGAAGAGAAACATCCCTCAGAAACCACAGCAGTTCAAAGATCTATTCAGTTTGAACACTAAAAATTCATGCATTAAAAATCCACTCAGGCTCAGAACTAAATAAAGCCTCTGACCACATCATCCAGCCCAAGGTTTGCAGGCTCCTTAAGGAGAGAGCTTCTGTGCCTGCTGGATGCTCAGGCTGAGATCCCTGCTCCCAGCACCACATCCTGCTTCCCTCCAAGCTTTTGGGCAGGGGAAGGGTCTGTGGGGTGTTTGGGACCCCAGCTGTGCCTGGCTGCCCTCTTCTTGCACTGCTTAGTGGACAGAGCAGCCTGAGAAACTGACCCCACATCCCTCTCCCTCATTATCCCAAATTCCCTAGGAAATAACTTTTCTCCTTTTCTCAAAGAAAAAAGCAGAAGGAAAACCAAAACCACCTCGTTTTCTAAATACTGTTCTTAGGAAAAACCTTCAGTTTTTGCAAAGAGCACTCTGAAAGAAAACACCCAAATCCAAACACAGAGCAGATGGTTCTTGGTGCTTACATTTTCAGGAGGACTTTAACCAGCAGGATCATTTCCCAGCAGAATTTTGTTTTAAGAGACAATCACTAAAAATAAATGCACTTCAGAGCTTGCTGTTGAAAAGGTATTTTCACAGAAAACTGCTATTTCCATGGTCCCTGTAGCTGCTCTGTCAGCCCTGACACAGTGGGAGCTCCTCCTTGGAGCATCTTTCACACACAGCTTCTCCCAGGGTCCAATGCACACAGAGCACCTGTGGGAGCAGGGAGGGATGTCTGGGCTCATTCCTGATTACCATAAAACAGGAAAAAGCAACAAGAAGCTACAAACACCTCCCTGCAAAGCTGGAAATGCCTTCCACAGGCTCCTCTCACACAAGAATGTGAGGCAAGGTAAGGACAGGTCCCTTTTTTGCATGCACCAGGTTGAGCCTATGCAGCCTGCTCTTTGCTTTGAGCAAAGAGAAACATAAGGGAGAAATGACATATCTGAGTGTGAAAGAGTTCTGCCTCACTGTTCTGATTCTCTTTTCCCTGAACCAGGCATGGAGCACCACCCCTGGGCTCCCCCCAGGTAGGAGTGCCACCACTCCTGCTGAACAGAGATCCCAGCACACTCCTCCACCTCCAACTACCTTGGACAACATCCAGTTTCAACAAACCCTCCCCCCAGCTGTGGCAGATGAAAGATGCTTGAATCATCCTAATTTTTTTTTTTTTTTCATTAGGAAACCAAGCTCTGCTCTTCACCAAGAGATCCTTTTCATTCTCTCTCGAGGACTGACATGCTGGGAAATTGCCTCAGCGCAGTCAGCTCTGATGTTTGCTGTCTCACGCATCTCCTGCATCAGGCTGACAGCTCCCAGACCCAGCTGAGGATGGAGATGTGCAGAACAAGCCAAAAGCTGCTCCTGTCTCTTTTAACTGTCCCGGCAAGAGCGCGGGGCGGAGCTGGGCCGGGGGAGCCGTGCAAGAACAGAGCCGGGACCCTCTCGGCCGCCCTCTCCTGGAAGACAAACCCGCTCCTGCCCGGCATTGCCGAGCCGCAGCCTCTGGCTGTCCACCTGAACCACTCCACGTGGGCAGCGTTTGTCCCTCCCTGATGTAAACCCTCCTAAGCAGAGCTGGAGCAAACCCTCCTAAGCAGAGCCACACAATCCCTTTACAAAGCCCTTTCTCAAAAGCATAACCATCCAAATACTCGTTTTAGAGGCCTCTCCCCCTGGTAAAACACTGCTCTGAGCGGGCACGATGGAGTGACTGAACACCTCCCACCTGCCCCAGAGCCCAGCTGGAAGCCATCCCCACCAGGAGGGCTGGGAGGCAGGAACCCAGCTGCCTCACCCCCACCAGCAGGGCTGGGAAGCCACCCCAGACTAAAGGGGAAGGAAAAGGCATTTTTACCACACTTCTGGCAATGGAAACCCAGCCCTGGATTCAGCACCACAAATACACGTGAGCATCACATGCAGCAGTGCTCCGAGCTCAGGTGCACCTACCTGGGTCAGATGAAGGCAGGATGCTGGGGGATCAGATGCCAGGTGTGCACTGGGCTTTGGCCTCTCCTCTGCTTTCCACTCATGCACTGTGAGCAAAAGGAAACCAAAATTAGGGCTTTAAACCTGGCATTTGAGAGGCGAGCAGGAGAGAAATTAAAAAGCTGTGAATGCTTTTCCCTCTCAAAACTGAGCTCGGGGAAGCTCAATCTTCATCCAAGCTGATATTTAAAAGTTATAAATCAGGCTGTAACAGACAGAAAAACACAAGTACCAAAATTTAGTGGCCCTGATGCTGGAAGGCCCAAAATGAACTGCTAAGAGAGCCATTTTCCCACGGAAATAGAGCAGGTCTGTACTTAGTAGAGCATTGATCTGCTGACAGCTACCAGGACAGATTTGGGCCAGAGCACTTGGGAATCATTTGCAGTGATCTCTGAAGAAGCACATGCATGCAAAACCCCTTGGAAAAACACTGATGTAAGGCACTGCTGCAGCTGATTACAAGTCTAGATGTCACTCACTGGTCAGCACAGGCTTACACTTCCTTCCAAAAGCTCCCCAGGCAGCTCAGTCCCTGGCTGCATCCCTGTATCCCAGCCAAATGCTTCCCAGAGGACTGGAACTGCAAAACATCACCAAAGAGCTGAGCTGCAAAAGGCTCTCACAGCTCAGGACCCCAGCACTGAGGCTCAAACTGGGGACACTGCACCCCACGGAACCAGGGGGCCTGAGGGCTCTCCCACAGATGTGCTGGGATTTGGAGATGCTGTGTTACAGCCAGAACACTGCCACAAGTCCTGGGGACAACAGGCTGGGCCCTGAGAGATGCCAGGAGCTCGGTCCAGCTGAGGTGTGCACAGGCTGCCAGCACTGGGTGCCCCAATTTCCCCAGCCTGGGGCTCCCTCCCACTGCCACCACAGCTGAGTGAGACATGTGCTGGAGGAGAAGAGCTCAGCTGCAGCCCTTCTGCAGGTGGGGGAACAAGTGCCCCACATTCACCATCTCCCAGCACAATTCTGAGGTCAAAGCAGGGGGATGAATTCCTCCTTTCTTGCCATAAAAAGCCATTTCTCTGAGTCCTGAGCCACTCCACAGACAGAGGGCACAGAGGAGCCTCCAGGAGGTCTGAGCACTGCTGGAGGGACTCCAGTCCCACATGGGACTCTGTCTGTCCTCCCAGCACAGGGACACAACGTTGGGCTGGCCAGGAGCCTCCTGCCTGCCCACCAGCTTTCCTGGAGCAGTCATCACCCCCAAGATAACTGAAGGAAAGCTAAAGCATCTGATTTCCAGAGGTGTTGAGTGCTCTTGGCTCTCACTGGCTTCACACCCAGGTGCTGCTGCCCCAGCCCTTGGCTCATTGTCACCATCACAGCCCCCAGAGCAGCAGATGACCTGGCAGACAGGTGGGCAGGGAGGGCAGTGCTTGCTCACCTGCTCAGCCCCCTTCTGTGCACAGCTCCTGCACACACAGGATGTGTGACACCAATTAAGGGTTCCTTGGTTTTTTGGAGGTTATTCCTGTTACTGTCTACTCCTCCTCAAGAACTCATACATAAGCAGATCTTACAACAATCCCCAATGCTACCAAAAAAAGTCCATCTGTGTTCAAAACTGGGAGCACAAATGCCTCTACTTTAGGGGAACAGAACCTGCCCAATCATGCTTCAAAGGACATCTGAGGTCCTAACACTGCTCAAGATCCTGCAGAAGGCATTGGGAAAACGGGAAATTACTTATTTGGTTTATTTTTTGCTTTCACACATCACTTATTTTAAAAGACTAAAAACATGTTTGTGAGTTTAACATATTTAAATGGATCAAAATCTGTTCAGCAAGGATGGAAAACAACTCTCCCACCCCAAACTTCTTGTGGGCTGGAACCTGCTTTTCAATCTTCCACCCACAGCAAATATTTCAGATCCAATTTTAAACTGAAATGCTGGGGACAGATCGGAGAGAGGACCCATGTGGGGAACTGTGCCACTGCTCTCCTCACCAGCACCCCGAGCACCCCTCACCTAAAGTCACTCAGGGACACCTGGGCAAGGGATCAGCTGGGAACAGGGGACAATAGAGGCATCTGTGTGTGGGGAGAGCATCCAGAGATGATAAAACGAGAAGCTTTCCTTCTTCCTCCTCCTCCATCAGCAGCTTTCCACAAGGAGGATCAATGCAGCCCACTGTAACTGCACCGTTGTTCCATTTTTAATTAATGAAAGAAAAAACTAATCATTGAATTAAACTTCTCATTACTCCAGCTGAATACCCTCTAAGTAAATTTAATTACTGTACGAATTGGGTTTCTCCCTGCCTGTTTCATTAGCTACTGATAAAGATGGAGGAAGGGGGGAAAAGAGGGAGAAATGAAAACAGAGAAGGAGAATGAAAGGTGGGAACAGTAAATGCAAACCCAGAGGTTCACAATTCTGGAGTTTCAGGGGCTTCCAGTAAGGGCCTGGGGAAAGACTGTCCCAAAGCAGGGTGGAGGGATTCCCTCTGGGGTAAACCCACAGGGACAAGGTCCTGCCACCCTCTCCAGCACTGCCACTCACACCCTGGGGTCACAGCCACCTGCAAAACAGCCAACAGAGGTTTGGGCACAACCAGCTCCCCTCCAAACAAGGGCAGACACTGATTTCAGACCTGCAGCAACCATGATCCCTTCTGATCTCACCTACCTCTGAACAGCCAGTTTTCTTCCTCTGCAACAAAGGCACAACCCCACCACACTTCAGCAGGGAGCAGTGCTGACAGAAGCATGGGAGCACGTGTGAGCAGATCCTGAACACCTGCTGTCCCACCACGCTCCCAGACACCTGCCTGCAGTGTTTGAGCCTTCCTGCTGGAGTGGGAGTCCTGCACAGCCAGGCTGTGGGCAGCCAGGATGTGCCAGCAGCACACTCCTCCCAGGAAATCAGCCCAGGAAGCCTTCCTGCAGCCCCTCGTGTTGCTGCACAGATTTTGTTTATGGCATGATTTTGGGGTTTTCCTATTCTCCTTCTATGATTCAGCCTCCATTGCTCCTTCCTGACCCAGGGCAGGAGCCAGCACAGCCCCCTCCCAAGGAGTCCAGCAGCCCCCACCAAGCACAGCCCCCCTTCCAGCACTTTCCTCCACATCCAGCAGTTCTGTGTGACTGGGTAGGGTCACATTTGGGGTACACAGGGATGGAGAGGGTGTGGTAAATGGAAAGCACAGCTGTTTTCTCCAGCTGGGTAGTTTCAGCTGAGCTGGCTGGTGCAAGTGCTACCCAGGTGCCAGCCATGATGGGATTTGGGATATGGGTCAGATCACCTCCTCCCTGCCATCAGGGGACCAAGAGGAGCCCATGCAGCCCCCTAATTCCCACTTGTCCTCCCCCCACCCCGCTCCAAGTCCCTTTCTTCTCCCCCCCATCTCCAGAGTGATTTCTCCTGTTCAAAAGAGAGCTACAAAAAGGTTCTGGGCAGACCAGAAGGTCCCTTCTGCTTCCCAGTTATGTCCCCAAATTGGGCTTTCCCAAAGACCAGATGGGGAAAGCAGGTAACAGGCACACTCTGCTCTGCAGGGAGGGAATGGCACTGGCTGAGACCTGCCACTCACCTCTGGCACCCAGCACAGCTCTGGACACTGGGGCCACCCCCAGAGCCTGGGAGGGTGCTGGCTCCAGGTGGGCTCAGCACTCTCCTCTCCAGCACGAGCTTTCTGCCGTAGCTAAAATTGGCTCCCACAGGCTTCTGCCATCACCAAAGTCATTGGTACAGCATGTTCTGCCACCACAGGCTCTTCCCCAAGCTCCCACTCAAAAACCCCAACGCTCAGTGCCATGGGCCCTGCAGCTCCCACTCCCTCACACGCTTCTCTTTTGTCCTGGTGATTAAACAGAGAACAGAAAGTAATTCAGGATGACCAAAGTAAGGGTTTTTTTCCTTTGCCAAATTTTAAAGCTCCAGTAATAATTTGGGGCTGAATGAAACATTTTGTTTGGGCTGAAGTGAAGCTTTCATTTTGTTTGTAGGTGGCTTCCCCTCCACCCTGGGAAAAAAAAAAACCCTAGAAAAAAATCAAAATGAAATGTCATCTTGAAACAGATGGCTGAAAGGTTTCATTTTGAAAATGTCAAAATCAAACTTTTCAGTGTTTCACTTTTTTTTTTCCCAGCCAAAGCCACTTGCTAAATACAACCTGAATTCGTGAGCTGAGTCTGTTGACTGAAACCTGAATTTTTTGGTGCATAAGCTGTTCCCTCAGAGCGTTTTTCTGCTGGCTGGCACAGGTGCCCCACGCTGTGACCCCGCTGCAGCCGGGGAGTCAACAGGAACAGTGTCCTGGAGCAGGTCCTTCTGCAGGGGATGTCCTGGGAAAGCAAAGCCAGAGGCCAGCACTCACAAAGCAAAGCCAGAGGCCAGCACTCACCGTGGCAGCAGCTCTGTGCAGCTCCTCTGTGGGGGCTGGCGGGGGGTCCCGAGCAGCGGGGGCAGAGCCGGGCGCTGCGGCCCCGGGCGCGAGGGACAGGGGGGTCCCGCCCGTCTCATGGGACCCAGCACGGAGCAGGGGGCACCTGGCTCAGCCCCAGACACACAGCCCTGCAAGACAGGAGGAAGGGACAGCGTCAGCGATACCTTGGGTTTTTGGTGTGCAGCTTTAGCTTTTTATTAAGTGTTACTGGGATCTTTTCACCGGGTGGTGGAGGCAAAACAATCCTGTTCTAGCTGGAGACTCAAGGACTGGAGACTCTTCAAGCTTCAGGCCCAAAGCTTAAACAATGTGAGAAGAAGAGGGTGGGCAAGCAAGCAAGGAGGATGAAGCTTCCTCATTTGAAGCTGTTAATTGGACAGTTAACTCCTATATGCAAATGGACTAAAACTTACAAAAATGTGAGATCTCCTGACCAAGCCCTCCTCTGCTCTCACCTTGGAGCCATCTGGGCACTGCCAGGGTGTGGCCTCTGAGGGCACTTCAATAAATCTCCACTTTATTCCCCTTAACTCCACCCAGCCTCTGCTCCAGCTCCTTAGGGAATCAGCAGCAGTGCCCAAGGATCTGCTCTCTCCACGAGGGACTGCTCACTCCCACCCCTGGCCAGTGCTCCCTGCAGGGAGCCCAGCCCATGGCAGAATGGGCTTTGCTCATCTTGCCCCAGGAGGGACAATGTCCATCCCTAAACTGGTCCAAACCAGATCCCAGGGATGAGGTCTAACAAGCAGGCTGGTGCTGATCAGATCTTACCAACAACAGCAGATCTCACAGCCTCTATCCCACACCCTGGGTGCCAGTCCCCACAAGTGCTGTGTGCCAGCACTGCTGCCAGGTCCCCATGCAGATGTCTGGGTGACAATGTGACAATGGAGGGCAATCACACACAAGGCTCCCACTCAGCAAGCAGCAGGTTTTGATTGCCAAGTTCAATAGTCCAAGAGTTTTCAAGCACATTGTGGCACCTCTAAATTCTGCCTTGACTTTTGGGCCTTGACACACAGAAGGGCATTGGAAACACTTTAAATCTGCTTTACATCTGCTATTGATTCTCAGAGTGACAAGATTCCCAGGGTACACTGGCAGGAGCACAACAGGCCAGATTCATCAAAGTGCTCTCAAAAAAACCACCCCAAAGCTTTAATCCAACACAAAATCAGTTATAAAAATCTGATTTATGCTCCACAAGAAGCTGGATAAGGAAGTCACATGCCACAAAATGCTATAAAAGCAGAAGTAGACACCTAACTCCACCAACTGCACCAGAGCTCAGGTTAGAAACTTGTAGGTTCATTTCCTTTTCCCTTTCACCTCTGGTTCAGCTCAGGAGCAGCAGCAGAGGTGCAGCAGGACCATCACCCTTCCAGCATGATCACAAACCACAAAATGCCGAGGCTGGTGTTGGAAAACCTGTTTGTAGGAGATCACCAGCCTGATAGCTCCCTGAAAGAGGATTAGATGGAGCTTAGACTAAGCATCTCAACAGTATCAACCCATAAGAAGATGCTCAGCCGCTGCCCCTGCTAAGGTAACACAGAGATGGATTTATCCACCGAGAGGGAAAATCTTCCTTCTGAGAGCCTCTCTCATCCCAGAGAGGGCAATTTGCCGGGTCCTTGGCTCCATGGCCACAGGGGCAGGGCAGGCTGGAACCTGCTGGATGGACTCACATGGAGCAAGAGGCAGACTGGCTCCAAACTCGAGCCTCCTCCCAAGTTCAGGGGGCGGCAATCGGAAATTAAGCCCATCTGTTCCTGAAACACTGCACTAGTGGAGAGGTAAGGAGCCTGAGAATCTGAGCTCCAAAGAAACTAAAAACAGAGAGACAAAGCTGCATCTGAGGGGAGGGATGCTGCCTCAGGCTCACCACTGCAATGAGTTTGGAGATCCCAACTAAATCTCTTTAGTTTAGGGAGCAAGGGAGGTGCTGCCAGCACCATGTGGGTCCCCTGCACCAGCCCACCCTGGTGATGGGAGAGATGAGGCAGCTGAAGTGCCCCAAACCTCATGAAAAAACTACAGACAAGGAAAGAACAGGTTACTTTTTAGGGAGGAATCTTTCCCTGTGAAGGTGGGGAGGCCCTGGCACAGGCTGCCCAGAGCAGCTGTGGCTGCCCCATTCCCTGGAAGTGTTCAAGGCCAGCCTGCACAGGGCTTGGAGTGCCCTGGTCTACTGGAAGGTGTCCCTGCCCATGGCAGGGGAATGTCTTTGAAGGTCCCTTCCAACCCAAAACACTCTGTGATTCTATGAAGGGAAACTGAGGCAGGCACCAGGGGTTCAAGGAGCTACCACAGCCAAACCCACCAGCAACAATTCTGGCCTGAAAAATTGGCTTTGTCATATGGAATGGTTTCACAAAGAGTATCAAGTGCTCCATCAGCATCAAAGCAGCCAGGTTTTATGTGTTTGAGAGGAAACATTGCCTTTTTTCCCTCCCTCTGAGCCCACTTTTCATTTTAAGTCTCCTCATTTCTTTTCTACCCCAATCTAAACCAACTCTGCCTTCAAGTCCTTGCATTTCTGCCACGTTCACTCAAATAATTTCAAACCAAACCTCCACATTTTCCTCTTTCCCCTTAAAACAATGATGCTAAACCAGGAAACATTTTTTTGCCCAGTTCCTGCTAAAGCCAGGACAGCAGGGGGTTGGCTGGGAGCACAGGCATGGGAAGTAGCAGCCAGGTGGGACTCGGAAGTGTTGCCTCCAAATCATCTCTTGGTTCCAGGATGTTCACAAAAGTAATTTTGTGCAGATCCTTTATCCCTGAGAGATGGAAATAACAAGGGAGCAGAATTGGATCAGGCATGGGAAGACAGAAGGATATTTAACAACCAATCCCAGGCACCACTCAGGTTAGCCAGGGCCAGGGCAGCACAGGAGGCTGATTCCTCCAGCATCAGAACAGGGCAGGAGTACCTGGTCCCTCCTGCTTCAAGAAGTAAAACCTCAGATTTAGCAAAGAGTATTTATGAGTATTGAGGGGGAAAAAAAAAAACCACATGCCACAGGGACTAACAAGGCTTTCTTGCAGCTGGTAGCTGAACTGAATAAATCTAACCACTGGGTATAAATTGGTTAAGCAAAAAATCCCTCTCAACTGGAATATTTTGCAAGAAAAATAGCAACAAAAAAAAAGAAAGAGAACTCTGAACCCTCATTTCTCTCCTCAAGGTCAGAGCTGTTATCCTCTTTCATGAAGGAGAAAAAAACCACCTTTCACTGGGAAGTTTAGCCAAAAGAATTGAAACATGTAGGATGTGAGTGCATTACTGCCTGCACTGGCCTGCCCAGCTGGACTAGACTAAATCTCTCTATTTTACAGGGAGCTATCTTTCAAAAGCATGTGGTGGGGAGGCTGAGGCACCCAGGGTAAAGGAGACAGCAGCCCCTGGGACTACAGCAGTCAAGGAGAGGGCTGTGTGTCAGAGCTCAGGATCTAGAGCCTCTCTGGTTATTATGCAGAGGCTGTGCTAAGGTTGCTGCTTTAGTGCACTGCAGGCACTAAATTAAGGGGACATTTACAACCCACAGTGCAGAAGCAGCTGCTGAAGGTGGCCATGGTGAGTGACTTCACCTCTGGGTAAAAGACTCTTTGAGAGAAATCTCAGCCACAAGGAAGTGAGATGGGAATGGAGTCCTTCCATCCACTCAGTGTCCAATGCCAGGACATCTCTGGGCACCTGTGGCAAGTGGGGACCAGGAGCAGCCTGCTGTGCCCAGTGCCAGCCAGGGGGTGAGACTGCCCTGTTTGGAGGGGATGCAAAGCCCACAAAACACTGAAGCTTGGCCCAATCAGCAGAGGTCTCACACAACAAACTGCACCATCACCACCAGGGCAGCACTCCAAGGGATCTGCTCCCCAAATAAACTCCCAGACCAATCCCTGCCCAGAGTGTGCATGGCACAGACCAACAAGGCAGAGCTGCCTACAGCATCAAGCAGTTCCTGGTGGCAAAACAAGTCCTGTTGCCTGCTCAGCCTTTTTAACTGCACTTGATGCCCAAGCAGGATGGGGCTGCCAAAAAGGGGGTGACACATGGTGACAGCTCCTGTGGCTCCTCCTGGGAGCAGTAAGCACTGCTCCTTCCCTCCTCCCACACCCATGCCAAGCCCAGCTCACCAGGGCTTTCCACCCAGCACTGTTCCTTCTTCCTCCTCCTCCCTGCTGGGCAGGAACAGCCAATTTCAGCCCAGGCCAAAACCCAGTGTGCTGGCACAGACAAGCCAGCTCTGCCCCGTGCTCCCCCTCTTCCATGGTCCTGTGGAAGTCACCAGGAGCTTTTCCTTGCAGGTCCAGGGACGTCCTGTACTGTGCTCAGCCATGCAGGGAAGGGGATGGCTCTTGGTGGGAGCTGGCACAGACTTGTTCCTGCCCAAGGCACAGGGCCCAGAGGCAGCACCTCCTGGAAGTGGCCAGGGGAAGGGGAAGCAGAGGAAGAGCAGAGATGATCTGACAGACATGCAAGAAAGATGAGGAGAAAAGGATTCACTGGGAGTGGATCTCAAGGTCACAGCACACACCTCAGCTTCTGTTGAGAATTCCATCTGCTGCATTTCTCAGCTGTAGAGGGGCTGCAACTGGGAGCAGAGGGAGCAGCAGCAAAGGGTGGGAGCACCCCTGAACACAAGCAGGGCACTTCAGGGTGCTGGGCCCCAGGGAGACTGGCCATCCAAAAAGCACAAGTGGCATCATGCTGACAACCCTGCAGCTCACAGATCCTTTTGAGGAAGTTAACTGAATGAATTTACACCTAAATCCCTCCAAACACTGGGGGTTCCTGCCTGTAGGGATTTGCAGCCACCATAACCACCTCCTGTTTGCTTGGAGGTGCCATGGGTTGGGGAGATGTGAACTTTCAGGCACCAGGACCAGCCCAGGCAGTGCCCACGAGCCTTTGTGTGATTGGGCAGTGACACCCCACGCAGGCCCAGGCACTCTGGGAGCACCCCTTATCAAAGGGATTACTCCAAACAGCCCAGCTGGGAACAGATGGGAGCCTCCTGGAGACCTCTGCTGCCTGCCAGCAGAGCCAAGACCCTGCAGCTCCCTTGTCTTGGGAACCACGTGCCTGAGTGTGCCCAGAGTTGCTACACTTGACAAAGCAATCAGCCAGGGACAGCTTCTGGCTTCTGTTCCAGAGCAGGTCAGACCACAGTCATAAATCTGCTCCTCTGGCCTTTAAATGTGCAACAGGTAGAATTCAGAGGTCTTGAACTCCTCTGATAGATGAGCCCTAAGCCTGGAGGGCTGCCCAGAGCAAGGGATCCTGCCATCTCAACCCAAAGCCTCCAGGTGAGCACGTCGCAGGGTGAGCATCCAATGAGCCACGGGGAAGCCAAAGTCACAGCCAAGGCCAGTTACAGGAATAGAATTGGCTCAGACTGAGCAAATGTAACTTTCCATCTCTTTGCAATCAGCCATCCATCCTGGAGGCCAGCTGGCTGCCATGTCAGAGCACCTCCCATCCATTTCAACTGTCCTGAGAATGCCAATGCTTCACAAGACTAGCTCAAGAAGACTTTGGAGAGTTATTATCCAAAGCCAGGTGGCTGGACTGGACCCAAATCTTAGGCAAGTGATTAGAATGATTGGCATTTTTTTGGAAAGCAAACTGCTGTGCTGTACCTGGCATTTATCTTCAAAAACTATTAACTGCACAATCACCAAGTACACCTGTAAGGCTATGAAAGTGCCTGCAGATGAGGCTCCTCCTCACCTGCAGCTCTGGGACCAGCCACACCTGTATGCTCCAAAAATGGGCTGCTTTGGCCAAGATGCTCTCCTTGGGCACCGTGGTACCATGCCCAGACAGCTCTTGCTGCAGGATGAGGGATGGGATACTGAGTCATGGGGATGAGTGTGGAATCGCTGGACTGGGGTGGGTGATGTGATGAGTCTGTTCTGGCTGGGAACAGATTGTCACAAAACTGCCTTTGCTGAAGATCTGGAGTCAGGGCTTATCCAGGCCCCTCTGCTGCAATGGGGCACTGCAGCACCAGCAGCCAGCAAGGTGTCCTTCTCCCCCTTTGACCACACATGCCAAAACAGTCTCTTTTCTTTCAGAGCAAAGGACACTAAGCAGCAACATTTCCAGGTGAGCAGAGCACAAGAGCAGCTGCTGAATGGCACCAAGCAGCTCCCAGGCTCTGCCCAGGGCACACATCCCCTGTGAGTGCTGTCCCCACTCCAGGGCAAGGTCAGGAGCAGAGAATGCTGATCCCAGGCTCACTGGGGTGTCAGCCCAGCTTTCCTGCAGGCCAGGGCAGGGGGCTACCCACTCACTTCTGGTTCAACACTAGAACCCCAAACTCAGCTGTTTCAGGTTTGAAACCTGATCCCAACTCCAAAATTACAGATGAAGGGATTGTAGAGAACAACAGGCCCTATGCAATGATTCAGAGCAGATCCAGCACCCCACATCTATTGTTTCAGTTTGAACCACATCACCCAAAGGATGAGCAGCCCAGGATTTACAGACTGGGGACACTGTGTGGACTCAGGGCTATTTTGTATGTCCATGTCCCTGGAGAGTTCACTGCCCAGGAGCCCCTCAGAAATTAAGGAATGTCACACAGGTTTATGTCCTGCACATGCCCAGCCCAAGGCAAATGCTCAGCTGGGGCACCAGCACAGGAGCTGCCAAACCTGCTGCACCAAGAGGCTGAACTGTGCTTAGATGGGGATCCCAAACAGGGTAAAATCTCCATTTAATACCTATTACCCTAACATCTCCCCATCTGTCCACATCCCTCACATGCCTGTAACTGCAGCATGCCAGGGCTGCCTCGTATCAATGGCACTTTAATTTCATCATTCCCAACTTATTTAGAGCAATTAGGAGGCAATGAGCACACGCCAGGGGCCAGGATGCACTTGAATAGCATCCAAGGGTTACCACAGTATCACAGGAGACTTTCTGATGGAATTATCAGCCTGAAAAAAACTTAAATAAAAAGGAAAGCAGTCCCCAGAGGGAGGATAAGGCTCTTCTTGGTCCGACAGGTCCCTTTTTAATTTGAAATCAACTGACAATTATAAAGAGGTGATATTCCTCATTTAATTAGCAAAGAGAGAGCCTCTCAGGTTGGAAGACAGAGATAGATGCTTTGCCTGGACAACTGGCTGAAGAAATGATCAGGGGAGCGAGGCTGGGATTCCTGCAGGGGCAATTGCCTAATCCCACTTCAGGCAAGCAGGTTTTGCTGTTGACTTTTCTGGAAGAAAAGGTAAAAACCTGAGCCATTTTGGAAACTCTGGTTGGAAAGGAGAGGCAGAAAGTGAGCTCTTTGTCCCTAGTGATTTCTGCTGGGTGCTGGGAGCAACCCACAAAGCCAATGCCACCAAGCAAGCTACCAAAAAAAGCCAGCCAGCCTGCAGCCTGGCTTCCCAGTGGCCCCATTTCGTGGAAGGCAGGTGAGGTGCCAAAGGAGGGGACAGCTCCTCAGTTCTGATTTAGCCACAAGCCCACACTCCTCCCTCACAGGCTCTTTAAATGCCTGCCTGTGTGAGGAAAGCAGTGGCCTATTTTCCTCTGAGCAGCTCAGAGCAGCTCCACCTCGGAGCACAGTGCTCAGGTCTTATTTAGGATGCTTCAGACACATCCAGAGGGACTCTGGGAACAGTCTGTGGAAAGAAAAGACTGAGTGGGCAACCTGAGTCACTTCATTGCTTACAGAAGTGTACACAAGCATCTTCCATTTGAGCAAAGCCCAGCACAGCTCTGCTGGCTCTGGGGACCAGAGGGAAGTGCATCTTCTCCAGCACACTGCACTGGTGCAGAATGGCTGCACAGCACCTTTCCCACCCAGCCTTACAGAAAGAGGGATCATCCCCCACAGCTACAGCCCAAACCTCTGATCCTGCCAATCCCTCTGCAGCACCAGAGGAGCTGGGAGCTGCTCTAATCTGCTCTGATGGTGAGCTCTGCAGAGGAGATTAGCCTCCTCCCGAGGAGGAGGAAGCAGCACAAGGCTGTGAGGGGAGAGGTGCACTGCACATGCCCTGAAGGGATATTTTTACAGCTGGCTGCAAAACTCAGCTCTGAACCCCTTGCCAAAGAGCCTGACTCATGCAGACAAAACAACCCAGCACCATCTCCTGCACGTGGGGAGAAGGAGACAAGCACAGGAGGACCTGGAGACCCCAGACAGATCACAGATAGCCTTTACCCTGAGCCCTGGCCTCCAGGAAGTCACTCTGAGCTGTCAAACACCTCTGCAGAGGCCCCATAAGCTGAAGCTGAGAAGGACTGTGCTGAGGCAAAGCCACGCCCTGCCATGGGGGCCCCCTCACATTACTTTTCCTCCTCGGTGCAGGTAAATGGTGCTGTTTGGGCTCTGAAAGCTCAAATCCTCTGCTCATCTCCCCAGAGGCACAGCCCAGCTCACACAGGTGTGCTCAGCATCCTTCCAGGGAAGCTCTGCCTTCATCCAGGACAGGAGAGCAGCCATGGGCTCCCACCCTACCTCCCTTTTCTCTCAGGCTGGCTCACAAGAGCACCATGCAATGTCTGCCTGCTTGAGCACCCTGAGCCAGCTCAGAAAGGAGCTCTTCTCACAACTGCTGCAAGATGCCAAAGGCTCCTGTTTCTGCCCTGCAGCGACCAACAGCACTCCAACCTCTTCCCATTCATTTCCCAAGGGATAAAAGCCACGAAGTGACATCCAGCACAGGCAGAATCATCTCACAGTACAACTGATGCTGTCAGCAACCACATGCACAGCAGCTCCCTGGGGCAGCAGGGAAGGGAGCTCGTGGGAATCCATGGAAAGTGCCAAAATATGAACTGCTAATAAGATGTATTTTCAAATATCACCACATTATGATCTATTGATCTCACACTAGAAACTTGACTTTTTCTGTGTAACATTAATTTATGTCACTTGCACATTCTGGGAACAGCAGATTGAATGAGTGCCATTACACTAAAATTAGGTACTGCAGTTATTAAGTGCCAGGGGCACAAATTGTTGAGGTGCTAATCCAGAATAACAGCACCCCTACAACCCAGAGGGAGCACCCATCCACATGGGAGTCCCAGCCCCCAGTGCTGAGTGTGGGACAGGGGCACAGGGCTCACCACAGAGCAGGCTTTGCTGTTGGGCAGCAGCTCTGCCCAGGACCAGCCTACAAGATGGGCACAGGGAGGAATAAGAGCCAAGTCCTGCCCTGAAGCAGGAGAATGCCAGGCAAGGCAGTGTTCCCAACCCCATCCAACACTCAGTTAAGGCCTGGTGACACCTCCTAGGCTGGCTAAAGCCCCACAGAGCACCTGCAGCTCCTCACAGAGGTGATCTGAAACCCAAGAGCCCGATTCTGGTAGGAACTCTAGAAACAAGTTGTCTGGCAGAAGGTTTTCACAAAAGCTGAAAATGCTCCAGTGGGACTTTGGCCAAATATTTTGCTCCCTTTTAAAACAGGGCCAATCCACAGTCATTTCTAATGATCCCACTGCCTGCTTTCCAGAGTGCTCACAGAGACAAGTTGTCACCTTTAGACCACTATATCAAGGCTGAGAGCATCAAGTGGGGAAGATGATGGGCTTGGAGAGGAAGAACATCCTTCCTTTGCTCCACTTGAGCTGCTGATGGGTGAGCCAGAGCTCTCTAAATGGCATTACATTAGTGCTGCATAAAAGCAATAAAGCCCTAAAACACCCCATTACATATTTACTGAACTACACATCACACAGACTGTCCCCAGGACAGCACACCAGCACTTGGAAGAACAAAGCCAAGGGCTGTAAAAAGCACCAGGCTGGGCAGACATCCACAGTGCCCACAGCTGGGGACAGGGCACACACAGGAGCTGGGCACACAGCTGTGGGGAGCCCACAGAATAATCCAACCATCACATCTAACCAAAGAAAGCAGCATAAAGCACTGTCTCCTCTGCCAGAAACTTGCCCAAGTCACAACTGCTGAGCACAGAGTCTGCAGAAGAATCAGCATCCAGGGTGAGATCTGCTGCTGTGCCAGTGCTCAGTCCTGGCACCAACATGCACTTTCCCCCTGCTGCTCTGGTTTCACTCCCAGAAGTTAAATTTTTACTGTTAAGCTCAATGAGTTGTCATTTCCAAACGCCTCCTGCCTACAGGAAAGGGGGCTGCACAAAGTGCTCTTTGGGATTTCCCAGGAGCCAACACTGGGGCACAGGGCTGTCACAAAGCCCTCAGTGCTGCACTGTCACGACAACTTTGGTAAGGTGAAATGGTGTGATGGCTTTTAAAAGACCTTTTTCTCCCTGTGCTCCTGGCACCTGGCATATGGCAAGATCACTGGCCTCGCTCTGCCACCACAAAGGCCATCAGAGGCACCTTGGCTGGAGAGGGGAGGTCTCTCCCAGCCAGCAGCCTGTGGCAGAGGACAAGCTGACAGATGCGTTGGGACAGAGCTGAGGACTAAAAGGGGTCAGAGACAGAGAGGGGAGACTCCCCTCGGTGCTAACACTGGAGAAATGGAGTCAGTTTGGGAACTTTTGGATGCACGTTCCCCACCCCCCCACAAGGCACAGGTTTGCTACATCAGCACAGCTTTGCAGGAGAGCTTTGCCCTTGTTAGCAAGTACGAGGGGCAGGGGAAAGCCACAGCTGACTCCAAATGCACTCTCAGCTGCTGGCAATTAGGGATGCACCCTGAGCCCCAGCAAGTGCTCTCCACAAGGTCTGTGGTTCCTGCCTGTGACACCTGGGGCACAGATCCAGAGCACAATGCTGAAACAACCTCAAACAGGCCCCTGTCACCCAGCTCCCTGCTGCTGGAATCCTGGCAGGAACCTGCCAGCAATGCCAGAGAACACCCCGACCACAGGCTCACCCTCCCTCCACAGAGATGAGAGCAAAGCCGAAGTTCTGAAAGCTCCTTCTGGAAGAAAGTTTCTCCAGCCCTTCCTGCAGAGGTGCAGCCCATATGCCAACCCACAGAGGCCCTGGCACAGCTGGAAAGTTCAGCCCTGCCCCATTGCACATGCAATGCAGCCCCCAGCCCCTGCACTCAGGCACACACCAGGCGCTGGCAGCCAGAGATGCAACGCCCCAGAAGTTTGGTGAGTTATTGTGTCCCCACCAAATAGCTCTGACCTTTTCAATATTCCATATTTTTATTGGCTGCCCATTTCCCCCCAATCCCCACAGGCTCATTAGACAGCCAGCAGCTCCACAGCCAATGCTATTGCACGGCACTGAAAAGGTCAGAGCCGTGGAGGCTGAGAGAGCCCTCTCCAGAGGGTGCTTGGAGCAGGACAGGAACACTCCTCAGCCAACACAAGCTGCACACCAGGAACTACTGCCTGCCCAGGGACCCCTCCGAGGCAGAGCCCCTGCTGCAGGGATGCACCACAGCCACCCCTGCTCCCAAACACACCAGCTGGTGCTGCAAGAGGACCCGGCCACCCTGGCACAGAGCCTCCAATAAAAACCTCCTGTCACAAGAGGGCACAAGGCAGGGCTGTGCTCCTACAGCACAGAGGCCAGAGCAGCAGGAAGGCTGCAGAAATGCCCTGGCTGCTGCCACAGCCCTGAGGCTGCTGCTTGGGAAGGGGAAGCACAGGGATCATTTTCCAGAGCCTCAGGTACACACACGGGACAGAGAAGGCAGCTACCCGAGGTGATTAGTAGCCATCTATGGTAGATGTGAAAAACACCTGGTTTATCATTGGCTTTTTACAAATATTCAAATGAATATTCTATGTATTATGTTAGAAAGTGATGCTGTATTAATTTTCTTAAGTAGTGTGTTAAATATAGTTTTAGATTATAACATAATGTTAAAATAGAAACCATGTATGTGGGATATTTTTTTAAAGAAAGTAATGAGGTATTTGCACCAGACAGCAGCCACAGGACACCTAAATCTTCCAGAAAAAGAGAATTTATTGCCCTCTTATCAGAAGAAATGAACTTCTTGCTGCCTTGCTCAGCCATGAAGGTGCCATCAGGATTCAGAGGAAGAAGCTGACACTGCCCAGACAGAATCCTGTGTTTGAATGGAATTGATGCATCATGGATGAGGTGGGTGAATATGCAACAGGCTGTTGCTTTTAAGGGTTAATCCTCTGTTAACGTGGGTCCTCTTCCGGGCTTAGTTTGCCCAGAAAGAGGTACCCAGGCTGTCCATAACTCTTTGTTTTTCTTGTCCCACATTGTCCTAATCTCAACTGTCCAAATTTTTATTAGTCTAATTATATTGCTATTTTTATAACCATTTTAATACTATTAAATTTTAAAATTTTAAAAGCAAGTGATTGGTGTTTTTCACAGCAGATATAAGAGGAGACTGTGAGTCCAGGCCTCCTCAAGGCTTTCAGGGGAATGAAAGGACCAACCAGCCCTGCTGGCAGGCAGCAGGGCAAGCACAGCATGCAGCAGCAGGGACAGCACACCTGCTTCTCCCAGCCTTTTCTTCAACCCCTGTCCAGCAAAGGCACCTCACACAAAATAAAGCAGGCTTCCCCCTCTGTGTAACACTGGCACTCCCTCTGCCTGCTCCCCAGGAGTGAACCCTTCCCACAGACTGAGGCTCCAGCAGCAGGAGCTCCCCCACTGTGGGGTCAGAACTCACCAGCAGAAACGTGTCCCCAGAGCAGCAGTGCAGTGCTGGCTGTCCTGTCAGGGAGGGCAGCCCAGGAGCAGAGGGATCTGTGAAGGGACACATGCCCATGGCTCCAAAAACAACAGGAGGAGGTGGGAGCTGCAGCCAGGTCCCCCAAAAGCAACAACCGAGGCCCCAAAATGCACAGGCTGGAGCCCAAGAACACACACCCACCCACAGTGAAGGTATGGAAAAGGATGGAGGGGCCAGTCCTGAGCTTAAATAGGGCTCTGAGCAGGAGTGGGGCAGCTCCAGGTGTGGGCAGTAAGGGCAACAGCAGCTGTGAACAATTAGCTTGACTCCTGCCAGCTGAGCTCTGTGTCCTGAGCTTCTTTGTAAATACCAAAACACGCCCAAAAAGAGACCCCGACCCAGAGGAAGAAATAATGAAAGACAGAAATAAAGGAGCAACAACCAGAAATGGCCCAGGAGACAACAGGAGGAAGAGGCAGAGCTGCCCAGTGGGGGAAGCCCTGGGGGTGAACCCCAGGGGTTAACACTGCAACATCTCCTCAAGAAGGGAACATATCACTGCTCTGGCAACACTACTCAGATTTTTCTAAAATAATGGTAAATTTTTATTTTTTCTTTATAAAAATGGATATGGGAAAAGGAGTGCCTTAACATTAGTGACAGACGGCATCAAAAATTTTTTGTTTGGGAAAAAAAAAATCTTCATTTGAGTCACACATATGCAGAAAGGAAAAAAAAACCCTCTGAGCCCCCTCCATGGATGAACTGTATCATGTCAGCAAAGAGCCAAATCCCAGCAGACTTCAGGGACCCACCCCTGCCCTTCAGATCAATAGAGGCCACAGCTGGAAGGAGCAGAGATGGGTCTGCCCTACAAAAAAAGTGGTTTTTTTCCTCACTGGAAGAGGTGAAGGCCAACCCTCAGCCCGCCCTGTCACACCAGATGGTTTTGCTTGGGAAAGTTGTCATCCCTCAGCTGTGATGGTGGCATGTCCCAGGAGCCACATCATCACCTTAATGGCTCCACTTGGCCAAGCCCAGCCCTGAGTGCAGGGACCACAGATGTAGAGAATACATTGTTGAAGGAATTGATATTGTTAGGAAAATTAATCCACAAACACCAGAGGTTTATGTCCAAAAAGGAGACAGAGGAGTCCTTTTTGGCTTTATTCCAATAAAGGGACAGGCCATGGGGCATTTTCCTGGGATCTCTCAGATTTTTGAAGGATGCAGCTTGCTTTTTATCCCAGTTTCCTGGCTGCATTTCCCTTCTCTCTTTCCCCATTGGCTGAGGTACTTGAGAGGTTCAGACTTCCCAATACACCTGATACCAAAGATTTCTCTCTAATGCATATCCATCCCTTTTCATTTTTAATTCTTATGGAATTTAGGGGTTTTTCCTCTCCATTGTTTCTTTCATCTTTCAATGTCTAATTTCATTTCTCAGCCAACCTAAAGTTTATTTGTAAAAGCAAATCTCTTTTCCCAATCATCAAGCAGTGGAATTCTTCCCATTGTCTCTTTTATTTCCCAGTGCTGGTTTTGTCTACCAGCAGACCCACAGCTGGTTTGGAAAGACAAAATTCCTCTCAATATAAAGTTCATTGTTGAAGAAGTTAATATAAAGTTCCGATGTTAGTTGAATGTTCTGTGGTTATGTAAATCCCTCTTAGTTGATTGTCCAATATTCTGTAGTTGTATAAATCCCCCTTCCTTGTTTGTCAGATCTCTGCAGTTATGTGAATCCCTCTTGCTGTCAGGTATTGCTCCCACTGTGATCTAAGATGGTGAACCAGCCAAGACCATAAAGAAGGAGATTACATCACCTAATAAGCAAATATGAAACTCCTGTAAGACTCAGCAGAAAAGGATAACCTAGAGAAAACCCCTAGAACAACAAACCACCATGCAAATAAAGAACTGAAACAGCACCTCTAACCAGAGAGAACATAAGACAGCATCAAAGACCCTGGTCAGAACTTTTTGCCTTCATCACCCTGAGAGGAATAGCAGATTTGTCTTTCCAAACCAGCTGTGGGTCTGCTGGTAGACAAAACCAGCACTGGGAGATAAAAGAAACAATGGGAAGGATTTCACTGATTGATGAATGGAAAAAGAGATTTGCTTTTACAAATAAACTTTAGGTTGGCTGATAAATGAAATTAGACATTGAAAGATGAAAGAAACAATGGGGAAGAAAAACCTCTAAATCCCATAAGAATTAAAAATGAAAAGGGAGGGATATACATTAGAGGGGAATCTCTGGGATCAGGTGTTCCAGGAAGTCAGAACCTCTCAAGTACCTCAGGTAATGGGGAAAGTGAGAAGGGAAATTGGGATAAAAAGGAAGCTGCATCCTCCAGAAATCTGGGAGATCCCAAGGGAATGCCCCATGGCCTGTCCCTTTATTGGAATAAAGCCAAAAAGGACTCCTCTGTCTCCTTTTTGGACATAAACCTCTGGTGTTTGTGGATTAATTTTCCTGACAACCCCAACCAGGAGCAGTATAAAGACTGGGAATCTGAAACCAACAGGCGTGTCCTCAGGGACTCTCATGAGGAGAGAAGACCCAGCTCCACCAGGCCCTCCACACCATCCTGGGAGCAGCAGTGGTGAGCACACACCCCCACGGGTGCCCTGCCTCGAGTGTTTCCAATAAAGCTGGAATCACTAGAGCTGCTCATGTGCCATTCATAGCAACAGAGGCCCTCTGAGAGCATCCCCAGCGAGAGCTCTGCTGACACTGCACACACCCAGAGCTTCAGAGACAATCCTGGGGAAGATGGGCTTCGCCTTGGGAAGCAGAGCCCCACGAGCAGCTGGGTTTGCCCAGGGAAGGCGTGGAGAAAGGAGGAGTGAGGGGCAGGGGGAGGGCCAGGATGAGGAGCAGCACAGGGGAGGGAATTACAAAGTGTTTGCCCTTGTGGTGAAAACGGCTGGAGATGATCTCCCACTGCTCCTGTTTTGACAGCCCAAACGCACTTGCTCGCACAATATCTCAGTCTCGTTAAAGGTAATTACAGTTCTTCCTGTGTAATGAGATGGTTTTTAAAGGCCATTCAAAAGAAATTTTCTATAATGAGGTTAAGGGTTTTATGGTGTTATACATCAAGGGAGCTGGTAATTGGTCGGATCCAGGCAGCATCCTGAAGCAGGGAGATAGGAGGTTCTGTGAATAATAGGCTAGCATGGAGTGCAGAGTCTCCAAAATGTTTTGGTTCTGCAGAGGAGGGAGAACAGATATGAAAGAAGGAGGAAAGAAAAGAGAGAAAGGAAAAGGCAGAGAAATGCTTCCAGCTCCTGCAGGACTGCTTCCATCTTGCTCTGGGTGGTTTTTGAGGAGCTCCATGCCTGGAGAAGGTGCAGTGTGTGTGTTTCCTGGCTGGGAATTGCTGCCCTGCTGGCTGGCACAGGGTGGCATTGGGACAGGGCAGGGCCTGCCTGCAGCACAGGGCAGAGCTCTGAGATCTGGCTGATGCAGACCTGCAGCCACCCCCACCCACTCCATCTGGAGGATTGTGACCATGCAGGGATGTCCCTGCTGCACACAGAACATAGCTGAGGTGGGCACAATACCGTGTGGGTGGGGTGTAGCTCCTGCCTCTTACTTCCCCCCAAGAAATCCCTGATCCCTCTCACAACCTGTGCAGGAAAAATCCCCTGCAGACAGCAGACCTGTCTCCCAGCCCACAGATCAAAGCCTTTCCCTGCTGGATTGCTCCTCGGTTATTACTGCTGTGGCTGCTGCTTCCGCTCCCTCCTGTCTCCTCTGTTCTTCCAGGGCCTCCCAGCAGCAGGATCATTATTCCAGGGCGTTTAGCAGCAGCTCCCCAGCGTAGCTGCTGAAGGCCTGCAGCATTTCTCCATATTTAGAAGCAGCTGATGGTGGCTCAGACACTGCTGTGGGTGAACAACAGGGAGCTGAGCTGGAAGAGTGGCTATTTTGGTGCCACCCCCAGCCCAAGAGCTCCAGGCAACAGCAACTCCATAGCAAAGCTTCTTCCCTTGGGATCTTCAGGCCACTTGAACTCACTGGAGTGGCATCAGAGAGACAAGTACCTGAACTCTGGGCAGCTTGAGTGCTCCTCTGATTGAAAAATCGGCCTGCAGACGTGCAGAGGTTCACCCACCCCCCGTGCTGGTGACACTGGAGTGGTTGTACACGCGTGCTGGAGATGGCAGGGCAGGATGCTCTTTGCATCACTGCCACCTTCCCTGGGAGGACTGCTGCTTAGGGGATCATGACTGAACCCTAGCTTCCCCTAAAACCTAAATATGCTGTTCCTGCATAGCTGAACCTCCAGTGAACTTCAAAAGGTATCTGAGTAGGGCTTTGTTTGGTTTTGTTTTCCCAAGGGTTACCTGCCCATACACCCACTGCAGAGTCCTTAACTTGCCCATAGCCAGGCTGAAGCTCAGGACTGTGATCTCATGTCACAGTGGGGCAGGGGACTTGACTTCCCCCCAAGGCATGGACTGACTCCAGGACATGTGGTGCTGTAGCTGAAGCCCCTTGAAAACCTGTTACAGCTGGAGGTGGGAATTTCCAGGCAAATCCTACAACCTTCTGAGCAGATGCAACTTGCAGCGCTGCACTGTGCCCTGGGACTCAGAGCCCTAATTTGGCTCTGTGACCTTATTCCAGTCTGAACTTCCCAGTGCTTTTTGCCCCTACCTACTACTGCAAATGGCACAAAAACTACTGGACCCTTAGGAAACAATTTTTAATGGCTGGAACTCCCACCTCCTGCTTGGCTGAGGCCACTGACAGAGGTTGGAGCAGGAGAACCTCTGGTGGCCTTGTCAGCAGACATGGTGGAGAGTACGTAAGGAATCCCACATCACATCCTATTTCCAAAGTGAAAGTCCCATGTTTGAGCTCCTATAAACTCCATCTGGGAAACAAGAGCAGGAAACACCTCCCTTGGTGGTGTTTGAAACCAAAGCCCCACACTAAAAGTGCATTTTGCAGATGCCACCAGTCGTGGGTAACATTCATTACTCGCCTTACTCTGCCTGAGGAGTTGCATTTAATATCCTGCCTATTTATATTTTTAAAAGACCAATTAAATATTAAAGGCATTTATCAAGGTTTAATGCTGCAGTGAGTCCAGCAGCAGGGATGCCAGGGATGCCAGCACTTGTGGTTTCTGTGGGGAGCTGCAAGTGGAGTCGTGGAGCTGTTCTGCTCCATGGCAGGGACACGGGTGGCCCAGGGGGACTCAGGAGGGGACAATGGAGTGCTCCAGGTCTCTGCACAGACAGCTGAGAAAATCCAAGAAGTGCCCATTCTCAGAATGAATCCCTACCCAGACTCTAGTGGTCCTTGTCATGTACCTAAACCTTCCTCCACTCTGCTCTGGAAACCTGAAATCACAGTGGCTGGTTTGGGAATTTGTCAACTCACTGTATTTTCAGCAGTAAATACCAGTTTGTTGAAATTCAAAGCCTCTCAAAAAAGGATCAATTGTGACAAAGTACTCACTTCACAAAAATCCTGGAAAAAGGCTCAAAAAGTCAAAATGTCCCATTTTTGACACATTTGAAATAAGAAAGAATCAATTTTTAGGTTAATAAATCTAAGATAATTTATAGTTTGCAAAAAAGAACTAGAAACGAAAAGCAACTATCAAAATGTTTTGAAAGCATATTAAAAAACCCTTATTCAGTGGAATCAAAAGGAGGGCTTTCAAGATTTTTTATTCTTTTACTGATATTGGAATTTTTCATCTCTGATGCTGGTGGGAACTCACTTTTTTTCTATCTCAGGAGCTGCAGGGCTGGGGAGATGCTTCCTGAGCTACTTCTGGCCTCACTCACATGGGGCCTCAGTAGGATTATGGTTGTTACTGCCTTTAGCAGATGCTGGAGGCTCCAGGTGAGCTTCTCTGCAGACATCCATCCCTCTCCCACTCAGAGTGCCAGCCCTGGTGGGAGTGAGGGAGAGCCACCAGATCAGCGGTCACTGTCACCACGTGCTGATGGCAGGGTGCCCCTGGCTGTCCCCGTGCTCCCCTCAGCAGGAGGGGACAGGCAGAGAGCCTCTGGAAGCAGAGCAGATGATGGTGCTGAGTAGGGAGCAGATAAGGGGAATGCTTTCCTTGCCCTCTCTGTCCCCCTCAGCCTGTTTGTCCCCCTGGATCTGCAGCATCAGACCCCATGCTGGAAAGCAAGACCAAACTCCTGGGCAGCACAAAACCTGCAGGCTTAGAAAAGGGTATCCTGGTCACCACCCCTGTGTCTGTGCTGGCTTGTAAGATATGGTTTGGGGGTGTGTATTCTATCTCCCATCTGTTAGAGGTGGGGCAGTTATCTTCTGTCCATTGAGCAGTTTACTTTATCTCTTCCATGACCCATCATCCCTCCAGAAGGCCTCTTCTGTCCATGGGCCATTAATTATTAATTACCTTCTGTCCATGGCCAGTGAGTGTCCCTGCAGGGCTGATCAAATTCCACCATCCCATGGGAGATGCTCCACCCAGGGGAGGAGCCAAGCATTCCTACCTGGATCCAATCTGCCCTGGGAACAGCCCAGCAGCCTTTGCCCACTGCATTCCCAGAGGAGCAGCTTTCTCCTGCCCTGCATTCCCAGAGGGAGAGCAGGCCCATCTCCAGCAGCCCTGGAGCTGCAGAGGAAAACTCCCCCCTTGTGCAGGATCCCTGCTCCAGCAGAACCACAGCTGGCACTGCAGGAGGGCTGAGCCCCCCTGGGATGGGACTGTGCCACCACCCTGAGCCCCCCTGGGATGGGACTGTGCCACCACCCTGAGCCCCCCTGGGATGGGACTGTGCCACCACCCTGAGCCACCCTGGGATGGGACTGTGCCACCACCCTGACACACAGGGGGTCAGGGCATGCTCTGACTCTGGCAGCGTTTTGGGGTATTTTTTAGGTTGGGTTTTTTTTTTGTGTGTGGGTTTTTTTTTTTTTTGTTTTGTTTTTTTGTTTTTTTTTTGTACTACTGCATTTGTACTTTTGATTTTTCTACTAAAGAACTGTTATTCCCATATCTTTGCACGAGAGCCCCTTAATTTCAAAATTACAATAATTCAGAGGGAGGGGGTGTACATTTTCCATTTCAAGGAAGGTTCCTGCCTTCCTTAGCAGACACCTGCCTTGTCAAACCAAGACTGTCACATTTGCTCCCTTGTGGCTGTCCCACTGAGGGCCCTGTGCCACCACTGCTGTCCCTGTGCTTTGGGGTGGGCTGTGCCAGGGCTGTTTGAGGCTGGGGGGGCAGAGTGCAGGTGGGCTTTGCAACAGGCATCTATGCAGAGATAAAGGCAGCAGAAAGGGAAAATAAGCTGATAGAAATAAAGGAGGCTGAGATAATGAATCAACAGCCCATATTTCCCATGATGAGTAAGAGGCACCCTGTGAGGGGTACAGTGAGAGAGGGAGACAGCCAGTCCCCCCTCTCCCTGCACACTTCTTCCCCCTCTGCCCCCCTCCTTTCTTGCCCTGTTCCCCCTGAATTTATCTGTCATCCAGAATAACATCTCTCTTCATAAGGAGAGAAAGAATGAAATATTTCACGAGACTACAGTCAATCTTGCCGGGCCCTTCTGTTGACATTTCAAACATATATTTGACATTGCTTTCTCATTCCCTCCTGCTGGAGCAGGGAGCTCGGCAGAAAACCCTCTGCAGGGAGGGGACACTGTGGGCTGTTCCAGCCACCCTCATGGGGAATGAGATGGAGGAAGCAGCCCTTTTATCTCCCCTCCCTTTCCTTCTGTCTCCCTCTCCCTCCCTAGCTCCCCCAGACCGTGGGCAGCCCCTGTCCTCTGCTTTGTTCCTTCCTTCCAGCAAAAGCTGAGCTGTCCCCTAGCTCCAAAACAGGACCTAAAAGCCACCAGTTCAGCTGTGCTGAACTGATAACACTCCATCCTGAGAGAATCCCAGCCCCTCTGCTCTGTGGTACCTGTAACAGCCCTTCCTTTGTGGGCACAAGGCAGAGGTCACACTAGGAGTGGGTATGGGCTGGGGCTCCATTCTGCTGCCACCCTCAGGTGGACATTGCAATCTCTTAAAGAGGTTGATAAGAAACCTTCTCCCCCAAATCTATATTCTCTGCCACCAGAGAGAAGGAGGCTTGAGAAGCATGAAGCCAGTGTTCAGCAGCAGCAGCAGCAGCAGCAGCTACAGGGTCTGACTGCTCCATGAGACGAGCCAAGGTCGCCTTGCCAGCCCTCTGGGGAAGGCTGGGAAACTGCCAGGAAAAGCCTGGAGCTGTGTCATTCCCCAGACTCCTTGTGCAGGGAGTCTCCCTCACAGCTGGAGCACCAAAGGGTGGGGAACCCTCACCCCCACACAAGAAAGAAGGGAGAGGAAAGTGGAGGGATATCCCTGTTCCAGCAGCAGCACATCCAAGTGCCTGTCAAGCATGTAAACCATCTTCAAGAGCTTCCCAGGTGCCAGAAACCCCAGCTGCTCTCTGGGCTGCTTCCAAAACCTGCAGTGTTCCCCTGACACCCCAGGAGGCATGAGGCTGCAGCACACTGAGCACTCCCAGCAGGGCTGGACAGGCTGGGGGTGTGTTCCCACTCACAGGGTGCCCCATCCCAGCTGCCACCCCCTGCCAGTGCTTCTCTGGCAACCACCCCCAACCCTGCAGCTCCTCACTGTCCTTTCCCAGCCTGCTCTTGAGAGAGGGCAAAATGTCAAAACCATCCCCATGGCCCTTCTGTGGCACCTCAAAACAAGGAGGTGAGGACAAGAAGCCGCTTTGAAGCAGAGACCCAAGGTGATGTTTCCAGAGCAGAAGGAAGATCACCCTCAAAGTCACACCTCTGACCTAAGGCACCACTGTTCTTTCCATCCCTTCCACTGACATTAGCCTCATGGGGAAACTGGGAGAACCAGAACTGGTTATGAGGAGGAACCCTGACTGCTTTTATATCCACAGCACACCCCCAGGGTGCCAGGATGCAGCCCGTGGGGCCTGCAGCTGCTCACTGCTCTATGGACACAGCAGAAAATCGCTGCAGACCAGAGGGAGAAGGAAGGTTCAAAGTTCTTCAAGGAAAACTGGTTGGATTTGCAGAACATTCTCCTATTTAATGAGGTTTTACAAATTGTTTCTAAGGTTCCTACAACTCCTCCTGTGTGTCAATTGAACAAATCCCCTTCTTCTTTTTAAGTTCTGTATTTAAAGATACATTTAATCTTCCTGTTAAAATATTTCCCATTTCCTCGAAAAATTACAGAACTAAGATTTTCATCTAGCTCTACCGCTCTGACTCAAATTCTTGCTGTAATCGTCTTCAGATCACCAGAGGTTGATGCCTGCAGATCAAAAAGAAATATTTATGATCACTGGTGTTTCCTTTAGAAACACCCACAACCCTCACAAGCTCACGGAATGAGATCCAATGACTCCAAGTCAAAGCCAGGCAATTCCAGGTGGGAAGAAGATGTCAGTGGTTAAGAGCAAAGGAAATGGAGCAGCAGAGCTGTTGGCTGAAGAGCATGATCTCCTGCCCTGCAGGACCTCTGGGCCCAACTCAGCATTGCTAAAAGCAAAGCTCTCCCCCTGAGCATGCCCCAGGGACCCTGGGGAGGGCAGCAGCACCGGGACCCCCCAACACATGTTCTGGGGACCACAGGTCCAACACAGCCACCACGGGAGGCTCAAAGCCTGGCTGAAGCCCTGCAGTGAGCATCAGGCAGGAGGTGAGCTGAGATCTCACATTGATTTCTGCTGGCATTAAAGCTCCAGGAAGAGAAAAATACCTTACGCTGCAAGGAAGCATTCTGCAGTGAGGCAGTCACGTGCCAGTTCCCTTCCCTGCTAATTTCTGCTTTGTCAAAGCCACTGGAAAGTATTTCTTATGACTGACAAAGCAGTAGGATTTATGAATAGGCAAATTAAGAATAAAGAGGGAAGAAATAAGTCTGTTGATAAAAAAGCTGAATAATTCAGTTGAGGATCAGTTACTTGAGTCGATTCCCCCAGAATTTGAATGAAATATTTTTTACTTAAAGTAAGTTTGTCTTTTGGTTTGAAACCCTGTGAGCCGGAAAGCAACATATTTGCATTTTGCTTTCCAATACATAAACCAAGACTTCATTTTGTAGGCTTTCTTGTTGAATAATCTACTCTAATTTAATTGAAACTTGAATCCTATAAAAAGCATTTTCTGCTTAGTTTTCTACTGATCTTGGGTATTGAGATTTTGTGATCTGAAAAAGCAATATGTCTGCATGTGCTGATTACCATCCTCAGACGAGCTTCATTGTTTTTGTGTTTTCTGCTGAATAATCTGTTGAATCTAAAATGCAGTTTTGACTTAGCTCCTTATTGATATTTTTATTTTAAAATGCTCTGATATGAAGAGCAATTTGTTTGTATTTTCTGCTGGGAAGTGTTTCCTGTTGAGGGATAGGAGAGCTGATTCTATCAATGTTTACAAGAATAACTAAGTCAACAAAATTGCTCACACAATTAGCTTTGCTTGGCCCTAATGGCCAGATACTGAGACATTTAAACTGCAGGTCAGTGTCTGTGGGGCAAGTGAAGAGGGCATAGCCACCTCATCTTCCTCAGCTTTTCTCTCCATCTTTAACTGCCTAAGTACCTAAGATCACTGAACTCAATACCCAGAGGTCCTTTCCAACTCAGGATACTCTGTGATGTTGTATGATACCTTTATAATTCCAGCCCAAAGTTCATCATTCTAAGAAAAATGGGAGAGGTTGGAAAGAAATAAGTGACAGCAAAGTTTGGTTTTGTTTCTGGATGCCCAGGAAAAGCCACTTGCTCCTGCATGGCTTGGAGCAGACAATCCCAGGGCATGGGGACATCCCGGCATTGAGCTCAACACCAGCACTCAGACACACCAGAACTGAAACCAAGGAACTGTAGGCACTGAAATCCCTCTGCAGGTCTGGGACAAAGCCCTGCATGGGAAAACCAGTCCTGTCTCATCTGTCAGCCTCACTGAGCCAGGCCCTGCACATTATCTCTGCCATGGCTTGTAGTGCCTAATCACTACCAGGCTACGTACAGCCTGGCACATCCTTTAATCACAGCAGCAATCGTAAGGAATTAAAATAAATTTATATATGCAATAATCACTCAGCCCTGGGTTATCAATAATACACGAGCAGCTTGTGAGAGAGCAGGAGGATGAATGAATCCATAGCCCAGCCCTGCTCTGCCACAGCCCATCAGAATTCCCAGAAGCAGGCAAGCACCACTGCCCGAGCTGCTGCTTGGAAACAAAACAGACAGCAGGAGGGCTGGGGGGAATATAGCATTTCATTCTGTGCATCAACAGAAATGGATTAATATAAGACAGGGATCCTCTGAGCAATGGCTGGGTAAAATATCACCGTGAGGACAGGAAAGCTACATTGACCGTGAAATAATTCCAAAGGGCAATATCATAATTTTGGTATCCCTTCTGTCCCCTGGGTGTTATTTCACCACTCCTGTCATCAAAACAATGCTACAGACCAAATTCACAGCACTGGAGACTTGCAGACTGATTCTCCCAGCCAGGCTGTCGCACTTAGGGGTGTCTGGGGGTCCCTGCTGCTCCCCTGTGTGAGCTGGGGTACCAGGGTGGAGTCAGCGTGGCCTCAGCGGGCACTGGAGATGGGCAGGTCTGTGTGTGGGTGAAGGGCACCAGCTGGATTAGCCAGATGCTGAGGGCATTGTGGCATGACCTTCAGCAGGGGAAGAAAAGACAGATTTGGCTCTCTTACAGGCATCCACAAATCCCCCTGACCTCGGCAGCAGCAGGGCAGCCGTTCTGCAGGGCACAATTTGATTTCCAGAGTTTAGGAGTTCAATGCCAACTGTTCAGACATGCATAATCCCCCACTTAACTACGGGCAACCACGTGCTGGCGTGGCCCAGAGGCCTTGGCAGGAGGAGCCTGGGATGCACCCGGCTCTCATGGGATGCAGATCCATGGGAGGACTCTGCTGAGCCCTCTGATGTGCCCCTTGTTGGTGCTGTGGCAGTGAAATCCCCCTCCAAAGCCATCCTGAGACCCCCTAAGCTCATGGGGCTGCTTGTTTGCCCCAGGTTTGCTTTTCTACCTGCTTTGAGAACCAGATCCTCCTGCTGCATCCCCAGAGCCTGCCATCTCCAGCCTCCACCCATCCTGGTGTAACCCAACCACACCCCAGGGTCTCTCCAGGTGTGAAGGACCAGTCCCTGGGCGTGAGGAATCACGCTGGCAGCACACATTCACTGGCATCCCTGGCACACGGGTGTACACCCAGCTCTGCAAGACAGGGTAGCAGAAAGCCCAGCTCCAGACTTCAGGCAATAAGCAGATGGCTCCCCAGCACTATCATTTTACAACATTACAGCTTCTGCTCTGCTCATGCAGTAAACATTTTCTGGCTTATTGCATGAAAAAATGTGGCTACCACGGCTTTGCAAAATTCTACATTTTCTACATTATCTTTTTATCAAATGCTTTCAGGGTGGAGGGAGGGAAGAGCATTTCTATTTTCGATTTACATCCTGCAGGACACAGCATTTTCCCAGGATCCCAGTGGGTTTTTGCTTCTTGTTTGCCTCCTTCCTGATTGTCATAGCTCTGTCCCTGTTTGTGGGGAACTGGGAGATGGAAAGCTGTTATGCAGACATCAAGGGGTTGCAATTGCATGCTGGTAAACATGAGAGCAAGAGGGATTTCTGATGGTATTAGAAACCACAAGATACCTGCAGATGTAAGTGTTCCTGGAGGCAGCGGGTCTAGCTGTTAGCAGAGCAATTAGACCCGGTGTTATTCCCAGCCCTGCCGCTGCCCTGTGAGTCACTGCGGAGGAGGGGACAGTGCCTTCGTCCCCACCCACCTGGTGGCAGCTCCAGGGCACATGTGGGTCCCTGTATCCCACCCTTCAGCCAAGCCACTGTCACTTCCACCTAGGCCTTACAAGCTGGGAGAAGGGGGAAGGAAATGATCTGGAGGATATGGCAGAGTGCCTTGCTTTACATGTACAGCAATTACCATTCTGGCATTTTCCCCGTGTTCAGAATAAAAATGTCAATAAGGAACAAGTTATTACACCAGAAAGAGGGTGGAAATGGCAAGAGCTTGTGCAAGCTTGAGGGCTTGGGCATTACTGCAAATGCTGCTTGTTCCTGCTGTGTTCCCTGCCCTCTGGGATCAGGCCTGTCCCTCCCTGCAGCACCACGAGACCGACCCAGCTGTGCTCCCCAGCCCAAGGCAGCACTGGAACAAACTGGGATGGTCAGGGACTGGAGCACACAGTGCACAAGAAGTTGGGTTGTCAGCCTCCAAGCAGACCTTACTGCCCTCCTCTGCTCTCCACAATCCTGAGGCTGGCCCAGTAAAGAAAAATGTATTTTTCTCTTTTAATGAGACCTTTCTGTCCTTTTCACTTTTGCCTTTTCCTTTCCATGGTGCCCTTCTGAGCTTTCTGCCTCCACCAGCCCCTCCAGAGGCCTCATCAAGGAATGATGTTTCCAAAGGAGGCAAAGCAATTCCATACTGAACCTCAGGGTCCCTGCATCCAACAAGGCTCTCGGGAAAGGGCAGCCCCAGAACTGTGAATACCAGAGGAGACCCAGCCATGACATGGGATGAAGGAGGAGGGTGACAAGGGGAGAGGGATGCTCACAGCCACTTTGCCCACACAGAGCCTGGCAGGCAGGATGAGAGCCAAGGCTGAGGGGCAGGAGTCTTCGTGCCCATAGCCACAGCAGCAACTACAGCCCAGCCCAAGGAGCAAGGGCAAGCAGGGCCCCCTTGGCACCCTCCTGACCATGGATGGTGAAATGGTTCTGACTGTACCTCTGCTGTCCTGTACCTACACTGCCTTCCTCTCCCTGCTTTCAATTATAAAAGAAAAACAGCACACACCAAAAAAACCAAAAGAAAAACCTCAAAACAAACAAATAAACAACATTAAAAAAAAAAGCCCTCCAGGAATTAATTAATGATTCATGTTGGAGCCTTGGCAAACCTCGCTCTGCAGAAGTTCAAAGCAGGAACAGTAAGTATTTGGCAAAGAAGGGGCAGTGGGCTCGTGCTTGGCGGCGTGTGGTGCGGAGTGCTGAGAGCATCCTTCCATCCCTCCCCACGGAACCAACACCTCAGGGACCACAGGAACGGCTCTGCCAGGCTGCTCTGAGCCAAGTGTCACATCCAGCCCCAGGGACCAGCCACAACCCAGCTGTGAATAACCAGGGAGAGGAGCTTGGGAGGAACGTGCCACTGCTGCCTGCGGTGGCTGTGCCTGGCCTGCCTGCCTGGAATGAGGTGCACCCTCCGGCCCGTGTGCTCACACACACGTGTGCCCTCCTGAAAACCTGGGCCTGAGCCACTCCAACCTGGCATCCTGGAGATTTAGGATAATGAGAGATCTTTAATGCAATTAATAGATGTCATGGGACATGGTCTTGTGAGTCTAGAGCAAATGAGGCTTGGATAATTGGTGCTGAAACACATATATCAGGGAGGTGATTTTCCCCCCCCTGCCAGAGCTGGAGGCTGGAACACGCTGTCGACTGAGCCCGTACAAATGTGTTTGGCTATTCGCTGGCAGCAGCTTCCAAAGTTCTACTGTGGAGCCTCTGCCAGGCAGGCCTGCAATCCTAGCAGCAAACAAGCTGTCATTTGGTTGTTAAAAGAGCTGCCTGGAAAGTGGCTTTATCCCCACATGCATGCACAAACACCCGCGCACGTGCTCACGTGCATGGAAGCAGCCAGCAGGCAGCAGCAGCAGCTCTTCTGCTCTTTGAGCTCTGCCTACAGCTCCACTTCCCTCAGGGGGGTCACTGGGGGTGCAGAGCAGGCTTTAGTCTGTGGCACCCCCGCCCTGTTATGGTGTCAGCAAGAGCAGAGTGGTCTGTGTGTCCCACAGCAGGGGAGAGGGATGCACCCCACGGCATCCCAGCAGAGGGATGTGCCACCTCCCAGCACTGTCCCCAGCAGTGACCCACAACAGCACAGGACATGGTGCTCCCCAGACACCTCCATCCCTCGGTGGTCTGTGGCATTCACATTCTCTGAACAGAGAGACACATAATATTCTCCCTCAGATTTTTCCTGGAGAAGCACAGAGACCAAAACAATTCTTATCTCATTCACTGCTCCTGTGTTTTGAAACATGTGGAATGTGCTGGAAGATTATTTACCTGAAGGAATTTGCTTGATTGGATTCTGGTGTGTGTTTTGTTTTCTTGACCAATCTCTGCAAACTGTGTCCTGACAGTCAATTAGGACGCAGACAGGAGATTTGGTTGAGTTGGGTGCTTGTGCAGTTTGAGTTTAGATGTAGTGTAATATAGTACAGAATAATACAGTATAATAAAGTAATTAATTAGCCTTCTGATGCCAATGGAGCCCTCCCTGCCACGGGGGTCACCCTTGAATCCAATAATGGTCTGCTCAAAGCCATAAATAAATCTACCTGTACATTGCCTCTGCAGCACCTCCAAGTACCAGACAAGGCCACATGCTGCTTCCCCAGATTCCCAAACCTGCTCCAGGGTATTGCCAAGGCACATGTAACCAAAAAGCCATGAATTTTCAGAAACTGCCTAATAGAAACCAATATCTGATTTGTGCAAGGTTCCAAACTGAAAAGTTTTGTCTAGCACTGAACTCAAGTGAATCAAAATCACCTGCAGGACAGGACTCAGGAAAAACCCAAGCCCTGGCATTTCACTGGGAAATATTCAGGAATTTTGCCGCAGTAAGGGAAAAAGTATTTAATTTCTCAAGCACGAACCATAATAAAATGTTAAATACAACCTGGATATTAAATTAAAACATAAAAGTCAAAACACATCAAATCAAAAAGAGACACATTTGAATTTCCTGGACACTGTCAACAGAAAGAAGCCAGAATTATTTGCTTCAATATTCTCCCACCTGAATGTTGGCTCCATAGCTACCTGCTGATTCTGATAATGTAGTTTGATAAAAAATACATTTTCCAATGGAAAATTTTACCCCAATACCCTCTGCCTCCATTTCCAGAGTGTCTGATGGATGATGCAGGGGAAAGAGGTGGTGTCATTCCAGGGCAGGTCCCCAACAGAGAGGGAACCAGCCTTGAGATGCTGCCCCACGCTTGGCTTGTGCAGGACCAGGGGAAATGGACCCAGCCTGTGCCCCTTAACGAATGGGAAAGCATTCCCATGGGTTATTAAGCATTTGTGTATGGGCTTGGAAACTGTAGCCCTCACCACAATGTAATTGTGGATAAACACAAGATGGGCCATCAGAGAGCAACTGAGCACAAGGCTGGAAGAAGGGCCCTGCTCCCTTCCCCACTCTCTCCCAGCACTCACTGGAACGCAGGAGATGGTTCTGGGCAGTCTGATCCATCAGCCCTGCACCACAGCAGCTCTGCCAGGCAGCCCTGGGCACTCCTGGTTTGCCAAAACAATGCTGGCTGGGGGCCAGGCTGTGCCAAAGCAAGGACTGTGAGAGCTCCCTAGGGACAAATCACTTCTGACAGCAGAAGAGGGAATCACACCCTGGCTGAGCCCACTCCTGGTTGTCACTGGGCACCTGCAGTGCAGCCCCAGCTCCTGCAGATGTATCTGTGGGGCTCCAGCCCCCAGGAGCAAACCCACAGCATCAGAGACAAAAAACAAAGGTGGGGAATGGCATGGCCTTGGTTAACTGCTCTGCAGCCCTGTGCTTCTGTGGCAGAGGAAGGGTACCAGGAGATGTGCCTGGTTCACAGAGCATTTAATGAAGGTCCAGCACTTCATCAGGAAGCCATGGAGCCCTGTGAAGCCCATTTCTGCTCTGGATCAGCA
Organism: Haemorhous mexicanus; assembly: GCF_027477595.1. Lineage (NCBI taxonomy): Eukaryota > Metazoa > Chordata > Aves > Passeriformes > Fringillidae > Haemorhous > Haemorhous mexicanus. The sequence continues at coordinate 3,517,657 of NC_082353.1, forward strand.
GTGCCAAGGGCACCCAGCTGGTGCCAGGGTGTGGAGAGACCAGAGGGCCTTGTGGGCCCAGGACATGGGGATGCCAAGCTGTCCTGCCTGGCAGGGCTCCCACAGCACACTGGTGTGTCCAGCCCCACGTGCTGCTGGCCCAGAGGACCCCCCCAGCCCACTGTCCAGCACCAGAGCTCCCTGAGGGAAGCAGGGCTCAGGGATGGCTGCTTTCTGCAAGGCCAGGGCTTCCCCAGGGCCCTGGCACCCCACGTTAGCACAGCCCATGGGCACAGCCTGGCTCCAGCTGCAGAGCAGACAAGGCTAATGCATGCAACACCTGGGAGTCAGGAGTTAAAGAGCAGCTGAGAGGCAGCTCTGTGGCCATCTGCCAGGTGATATGGGGAGTGCTTTCATAATTCAGCAGGCAATAAAGTGTTAGAGCAAGGTAAGGCCTGCAGCCTGTCTCAGGGAAGGTATCTTGAGAGCAGAGCTAGCACCTGAATCCTCAAGCCTGCAGTTATGGACATGCAGAGGGGAAACACAGATGTCCTGCAAGGATCCTGCAAACCTCCTTGCTGCAGGATCAGGTTGTCTTATGTTACAAATGCAAGATGTGGCTGGGGGTGTATTCAATTGCCATCTGTTAGAGGTGGGGCATTTATCTTCTGTTCATGGGGCAGTTTTCTTTACCTCTTCCATGACCCATCATCCCTCCAGGAGATCTCTTCTGTCCATGGCCAGTGAGTGTCCCTGCATGGCTGATCAAATCCCACCATCCCAGGGGGAGATGCTCCACCCAGGGGAGGAGCCAAGCATTCCTACCTGGATCCAATCTGCCCTGGGAACAGCACAGCAGCCTTTGCCCACTGCATTCCCAGAGGAGCAGCTTTCTCCTGCCCTGCATTCCCAGAGGGAGAGCAGGCCCATCTCCAGCAGCCCTGGAGCTGCAGAGGAAAACTCCCCCCTTGTGCAGGATCCCTGCTCCAGCAGAACCACAGCTGGCACTGCAGGAGGGCTGAGCCCCCCTGGGATGGGACTGTGCCACCACCCTGAGCCCCCCTGGGATGGGACTGTGCCACCACCCTGAGCCCCCCTGGGATGGGACTGTGCCACCACCCTGAGCCCCCCTGGGATGGGACTGTGCCACCACCCTGAGCCCCCTGGGATGGGACTGTGCCACCACCCTGAGCCCCCCTGGGATGGGACTGTGCCACCACCCTGAGCCCCCTGGGATGGGACTGTGCCACCACCCTGACACACAGGGGCTCAGGCTGGATTCTGACGCTGTCAGTGTTGTTTTGTATTACTGCCTTTTTTTTTTTTTTTCCCCCTAATAAAATAACTGTTATTCCTGTCTTTGCCCGAGAGCCCTTTAGTTTCAAAATTACAATAATTTGGAGGGAGGGGGTTTACATGTTCCTGTTCAAGAGAGGCTCCTGCTTTCCTTAGCAGACACCTGCCTTTTCAAAGCAAGACACAGGTAAAAGCAGGTGCTTCTTTAAAGGATTAGATGTTATTGAGATGAATGAGAACAGGAAATAGAGTTGGGCTAATGAAGGCAGCAGTGTGGAAAGTCCTCAGCCCCTGGGGATTAGGCTGAATAGCTGGAAAGAAGATTTACCTGAGATCTGCCACTTTCTGTTAGACCCAGAGTGCAGAGCATGTTTTCCTGTGCTGGGGATTCATCAGTTCCAGCTGCCAGTGAAAGGGACATGGGAAGCCCTCCTAAGGTGCTCCTCCAGTTCTGCCACAAGTTGTCAGCAGAGCAAGAGTTCCCTGTGCAAGCAGCAAGGAAGTGGCTGGACATGATTCCTGCAGAGCACAGTTAGAGGTGCTGGATTTTGTGGCATCACAAAGATGGCACTTGGCTGTCCCATTCCCATCCTGAGGAGTTTGGAACAGCCTGGGTCTCACTGGGTCACTTGCCAGACCCAACCACCATGCTCCCCACTCTCTACAGGCTGCCTTCCTAATCTCTAGCTCTGCTGACCCAATGAGGCGTTGGGACCAGTGGTGACAGGAGAGTAAAGAAGGTAACCATGACTTAAGATACACCCAGAAACCACCACTTAAGGTATAGCCCAGCATGGGAATCCCAAAGGCCTGACACTGCCCAGCAAAAGGGTGTTGGCACAGGCAGCTCTCCTGCCCAGGGAGATGGGAAGCACCAGGAGAGCCCTGGAGGCACAAGGAGGGTTAACTCACAGCCATGGGAGCAGAAAATGAGGTTCCAGTTATTAGTTGATTTATTGGTCTGTCCTCAGTTGGCACTCAGGACTCAGAAGAAAATGTTCCACTCCAAAGCATTAAGCATCTTCAAAGAGCAGAAGCATTAAAAATTGAAATCATAAAATAGACATGTAAATATAGCAAAGGTAAGCGGGGCAGCGAGGAGAGGAGCGGAGCAGAGCCAGCCCCAGCTGAGCCTGCAGGGCAAGGAAAGGGCTGTGCCAGGGGCTGGAGCCATGCTGGGGTGGCTGCTCCTGCCCCCCCCCCCCACTCCCCAAGGGTGGGATAACCTGCAGGGAAGCTCTGGATAGCTTCCCTGAATGACTGCACTGCTCACCAAGATCCGCGGGTTGCAAACACCAAGGGGCAAAGCTGCCTTGCTGGATGTGTGCAGGAACCTCACCCCACAGCCCCTCACCACCCTCCCCTGGCCTGGTGTTTTTACTCCCCATCTCCCACAGCAATCCTTCCCAGGGGGGCTGCCTGCCAACAGTTCACCAGGTCGAGCAAACCCAGTGAAGTCAACCAGCTCTACATCAGGAGTCACAGCTTGATGGCAAACTAATGCTTTAGGCAAGGGCTGTTGGTCACATGCAGCATTTCACAGGGTCAGGGACAAGCACTCACTTTCCCTCTCTCCTAGAGGAGCAGGGCAGAACAGACCCAAACTCCTCTGGCCAGCTACCTGCAGGGCAGAAGAATGGTGTCACCCTTCCCAAAGCACCTGCCAAAGCAGAGGGCTCAGCAGCACTCCCCAAACCTGAGGACGGGCTGCTGAGGTGCTGGTCCCTTCCTGGGCATAGGGGAAGGGAAGGGACCCAAGGTAAGTCACTACCCATGTGTAAGAGTCCCTTGCTGGGCCTGGGAAGTGGGAGCTAAGAACTGCTTCACGTGTTTCTCCAGCATCTGGCCCAGCCTAAGGCACCAGCTGCCAGCAGGGGAAAGATGTGGAAAAAGGAAAAGGGAGGGTGGGGACACAACCTCCTTGCCATAGTGGGAACAAGGATCTGGCTGGGGACTGACATCTGTGGACAAGTGTGTGGCAAACCCACCTTCCTTAGGAACACTGGGCTGCCTGTTGATGATATTTTCAGAGCTATCTGCAGAGATAGCAAGCCCTCCCAATTTGCCACTGCTTTTCAGGAGAGTGCTGGATGCTCAGCCCCTCTCCAAACCCACTCTGCTCAACCTTGAGCCTCCTGAACCTCCATGTGGAGGAAATAAACCCCTTCAAAGACCAGCAAACCAGCCAAACATGAGGCAGCCATACCAGTGGTCAGATGAGCTCCTAAGCTTTCAAACCTCTGGAAGCACAACCATCATCTTGGAAGAGGTGTCCAGTGAGGAACTGGGAAATCACCACATCCTGCAGAGTGCTGGAGTCCCCAAAGGACCCCATCCCTCTTGTGGTCAGCAAGAGGGACCCACCACCGCTGCCCCTCACCACGCTCTGGCACAAACCCAGCTCTCTTGGCACCCGTACCTGCTTTTCCTCTACACACAATTTTTTCTTAATTGGGAGCTTGTTAATTATCGCAATACTTTGCAGAGGAAATAAACAGCAATTAGAGAAATAAGTGGTATTTTTATTCCCTGGCACTCTGGCAGAGCTCTCTGACGCCTCCCATCCCTCGCTCCCACACGGGCACATGTTGCTGCCTGCTCCGGCGTCGCTGCCCAAGTGCTCTGCTCCGTCTGTTCCCCACGAGCAGGGCACTGTGCTGGTGGGCTGCCTTGCTCTCCCCCGGGGAGGAAGCGTTACTGTGTGAAAGCAGCAGGCTGTCCCACTCTAATCTGTTTTAAAAGTCATAAATTGCTGAGAAAAGCCAGTTTTCCCGCACAACAGAAGGTTAGCGCGTTTAAAGAGAGCACTGGAACTGTTTTTATTAATCAGAACTGCCATAAAGAAAGCATTTTAATTAACATAATTATCCTGTTTGAGAGAAGCAGCCCATACCTCACAGATACTTTTCAAACTAAAGATGCAGGCTGTCACAGTCAGTCATAATTAAGCAAAATGAGCTGGTTTTCCTTGCTCTATGTCTGCCTCTTGCCAGCCACATGCTTCCCCTTTCCTCTTACACTCAGTACAAGGCAAGCAGAGACAACATCCTGGGGGTGGCAGGGCAGGTCTCCATCCCTGCATCTCAGTCTCCAGTACGGAGCAGCTGGGGTTAATCTCCATCCAAGCCAGCAGTGCCAACTCTGAGCACTGACCAAGCTGCAAACCATCAACCTGGAAGATGGAGGTGGCTATAAAAACCCACAAGATCTGTATGGCTCTGTTTGCAGCACAGTCTCACAGTCAACAGATAAAAGATTTATTCTCATTGAAAAAGACAAAAAGAAAACCATAAAAAGCCTGGCACTGGGCTGCCAGCCAGCACTGAGAGAGAGGAGCAGGTAAAGGGAATAAAGGCTGGCACGGGCAGGCAGCTGTGTGGGGCTGGGTTTCTCTGAGCATCCCAGACACAAAGCTGGCCCCTGGAGGGCAGTGATTCGAGCAGGAACTGCAGCCTTCAGCACCAGCCCTCGTCCTTCTCCTCCTGCCTGTTTCTGCCTGCAGCATGAGGCTCCACTACAAGCCTTAGGCAGCATCTTCCATTCCTCCCAACACAGTAAGAGGCTCAGTAGCTCCCTCGGCACAACCCTGCCCACCCTTTGCTCCTGATGCTGAGGTCCCCCTTCCAAAGGGCAAGACAGGGCACACAAAGCAATCAGGCATCACCTCCAAACCCAATGTTGGCTGCTTCAGCCAAGACATCCTGCACCTCCTGCACATCTCCAGTGTCCTGCAGCAGGACACAGACCTTTGGCCAACCAGCCAAAAACCTTTAATGGCAGCACCATTCAGTATTTTAACAGGTACTTTCAAGAATGCTCTGCTATTTGGCAGAATGTGCAGTGTACCAGACTGTTAACAATTTGTGGTTTTAATTAAAACCTCCTTTATTTATAAAAGATGGTTCTGAGTTGATGGGTTTGCCCTGAAATAGCACAGCAATGCTGGAGATGCTCGTGTCACATCCTTCATTCACACCCAATGTCATCTCAAAGGGACCAGAGTCTCTCAGCCCAGTGTCCCCAAGGACTGCAGGAACAAGGACACCCATCCCACACAGCACCCAGTGCTGGGTGTCACCACCCTAATGCAGCCCACATTCCCTTACTGCCAATCAAGAGCTATCTGCAGGTAGAACAGGCAAAAAAAAATTGAAAAGAGGTATTTTTAGATCTTTTTTCCTTTTTTTGTTGGTGTGGTTTCCTTAAGAAAACAAGTCTTGTGCCATCACATGCTCCACGTGTTGTCTGTCTACCCTAATTACTCTCTAACTCAGCAGTCAAATTCAACAGCTTGTGAGTGACAGCTGAAAATCTCAAAGTTATTAAATTCCTGGAGGTTTCATGGAAATAGCCAGGCAGACAGAATGGAGAGGTCTTGCTTGCCTCAGCTGAGCCAGGCTGCAGCAGGAGCCTGGGTCTTGCAAGGCACCAGAGGATCCACATTGGAGAAAGGAAAAGCACAAAAGCCCTGATGATGCAAGGAAAAGGCTGAATCAGAGGATGTAGCGTGCTAGATATTGAAATCAGTCAATCTTCAAGTATTAGCCCCTGGAAAAGCAGCCTTCTGTAGCGCTGAGTGGCGTGTTAACAACCTGTTTTCAAACAGGAAACACAATTTCCATGGGAGAATCAGGTTTTCTGGATGGAAGAATTAAAATATTCAGGGGGAAAAAAATCATCAAGCACACTTTTCTTCTTTGGTTCAACACAGAGTGACATATTTCAGGTGACTAAAAAGACATCTGGGACCCACCACAGAAAGTCTAGAAGCACCACAGAAAGTCTAGAAGCATCTCCTGCATCAAATTTCGCTGGGCAGGGGTCAGAACTCGCGTCAGCCGGGGTGTCCCCAGGAGAGCTGGCCAGGGACATGGAGCAAAAGGAGAGCACAGAGTCGAGGCAGCAGGGCAAAGCCTCGGGCTGGCTGCTGTGAAGGGCTTTGGGTGGCGCATGGGAGGGTTTTGTTTCTACGCAGACCATGAAGCACCCACTTAGAGACGTCTCAAGACCTACTTGTAAGACCAAATAAAAATATCTCTCCTGATTCTCGATTGTGAGATCTGGGAAGGAGGCTTCCAAAATTGGGTTCTCTCCCTGCCTGCGCAGAGGACGGGGCTGTGACACCACGGAGGAGCTGTTTGTAGGTCTCCGTTTGCAGGCGGGCAGCCTCACCCTCCCTCAACCAGGGCATCTGCCTTGCCCAGCTCCCAGCTCCCGGCAGAAATAGGACTCCTTGGTGGCACTGCACTGCATTGCAGCGGCTCTCAGCCACGTCCCCTCCCTCTGTGGCCCTGTGGCTGCCCGGACAGATCCCCCAGGGCCGGGGCGCCTTCCCCCCTGCACCGCCCGCCCGTCACAAACCAAAGCTGCGGCGAGACGAGGCGACGTTTCTAAACTCCTTAGCAGGGGAATGTTAATGAGCGCTGAGCGGAGGGTGAGAAAAGCCTTTAATCGCATTAGCTCCGCTGCCAGGGCTGATGAACGTCCCCCAGCCGGAGCGCCCGTCCCGACACTCGGCACGGGAGCGCCCGGGAGAGCCGGACCGGGAACGCTCGGGGCGAGGGGGGAAAACAGTCCTCAAAGCCACACTGATCCCTGCTTAACCTTAGAAAAACACCTTCTGCCAGCCGATGGTGCCTACGCCATGGGGATGCGGGATCCCATTCCGCCCGTGCTGTCGGGATGGGATGCTCTACGTGAGCGGGAGGCCGTGCCATGTGTGCCCGCAGCCGTGAGGAGCCCGGGCTCCGCTGCATGAAGAATTCACGCGGCAGGTTTTATAGTGGGAACTCGGTTTTGAGCTTGTGTAACTCTCCGATGTTTTCTTTTCATGTTTGCTTTTTTTCTTTTTTTTTTTTTTCTTTTTTTTTTTACGTGCCATATAAAGTGTAAGTATAAAAATAACGATTTTCCTCAGCTAAGCAGCCACGTGAGCGGCTCGGCTTGCGCCGCCCTGCCTCTCGAACGCAGTGTGCACACACATGTGTGCTGCTCCGTGACACACCGGCACATTTGTTACGGTGACAGCCTGCCGCTCCCCCTTGGGGCGAAATGTGGTTTAATTTTTAGTATAACCTTAAAAAAGGAGACTAGCAAAGCTGCTCTCCCATCAATTTTGTAAGTGACATTTATTTCTCGGTGCATTATCGCTACTGATGGACAAATGTGGAATTTAGGGGAGCAGCCATCTTCTCCTGCCAGCTCCAGTGTGATGAGGTGGTTATCCTTAGGCTCAGCTCAGGCATTGCCTGGAAAATCTCCAGATGCTGAGCCCTCTTTTCCCTTTAACATCTCAGCACAAAATACAGCCCCTATGTACCCCTCTGGATACTTCTTTTGGTGTCTGGAGACTCCGTCTCTCAGGAGAGAGACAGGGAGAGTCTCCCAGCGTCGATGTCCTCTGCTCCAGGCTCTGCCTTCCACCCTCTCAACACTCTCTGGACACCAGCAGTAACACAACAGAGTTTCCTGGAGTCTCACCAGCTCAGCCCATGAAAGCATCTCTGGCACGCCCAGATCTCTCCTGAGGGATGATGAGTTTGCTTTAAGAGCTCAACAGATCTTCCTGGTCACTGAGGTGAGCTCCCTGCTACCTAAGCCTGCCAAGTCTCAATTTGAATTCAGATAAAAGATCTCAACAGCTGGGTGTTTAATGACAGGGACTAGAAATCAGGCTCTGCAGAGTCACACCAGGTTATTTCAGCTCCCTGGAGCTGGTTTTGGGGCATTTCAGGTTATTTCAGCTCCCTGGAGCTGGTTTTGGGGCATGCTAGGGAGGCTGGTTCTTCCAGCCCTGTCCAAAAGTGCAGTGGTTCAAGGAAACACAAACCATGCCCAACTCCTCTCAAACCATGCCCAACCCCCAGAGGCTGAGCTCAGAGGAGCACAGGTGGGGATTCACAGCACAGCCCTCTCCAAAACGTGGGTGCAGGGGTTTTGCACCACTGGGTGCCAGGGTGAAATACCATTATTTGTGTCCCAACAGAGGAAAATGCAAGATGCCATTAAATCCATTACATCCATATGGATTCTACCAGAGACAGAGGGACAGGATATACCCAATTTACCACCCTGGGGCTGGACCAGACCCAAAGAAACTCTTCCAGTTCCTTCACACTGTCAAAAGATCAAAGGAGCAGTTGTTAATGGATAGCAAGGTCTGATGTAATTTGTAGCACAGTTATTTGCACCTAGGAAAAAGCAGGCTGGTGTCAGCCCTGCCATGACAAGTCCTTGAGTGTTGCCCTGCCTGCTGGTACACGTGAGTCTGCAGAGTCAGTTACTTTGAATCTCTAGGGAACAGGTCCTTTCAGAAATTGCAGTCTAAGTCCTAAAGACTTGGGCACCTCCAACTGCAAAGTGCTTCCAAACAGCCCCAAGAGGCTTTCCCCACGCTCTCACAGAGTCTGGAAAAGCCTTTTCTCTGGGCAGACAAGTGTTTCCCTCTGCTGAGGTGGCTCAGCATCCTTGGAGCATCCCATGGGCTCCTGGGGATGCCTCTCTCAGCCATTCCTGGAGTGGTGTTTGGGCTTCCTCCCAGCCCAGGGGGTGGTAAATGCTGAGCAGAGCCAGCAGTGGCTCCAGGCCTGCCTCTGGCAGGAGGTCCTGCCCTGTCCCAGCCACCTCTGGGAGACCTGGGACTGACCCTCAGCACTCCTCCCCACACAGCCCAAGCAATGGCATCTTGGAGTCTCCCAGCATCGATGTCCTCTGCCCCAGGCTCTGCCTTCCACCCTCTCAACACTCTCTGGAAACCCAAGGTGTAATTTCCTAAGCTGTGTGACCAATTCTTGCACTGGTGTCACCACACAACTCCCAGTTCCCCATGTCACATCTCAGCTGCCTCCCAGCTCCTCCCTGGCCTCTCCACTCAACAGCAGGCACAAGCCAGCCATGTTTTGGCAAAGGGGTGCCTACAAAACCTCAGCTGCAGCCCTGACTTAAAAAAATAAGAGCATAGGGAAAAAATAAGGCAGCCTCATCAAGGCTGAGCAGTGCTGAGCACTAGGACCCATCACCATGCCACCAGGGCTAGGAGTGGCACCCATGGGAGCCCCTGCCTTGGCAGCAGCTCACTCTGAACATGCAACTGAGCCAAGAGAACTGTAACTCTTCCTCTGTGCTGACTGAAGGCTGCATCATCCCCCAAAGGTCCTGGGGGAGTTGAAATAAGGATGAACATCAGGTCAGACATGTCTCCTGCTCACAGACATGCATACATCTGCCTCTCCAAAGAGCCTGGAAATAGAGTCACAAGCACAGCCCAGCCCCAAAATCCACTCTGAAGTACACAGGTGAGGAGGCAGGAGAGTTCCTGGGTCAGCACAGCAGGCTGCAGGGTCTGAGGATGAGGCTCAGAGATGCTCAGACTGAGCTTTCCACTGTCTCTTGCTCAGCTGCCCATGACTGCTGGTGCCCAGTGGCCAGAGACCCCACGGGGCCCTCACAGGCACAGGAGACCAAAACACCCCTTCTCCCTCCTCAAAACCCCATGTGCATCTGTGCACCAGCTTATGGCTGATCTAAGGGAGTCCATGCCTTGTAAGTTAAGATTTAAAGTTTTAACAAAAGCCATTCACTGTTTCGTCTGAGCAAACTGCTGGGAGCACCACCAGTTCAATTTTATGCATAAAAAGCCTCTTTTCTCTAAAAACATGGGACCAATTCTCCCCATGACAGCAAAACGTGAGCAACACAGAGCTTCAGACTGCACAGGACAACAGTTTTCCAGCACTTCTGCCAGACTGAGGAAAAAAACAACATCCAACATCATCTGCAAAGAGAGTTGGTGTGAAACCCTTAGAGACCAGTGGGCTGAGCAGGCTTCCAGCCTCTTCCAGCAGCTGGGAGCACAGCAAAGGATGCCACCAGTCACTGTATGGGGCATCTATGTGTTGCTTTGCTTTGCTGTCCATTATTATGCACCCAAAGTGCTCCCATTGACCATGGGGGGACAAAGCAATGAGGAAGCAGACAGGGAATGCATGACTTTCCCATCGTGCAGGGACTGCTGGGATTTGCTGGAAGGCATCCAATTAGTTAATGAGCACTCCAGAGCTGAGTCTGGTCTGGAATTAGTAATTTATTACCACAAAACAAGCAAGGATGTCTATATTGGAGAAACCCACGTCTGTCCTAGGGATGGACTTAGGAGAAGAGAGTTTGCCCAGCAAGCCCACACTGAAGTGGAGAGGAGCAGCTGGCAAGCACGATGATGTGGATCCCAGAAAGATGAACAACACCAGGAGCAAACATCAAGACTGGCCCCCGTCCTTGACACCCTGTACAGGAACTGGCCCAGCTGGAAGCCCTTGGCCCTGGAGCTGGTTCTCCATGCTGATCCCAGCCCATCACAAGCACCACGGGCGCAGCCAGTGAACACTTGGCTTCTGATGAGCAAAACTGGAGCAATGAAGTGAACAAGACATGTCAGCCTGGCTGGGTGCCTCCTGCTTCCACCATCCACAAAGACCATAGCTTTGGAAATCCTGGAATAATTCTCTCATATCCATTTCCTTCATTAGTCTTCTGCCCCAGGTTCCCGAGCATGCTCCAGTGCAGAGGACACATCAGCTTCCAGGTCTGAGGTGGCTCGGAGGAGCCAGGCTGTCACCAGCAGCATCAGCCCTCCTGGGCACCAGCAATCTCCCACCAGGTTCTCCTGTTGAAAATCAGTGGCTGAGCTCTGGGGAGGAGGAGAATGTGTCCTCCTGAGCATTCACTCCCCAGCCTCAGAGCTCCTTGTCACATCTGCCTCTCTGGAGCATGTCCCCATGCGGCAGGAGCTGCAGAGCAGCTCTGCATCCAGCCCCTGTGATAAATTAGCCAGGGATTCAGGCATTTCGGTGCAGCTGCCTCATCCTCTGCCAGCATGACAATGTGATTAATTGTGGGTGCAGATGAAGCTCATTTATCAGAGGCACGTGATGGCTGCGCAGGCTGCAGGGGCGTGCGGGGGGCCCCGGGGTGCAGGCAGAGTGGGAGCCCAGGCAAAAGGCAGGAGGCAGGGAGGGAGAGTGAAGAGCCAAGCCCGGGGCTCCTCTCAGTAAGGCTGTTTGCCACGTTGGCTCATGATTAAGCATGCTGGGGAAGAAGAGCCCGAGTGGGAAGAGAGCTTTTATCTCTGCTAACACACATGGCCACGTCTGGGGAGAGATGTGCAACGGGAGGGGTGTAAGAGGATTGGGGAGTAGAAGCCATGAGCTGATTACGTTGTGTCAGGAGAGGCAGCTCTACCACCATGGCCACTTCTCCCCCACTGCCCCCTCCTCCAGGCCATTTTCCACTTTCTCTCCTTTTTGGAGGACCAATGGGTCCTGTCGTGCCTGTACCCACTCTGAAGCTATAGACACTTGTTTTTTCCTGCTGGAGGGAGTGTGGCCAGAGCTGCTCCTGCAGGAATTGTCTGGGAAGAGAGAGCTATATGTTCACTTCCCAATGGAACACAGCCCTGACACAGAAAAATCTCTTGATTGGTTCATCAACCTCTTGGCTGGAGTTTCTCCACATGCTGGAACGTGGAGAAACGTTTCTCCACGTTTCCTCAACACAGCACAGCTCTCCCAAGGGCCTGAGGTGTTCCCCGCTGAGGCTGCCAAGGTCACAAGCAAAGCATCACGGATGAGGAGTCTCTGCACAGTTTTAGAGTGAGGAGCAGCTTTTGGGGTGAGCTCACACCATGCCCGGTGCCCTCCAGTGAGAGGGATGCACAAGGAGAGGACATCAGGGCAGTTCCCTAGGCACCAGATCCACAACCTTCCTCTGCCCCCTGCCATGGTTAGATATGCCCCAGACAGTGGTGTCCCTGTTGCAGAACAGCTCTGTCTCAGAGCAAGGTCATGCCAGCAGCACCCCAAAACCCTGAGATCACATAACAGTCCTCCCTTCAATAATTTTAGGCCCCAAGTAGTGAACCATTTGCAGCTAAAGAAAACCCTTCAAGTTCAATGAGGCCATGCATCCTGGGACATCAGTGGCAAATCCTTGAGCACATGGCTGATGTCAGTGCCTTCCATGGGACTCAATTATCAAACCAACAGATAGCATCAAACAAAGAGGCTGCTTTTTTTGATAAATGCATACTTCAAAAAAAAAAAAAAAAACACATCAAGAGGACAAAGGTGAAGATGACACAATACATGGTAGCCACACTGATTATAAGACACCTCTGCTGATTTACCTCAGTATAGAATAGAACCAGGACCTTTTCTGCTGGGTTAAAGGTAAGGTTAGAAAACCCATGGGGACTTCAGAAGTGTGATAACATCAAACACTGAATGGCACAGGGACTTGAGCCTGAGAAAGCCCAGAAATGTTATCCTTCTACCCACTAGTCCCTCAGGGGACACAGCTGGGTGGCTGGTGGCAGAGAGGGTGGCTTGAGAGGAGCACATTCCTGGAAGGGTTACAGGTGACAACACTAGCTTGCAGCCAGGACTGCAGCTTCTCACATTTACATTTCTCCTGGGTCCTAAATGCTCCTCTGAGCCTGGCTCCTGTGCAAAGGTCCCCAGACTCTCCTTCCACCCATCAGTTCACCTGAGGTTCCCTGAAGTCACACCCAGTGGAAATATCTCACAGCTTTTATTACAATCATCATGCCAACCACCAAAGTTTTCAGTTCCCATCCAACACAGATTACCCAGGAAGGATTAAAGATGCCCACACTTTTTCCCTTCATGGACTATGGGAGGGCATTGACAGACACATCTCAGAGTATTTTCACACACAGGGGAAATAACTCTGGGGTGAAGTGCAGCAGGAACTGGCTCCTTAACAGGGGCACACTCAGGCTCTTCCACCTGCCTGGGGAGCAGTGGTGGTGCCCAGCCCCAGTGCCCTTCCAACCCCATGTGACACTTTCACAACAGACTCAGTGAGGAGAAAACACAACTGCACTTACCAGAGCTGAAATCCTACAAGGACCTGCTGGTGAGGCAAGGAACCTGGAAAGGAAGAGGAGATGTGGTTCAGTGGGTTGGCTGTGGACAGCAGCAGGGGAGTGTTGGTGTGGCCCAGCCCTGAAGGGGTGGATGGGGGGCAGCACGTTCAGACAGGGCTGTGGCAGGTCACTTACCCTGGCATTGCACCAGGACCATCTACATTGATCAGGGCCACCTAAATCCACCCAGCCTTGCTCACCAGCCTCTCCAGGTTCTCAGCTGGTGCTGGCAGAGCTCAGCTGCTGCACACAAGAGGAATTCACCAAGGGATTAAGGAGCCATTTCCATCATTACCATCCTGGTATGAACACTGGGCTCCCCCATCAACGTTCCCCTCTCATCAGCTCCTGGAGCACGCCATGCAAATCTGTGCAAAGGAGTCACAACAATGCACCTGGGAAACCATAAATATCTGTGAAAAATCTCCCCATAAATCCACAGGAAGGGAATTTATGGTGCTTTCTTTGGAGATTTCTCTGGGTGTTCCCTATTAAGCTATTGTGCTTGTTTGCATAAGTATTCCTCAGACAATAAAGTCTTCTCTGCCATCAGTTATCAGCTCTGCAAACAGGAGCAGCACCAGGCGTGGGACATACAAACACCCAGCTGTAAAGATGAGGGACTGGCTCCTCACCTTGTGAAGAAATAAAGGGTATTAATTGCTTACTGCAACCACGGCACACTCCCAGCAAGAACAGGGTGAACTGGCAGCCCTGACATGTCCAGAACAACTGAGAAAAGGGAAACAAGCCAAAAAACTCTCTGTATGCTCTCAGGGTGTGCCACACAACGGCAAAGCTATGGAAAGAATGAGGATTTTTCACATCATTGGGGGGAAGAGCATCAAGTGGAGAAGAAATTCACAAGTGCTGGAATCAGCTCCAGCTACCCAGAGAAATTGCTGTAATGTATTGTCCAGCCACATACCAAGGCCACCACAGAAATTAGGGAAGGAAGTGCCTTGCCTGATATAGCAGCAATGAATAATACATTTGTTAGTGATAATACATCAGTTACCAGGCTGGGTAGAAGCCTTTCCCACAAGAAAGGTTGACACAGGGCCTTATTAAAGAAGATAATACCCAGTTAAGACACCTACTGATCTCCTCTGATGACTGGTTGACACAATACCTCATATATGTGCAGAAGGGGTTTGAAAATAACAGAATATGCTCAATGGTATCAGCCCACACCTCTAGAAATACAGGTCCATGATATACAACATGGAGATGACATTTTAATTAACATGCTCTTGTGAAAATACAAACTGGAACCCAAGAGGGAAGCACCATATACCATCCTTCTATGTTCCTGTTTTGCTGTTTAAAGTTTAGGAAAAGAAAGATGGATACACCATTCTCCCATCAAGCAGGTGGTAACTAGCCAGCCAGCTGACAAATGACTGACTCCTAGAAAAACTCTCACATCAGCTAAGAATGAATGGGACATCTCACAGCTCCTGGTATTATTGACTCTGTTACTGCTACAGCATAGCTAAGGATAAAAATGATGGATGATCCAGATTAGTGGAAAGTTAACAAATCCAAAGGGAAGATAGTTTTCCTAGATTATGTAAGATCAAGGTCCCCAATTCCTGAAACACCTGACAGGAAGGCTCTTGCTTTCTGGTGTCCATCAGATAAGGTTTACAATTTAGCCTGGGCAGAGGTAAGCAGAAGGACAGGTCTCATTGCCTTGATAATACCAGCTGCTGCTCAAGACTTAATACCAGTTGTTGTGTGATGACAGATAATGGTTTAAGAAGTAATAGTACACAATTAACATCACTTGTGAAGTGTTGACCCAGGAGTGATTACCCTCTCCCTGCTCATCCCCCTTCAAAGCAAACAGGGAGGGATGCAACCAGTATTACAGAGACAGGACTGGGAGTCCTAAATGGTATAGATGTTGAAGTGTTCCTAAATAAACTAAGTGCAACAACAAGTGATTTAAGCAAATTAGAGCACCCATTGCAATCCTCTCCATTAGCACTGGGGACTAATCAATGGCTCTTGTCTGATATATTGCCTCTGTGGGAGAAAATTAATGAGGAAGACCACCAGCTGATTGTAGAGGCACTTGGAATGGTCCAGGGCAATCTTTCACCAGCTCTCAGATGTATCCACACTTAACTGTGGATGCACTCCACGGTGGCAGAAATTACAAGGGTAGGCAAACGCAGCACCTTACCCACAGAGGTTTGAAAAGCAGCTTAGGACAGCACAACTGGGAGAGAATTTCAGTCCTGGTGGAATTTGGCCAATTATGACCCCATTAACAATAAGGTCACAGTTTCTGTCTTAATATGCTTCAGTATACAGCACATAGCCAATTGCTGCACTAAATCACAACACAATCACCATAGCACATAAGTAAGGATGCCACAAAGTGGACACAGGTGGCAAACAGTACATGGGAACAACAAGGATTCAGCTGTAACACCCTCAAACCCCAAGACACGTCTTGACACCGAGTAAAATGTTTGTCATTTTGAAACACATGCTGATGAAATCCCTGCAACTGCACTTACATATATTGGAAAAGAATATGTTTTCTTAAGGACCCTTTGTGGTTTTATATTAGGAGGTGATATTATTACAGATACAAGTAATCATTTGAATATTTGCATTTGTAACTTCAGTGAAATTATAGGGTATGATTTTAATTATACAGCTCCTGTTACGTCCTGCCAGTTGTTACAGTCTAATTATACACTAGTTAAAGACTTGTTACCTACTTCAACTGGAATTAATCTTAATGCTGGTAAGAAAAATATCACAACATGATGACTTACATCAAGTATTAAAACATATATGAATTGATAAAAAGAAACTATAATCACTGTCCACCATAATGGGGATGAAATGTGTTGTGTGCTCAAAAGAGGAAAAAGAGATGGAGAACACCAGTGGTGGGAAACTCTCCCGGGGTGGTCACCTACAGCCACAGGAATTTATAACCTCCTGCTCCACCCAGTGGTAATCATACTAGCTTTGAGTCTATTAGGTCTAGTGCTTGTGATCATTCTGTATATAAGATTATGGAAGCTGATCATGCCTTTTGAAAGGCTTTGCAAGCTTTGCTAAATGTATTAGCAGAGATGCTTAATAAAAACAAAGGGAGGGCTGTAAAGAAGTAAAGGATATTAATTGCTTAGCATAACTTGCTTAGCATTAGTAGCTAAGATGTGCTGAAGCTTTAGGCCCCACAAATCTGAATTGAGCAGATTTCACCCTGCACAGCTTCTGCAAGGCTGCCTGGGTTAATTGCCAGGAGAGCAGGTTGTATTTCAGCTATGACATTTCTCTGCATGTTTAACGTATCCCTATCACGGCTCCAATGTACTTCTGCATAGATGGGTGGGAGATGGGGGAAAATGAATAACACGTTTTCTTCCAGCATGAAATTGTGAGAGTGTCCTCCACTGAGTGCAATTACTGTGTATACAACTTCTGTAGGCTGGCTAATACTGCTAAGTATACTGGAGATTAAGGGATTTGGGGCTGTAAAGTCCATTTCATCCATCCAGGCCTGAGCAAGGCAATGAGAGCAGGGAAAAAGTCTTGCAGAAAGCACTGGACCAAGCAGGGTCTGGCCTGCAGGTGACCATCCCCCCACATCTCCTTGCTGCTCTCAGACCTCTCCCAGGCAGCTCTGAGCTCTGTGGGGAACATGAAACTGGGCAAATGCAGATGCCAGGACCTGCAGGCACATCCCCAGGGCTGACCCCTCACCAGTGGCTACCAAACCCAGCACACCCCATCAGGGATGCTCCTGAGCCTATGCCAGCACTGCTGTCATGTTCCTGGATGGCTGAGCCCTCCCCAGGGTGGCATGTCAAGGACACATGGGAAGAGGGAAGGACTTAAGCAGTCATGGTGCTGCTTCTGAGAGTGCCCAGGAGGCACAGGAGAAGAGCTGTTATCCCTGAGCCAGAGACCTGATAACAACACTGGAGCATTTCTGCTTTGGCCGAGGCATGGCCTCTCCCTGCCCCACGGAGAGGGAAGTTGCAGTGCTTCCCATGGGGCTGGACTGTGCTGCCAGTCCCCAGCCCTGCTGCACCTTGGCTCCTCATCAGAGACTTACCCTGGGGGCGCAGGCTGAGCTAATGGGGGGAATACCCTACCCCAGTGCTAGAAAAAAGGAAGCCTCAAAAACATCTCTCCTACGGAGCCAGCATCCTGCCCAGGCCCTGCCCCAGTCCTGCCCAGAGGGGAAGCCATGACAATCTCCCCCCTGTTCTTCTAAGCCAATGGAATATGAAGCAGAGCAAATTCTGGGTTGTTGTGAGGACATGGAGGAGTGAAGCAGAGCAAGGAGAGAGCTTTGAGCAGTAAAAGCTGCCCTTACGTTATGAGCTCAGACACAGCCTTGTGCATCCCCAAGCAGCAGAGGAGCCATCTCCACTTTGATCTGAGTTTGATTTAAAATGGAGCATCTCCCTCAGCATCACCCACGGGGCAGCAGTGCAGCAACCTCATTTTCCTCTGCTTTATCCCTTTTGCCACCTGCTGTGTGCCCAAGGTCCCAGGGCCACAAACTCTGGCTCCCTGCACTCCCTGGCCATGATGCTCTGGGGCACAGCCCTCAGCTGTGGGTGCATCCTGCTCCCTCTCTGCTCTGAGGTGGGGATGAGCCAGCACAGAGCCAGGGAAATGAGAACCTGCTGGGGCATAATGCCAATTCAACGCTCATTAACTTCCCACAAATCCTCTGCTCCATGGCCTTATCTTCCTCTGCCACGTCCCCTTGCTCCCCTCCTCCTCCTCCTCCTCCTCCTCCTCCTCCTCCTCCTCCTCCTCCTCCTCCTCCTCCTCCTCCCAAGCTAATGGCCCTTTAGGATGTGCAGACAGGCTGTGTAGGTACTCTTGGCTGTGCCTGGGAGCCCTTCAGTGGCAGTATCTGCAGGAAGGTCTGATAGGAGACATCCCGGACACCCCTTGGTGACACCCCTGAAACCCCAGGCACCCACATGCCATGGGATGGCCCCACACAGCACAGCTCATGGCCAAATGCTCTCCTGCTCTTGCAGATTGAATATCAGGCTCTGAACGTTAACTTTTACAGCATGATGTATCCCACACCAACCCACATTGCCAGGAGAAACCCCAAAGCCATCACCTGATCTGGATGCAAATGATTGTTTAAACACCCCACACAGGCCTGTGCATACGGAATGGATTTACTGTCACTTCTTGTAAAATTAGGAAGGGATAAAACCAAACAGCTGAGCAGCAATGTCTGCTAGGCAGGGGGGCAGCAACACCAGCACAGCTCAAGGGCTTTGGCTAGAAAGGGAGCTCCAGAATGAACACCAGCACAGCTCACCTTGAGGCATCTTTGCTTGCAGCTCCTGCCCAAAGAGTGGATTTGACCTGGGAGCTCTCCTGCCCCATGGCAGCCTGGCAGAGCTCGTTTGAATCAGCACTTTCTGGAAGCAGTCATGTTCCAGTGCTCCTTCACTGCAGGGCAGGAGAGACAGGAGGGGCAGGAGGGACAGGAGGGGCAGGAGGGACAGGAGGGGCAGGAGGGACAGGCAGCTCCCCTGGCAGGTCCAGTGAAGTTCCTCAGATCAAAAACAGATGAAAAGCACTGACAGTGGAGCTCAGCCCAGCTGCCCTGGCTGTTGAGGCTCTCACTGCACTGCTGGCCTTGCAGGAAGGCAGAGGCAGCACAGAGAGAGCCAACAGCAGCCCTGCCACTGCCCAGAAACAGCTTCAGGTCCCTCCATGCCCCCTCAGTCCCCTTGACCCGTGCTGTCTGCTCCCCACTTTGTTCCCCTGGGAGCTGCATCCATGGCCTCCCAGCACTGGTTTTGCAGAGGAGAAAGTTCACCTTTTCAGCAAAGACCACATGTTTTACACAACAGACTGAACTCAGCCCAAGCCTTAGTATTCCACCAGAAACTGTTTGCACAGGAAGTTTGTGTCCAGTCTGTTCCATCAAGAGGCACAGCTTCCTACATGAGGAAGGGCTTTGGAAAACAGAGCATTCCTCAAGGCAGCAGATAAATGCTGGACTAGAGTTAATGGCTGGAAGCTGGAATCGAGGCAAACTGGGCCAAAATAAGGCCCGACTGCTGGACAGGCACAAGGAATTTTGCAGCAGCTGAGTTAGGAACAAGAGGAATACTCAGCCTTCAGCTATGTCAAGGGAAAGAGAGGCTGTTTCTCCAAAGGAGGTGCCACAAGCAACAGCCAAGAGTTACAAGAGGAATACAGCTGTGGAGGGGCTGGTTTCCACCAGTGCTACAGAGCTGTGACACAGTGCTTGGGGATGGCACAGCCACCATGGGCTCAGGTTTGGCACCAGCCTTTGCTCCAGCCAGCAGGTCACATCCCACTCCAGCCATGCTGAGGCTGTGGGACAGGATGGGAGAGGAAATGCATTCCCAAGCCCACTGAACTGCCCATGAGAGCTCAGGGCATCCTTACATCAGTAACCATAACTCTGCAGGATCTCCCAGCCCTTCCAGTGAAGGGCAAGGAAAATTCTCCTTCATTGCAGCTCCCACCTTTTATCTTTAAAAACCACAACAAGCAAGGTTAAAAAAAAAAAAAAACATGACAAACAATCCAAGGAAAAGAATACAACAGCCTTTGAAACCCCATCCTACAGTTGAAAGGGAGGGATGGAGGCAAGGCAAGAAAGCCAGTGTAAAACCTCATTACCATCAGAAATCCTCTCTCCCTGCCCTTACCTCCCTGCTCATTTCCATATCACAGGGGACACAATACCTTTCTTCTCTTGAAAAACATCCCATTTTTGCAGAGCCCGCAGTCCCCACCCCCAGCACTGGCTTATGGATCTGGGGAACAAAAGCGGGGCTCACACCTGCCCCGGCAGGCAGGCCAGTGTGTGAATCTCCAGGCCCTTATCAGCCTCTCAGGAGCAGTTTTTACCATTATTGTTATTAGTCTACTTTATCTTTTTTTTTTACCTTTAGCTTCAAGATCCTTCAGTCAGTCAAATTACACTCAGAAGTGGCAGAAAATAAAGCATTATAAGGGGTTCAGGAAGTTATTTTCATCTCAAGGAGCAAGTAAGAAAGGTTGACAAGTCTTTATTCTGTTCTTATGGGATAATCTGTAGGTTCCCAGCTGATAGGGGGGAAAAATTAAAAGCATCAGAAGAAATTGTAAGAAGAAGTAAAACTGAGGCCTCTGCATAAATTGAAGTAATGTGCAGCTTGGCTGACAGCTGAAAGCACTGGAGGGTGAAATGTCAGTGCCGGGAAGGAAAGGGGTGGCCACAGGGTGTGGACAGGGCTGGACAGAGGGTGCTGGGTGCAGGGCAGGAGGGTCACTCAGCCCCCTCCAGCTGGTCTTTCCTCATGCTAAGTGGACCTGTCACATCTTTCCAGTCCAGAGCATCACTAACAGAGCAGGCGGAGAAGGGAGGGAAAGCAGCTCAGCCATCAGTTGGCATCCCCCATACTGCCCTGCATGGCTGGATTTGTCCTGCTCCTGTCTGGCTGCTCCAATAAAAGCTACAAGCATCAAGTCAGACACAGCAAAAATTTTCAGCCCCAACTTCAGGCTCTCACATTTACACACACAAGGCAGGGCCCTGGGAGCTCCCAGCATCCACCCAGCAAGCACTGAATGCCAGACTGGGAGCAGAGCCATGGTGCCAGGGAAGGTGCCAGGATGACAGGGAGATGTACAGAGGGGAGAGAAGAGGTGGGACCATCAACTCCTCTCTGAGCCATTGGCCCATGGGGATTAGAGACTGATGCAGGCAGTGCTGGATGGCCAAGAGAAGCAGGGACAGGCTGCAGGCTGGCACGAGGTAGCGGGGTCCTGAACAGCACAGAAAAGGTGCACAAATGCATTTGTGCTGTGAGTCAGCCTTTCCCCCAGCAGAGAGTGATGGAATGGTATCCCTCTCCTCCAGCCAGGGCGTGGGGGTCCGAGGCAGCCCCCTCCCAGGCTGGGGGGCAGCCAGCCCCCTCCCAGGCTGGGGGGCAGCCAGCCCCGTGCCTCTCCGGCTGTTGTGCGGCTGAGCCACGCGGTGCCGAGGCGGTGCTGTCACCAGTGATTGATGGCATGGTTCAGGAGGAAATAAATTCCCAGGCTTTTGCAGGAGGTGAACTGGGGGGTGTATCCATCTTAAAGATGCTTAATGAATGTGCCACAGCCCGCGGAGTGGCAGCAGATACATCTCTGCAGCCAGCATTCCCCACGCTGCTCCTTGCGAGGTTCAGGCACAATTTAACAGCTTCTTATTGATTTTATTTATGTTTCCCAGGCCCTGGCAGTGTCTAGATTGCCCCAGTCCAACAAGATCCCCACAGTCATAGAGGCGATTTGCACTTGGATTTTCCCACCCTGCTCCTCAACCCTGGGGACAAAACCTGGTGTTTGGCCAGAAAAGATGGAGTTTTAGGCTCTTTTTCAGCTTCAAGAAAAAGAATGGTGCAGGACAGCTGGGGTGATGGTGAGCACTAGCACAGCACTGGGTCAAACACTGCTGCCACCCACCCACATCACCCCAGCACCAAGCTCTGGGTTGTACCTTTGGAACTCAAAGCAAAATAAGGACCTTTCCAAAGACACCCTTGCAAGATGGACTTTGGAAACTCCTAGCTTTTATGTAGCTTAGCACACCTCAATTTTCAAGGCAAGAAAAATGGTAATCAGCAGTTCTGGCATGTGACTTGGCTTTGTATTTCCCTCTTCTCCTTAGGGGAAAAAAAAAAGGAGAAAGAAAGAAAAGCAGCAAAGAACAGCAGAGACCCAGCTGACCTTTCCGGCTAAGAGACCTTGTCTGAATCACTGGATGGTAACAATGAAGGAAATGCCAGTGCCCTGCCTTATAAATACCAGCTTCCTCTTGGGGTGAAATGCCATCTTCCAAGCATGGAAAAGCTGCAAAGAAAATGTCACCTTCACCAAGGTGTGAAATGCCAGCCTGGTCCAAGATCCCCAGCTCAGCCGTGGGGAGATGGGCAGGCTAATGCTGCTGGATCTCCAAATTCCTCCTGTGCAGGGCCTTCTCCAAAGCTCCATGGCATGAAGAGGACAGAACTTCAGTGTGGGACAGCCAGAGCATGAGTCCTCCAGCATTACCTCCAGCATCTCAGCAGTGAGCTACTCAGAAAAACTTCCTGAAGGATTTGGGTTATTTCCCTTTTCCAGTGGCTGTGAGTCAGAGGGCCAGCAGACGAAAAAATCACCTTTCAAGAATGGTGGGACAAGCCAAAACACTTATTTCCAGTTTTACCAGTGAGATGAAAAAACAATTGAGCATAAGGAGATTTTGTCATCTAAAAAGTTTATCACAACCCAAACTCTCAGTTCCCAGCAAAAGCTGTTGTTGCTGGGTTTAATCCTATTTATTAAACACGGGAAATCATCCAACATACTGTCCTTGTGTGAAAAAATGCTTCCAATGAAGCTGGTGATATTTGCAGTATCTCCCCTACCCTTTTCAGGGCCACATTTGGCTTAATCAAAGCCACATTTTCCAGAAGCTCATCCTCCCTTTTCCCCTCATTTGGCATCCTCCTACCCCAGTTTCCCAGTACCAAAGTCCCAGTACCAAACCTGTTCCAAGTCAGGGCAACACAGCAGGAGGGACAACTTGGACCATCTCTGGGAAGTGCAGGGCTGCAGAAACGTAACCAAGCCTTCCTACCTGATGAAATTATGTCGGGAAATGAATGAAGTTGCTTTTTGTCTTCTGGGAACTGGAGCTGTTCTCTTTCCCCACACCCACACCTTCTTTTTTTTTTTTTTTTCATAAATGTGTGAAATAATTTCACCACCATTATTTTTTCTTTCAGTTACTCCTCCTCCCCTCAGATCTCGCCTTTCCTGGCATTTGAAAATAGCTCATGAAAAGGAGGAGGAAGGAGGGGAATGAAAGGAAGTGTGTGGGGATGCAAGATGGAAGGGAAGAGAAGGGAAAAACACATGAATACTGAAAATACATGTTTTTCAAAGCAAATCAGAATGGCTGATTGCTTCGACTCCAGAAGCCATTCTGGGAAAGGGCTGATAATCTAGGGAGTTTTCTAAGGCTCTCTGCATCCTCTCAGTTGTTAGGCAACACCTAGGAAGAAAGCGGCACAGCACGGCTGCCTGCACCTGCCTGTACCTCATGTGCAGGCAGCCATCCCAGCAAGGAAAAGCGACCTTCCAGGGACCCAGGAACCATCTGTGCTCAGAGCTAACCAGGATTGCTCTGAATGGATTTTTTCTGACCTGTACAACATTTGTGGCTGGAACAGAAATGGCTGGAAAAACCTCCTCAGGTTTGATAACCTGCTGGAGGAGCAGCAGCTCGGCCCCACAGGACCCAGGGCCACGGTGAGGGGAAGGGTCTCAGCCACCTCTGGCCTCAGAGGAGCTGCAGGCTGAGGTCTGGAGGGCTTTTTTCTCCAGCCAGCACCAGGCTGATGACCAGGATGCCCCTGGCTTGCTGGGCAAGCCATTAGTGCTGGAGCAGCTCCAGGGACAGGTTTGTGCCCCTCTTCCTGCTTGCCTTGTGGAAGATCTCCACGGGAAAGGGTTTTAATGCATCAGCATCCATGTGCATCACATCCAGGGCTTTCCTCCAAGTGCTTCTCTGTAATGGATTTAGTCCTTGACCTGGAGTGATGCTGCTCTTACAGGTTCCTAGGGAATCAGAATTCCAGTTGCTCCACAGCTTTCCTGCCAGGAGAGCAGGGCAGCAGCACTGCACCCCTAATGCAAATCTCCTCTCAGCCTTGGCAGTGGTGGGGCTGCCAGCACAGGGGGAGGGATGCTCACTGCTAGGGGAGGCAGCCAGGGCAGTCTTTCCTTCCCACACCCCTCATCTCCATTTGATATTTCTCCTCTCCCTGCACAGCACCTTCCCCCTCTTTCCTGCTCCTGTTCTCTGGGCAGCAGCTCTGGGGCCAAAGGCATGCTTTCCAGCTTTTTTCTTTCAAAATCCCCTAAAACCTGCATGTCCCTAAACCACTGCATGTCTGTGTCTGCCACAGAAGGGACTCAGGGATTTATGTTTAGGAATTTAGGAAAAAATTTTCACCAAAAGAATAATAAAGCACTGGAATGCTCTTCCCAGAGAGGTGGTAGAATCACCATCTCTGGATGTGTTTTAAAAAAGACTGGACATGGCACTTGGTGCTATGGTCTAGTTGAGGTGTTAGGGCATAGGTTGGACTCAATGATCTTAGAGGTCTCTTCCAAGCTCATTATTCTGTGATTCTGTGATTCTGTGATATGTTAGTGGTGGCACCAAGTGGAATCTGCAGCTGGATCAGCAGCAGCAGGAAGGCTGGCAGGCACAGGCATTGCCAGCATGGCTGCTGTTGGAGCCCTGGGAGCCACGCCATGAGCAGCACAGCTCTGCAGGGATGCATTGCCAAGTCCAGAGGATGCTTCCCATCCCAATCAGGAGCATGACAAGCACTTCTCACCGTGACAGCGTCAGAAGCCAGGCAGGGAACTACGCCTCATTCTGTGCTACACACACCAGCACCGGGAGAGCCGAGCTGGGCTGAGCCTTGGGGAGGTGGCAGCACACTGAGGAGAGCCTCGCTGCTCTACGGGGCTTCAGGCCAGGCAAGAGCACCCCCACGCCCCCCAGGAGTGAAGATGGGGGGCTCTGCCACTGTGTGCAGCTCCCTCGGGACCTTGGAGGGGATGAGCTGACCGAACCCGTCAGGCAGTGCTGCCCCAACACAGGAGCCCAGCAGGACCACCTTGAGATGGCAGTGGGACACTGAACATTGCTCAGCTGAACTCCTGAGCCCAGCAATCCGCTTCTTTCCTCAGGAGATGCCACCCTGTGACGCTTTCTCTTCCCACCCTCCCACAAGGACACTAATTTTTTCCAGCTGAGCTGAAGAACAAACAAATCATCACCCACTCCAAGGAGGTGGGCTGGCCATGGCCAAGGAGAAGATGCTTTGTGTTTGGCAATAGTCCACAGAGCTAAGTCAGCAAAGCCAGATGATAGGCAGTGAAGGCACCCTTTCCAACAACAGCACTGTGACACACAGATCACTCCTGCTCCACAGGTCTCCAAGGGCTTAGTGTGAACTCCATAATCCCCCTGTTGCCAGCAGACAGGAATGCTGCTTGCAAAGCTGATCATCTTCTAGGGCGTCTTCATTAGCCTTAGAGCACTCTGCTTCTGACCTCCTGCATCCCCACTGGATGCCCTGGGCCATGTTCTGCTCTCGTGCACTGCAGTGCAAATGTGTGTATCCACACCTGAGACCACATGATGGATATTTCACTGCTGTCCAAACATGCTCTTGGAGGCTCAGAAGGGAACCACTTCTTTCACTTCCAGAGTGACAAGCCCACAAGACCCCAGCTCACCTTGTGGATGTAACACAGTTCCTCCTCCACAGCCCCACCTTTTACCTCCAGCTATCTGCAGAAATCCCTCCTCTTCTGAGCTCAACATGAGGCATTTCAACTACTGAGCCTCAAAATCAGACACAGCACATTTTACCCACACATCCCTGCATGCCACAGACCAAGAAGCAAACACTGAAATACACCTTAATCCTCACTCACAGAAACGCCTCCTTCCAGAGCAGCAAATTACTTTATTATAGGAAAAGTCCAACCAGGGACCACACTGAAAGCCCTCACAAGCCATGTGCAAATAACCACACATTAACAGCCAGGCAGGCACTGGAGCAGGGCAGAGCAACGTGGGCTTCATGTGGAAACACCAGCTCTACCCAAGGCATGGCAGGCACTGGGCTTTCCATGTGTAATCCTGAGCCCCCCATCCTCCTTCCTGCCAGTGGGGTCCCTTTATAGTTTACTCTGCACCTGCCAGAGAGGTCCCTTTATAGTTTACTCTGCTCTGGGGCTGCTCACAGGGCTGTTCATGGGGACAGCTCTCTCTAGTCCAGCCCTGAGAGCCCACACTCCTCTGCACCAATGTGGGAGCATCAAAAGCCTCCACAGGTTTCAAAACAAGAGTCCCACAAGTGTTTTAGCTTGACCAAACCAGATTTTTCCCAGGAAATTAAGTTTTGATGGACATTTTCCAGCCAGCCAGCTAGTGCCTGCCAGCACTTGCACTGCTTGGGTGTTCCCCAAGGGTCTGGACCAGACCTGGCACAAGCATAAAGCAGCATCTACCCTGGCTGGGAGGAGACTGGCTGCAAAGCTGGCAGCTCAGCCTTACAAAGCTAGGCCAGACATGGGGTTTCCATACTCCACAGCTCCCAGCCCTTCACTCGGGATGTTTGAGGGCACGGCAGCCTCGGATGAACCCAGCTGTCCCACCACCACTGGGCTTGGATGTGGGGCTGATTAGGATTAAAAATCAGTTCAGCAGCGGGCAGCAGGAGGGATGTGCTGGCAAGGCCCAGGCTCACCAGCCTGTGGGATGCCATGGGAGATCTTGAAAGGAAAGAAAGATCTGAGTGGGCATCGCTGCCCAGCTCCCTCTCTAACAAGGGACAGGAACAACCCGCAGCTCTCAAAGAGCTCCCAGATGAAAGCAGCTCCATCCCCAGGATCTTGTTATTATTTCACAGATGTTTCTCACATACCTTTTCTTTACTGTTATTTCCTATAGTTACTCATTGCTCTAGATAAATGGGGCCTGTGTGGCTGCAGGCAGTGGGTGGCAGGAAAGGCAAGGCAGCTCTGGGGGGCTGCCCATGGCACTGGCAGGCCCAGACACTGCTGAAACACACAAACACCACTGCTAGGGATGTAAAAATGTGCCAACAGCAGGTATACCCGGCACAGGACCTCAGTTCACCTCCCCAGCTCCTTCTGCTCCTCACCAGCAGGATGGGCTTTGCAATGGCTGGTTTCTCTGGGAATTGCTAAGAAATCCCACCATGAAAAGCATTAGCAAAGTGCAAACTGTTGTGACCCAGCCTTTACCTCTGCCTCAGGGCAGGATTGCCATAAGACAATCTGAAATCCAGGCTGAGGAGATCCTGCCTGCTCTGCCCCCACATCGGGCAGTAAAAACAAAATTTCCCTCTTCTTGAAAAGGTAGAGCTACTAAAGGGCAGCAGGCAAAGCTCTGTCTTTGCAAAGCAGCCCTGAGCAGGACAGCCCGAGCCAGGGTCACTGGGCAGAGGGACCGTGCAGGGATGGGTTGACTTCCTGCTCTAAGCTGGGCATGCAAACTGGCCCTTGGCCTCTCCCAAACCCTGACTGAGCTTTGGCAGGATTAGTGTGATGGCTGAGTGACAAGAGAACACTGAAAGGGGAAAAGGGAAAGGATTAAAAATAGATTCCAGTTTTGTTTCAAATATTGTAAAATAAAAGGTCGTGCAGCAACTATTGTGGAACCAAAAAGCACGCCCGCATCTCGGGCTGCGAGGCAGCTCAACAGCAGATGTATTTTTCATTAAAAGACTATTTAATATTGCAGGTTCCAGCTGAAGACCTGCTTTCTTGGTTCTGGCTGATTGCCAGGGAGACACTTCTTCCCCTCCCTTGCCTGGAGGAGCAGGGATTTCCTCCCACAGCCCTGAGCAGTCCCTTTTGCACATCTCCTTGCCGTGCCATCCCCAGGAGCATCTCTGTCCCCCATCAGCATCCCCAGGCACGCACCCAGCACTACAAGAGAGCCCCACATCCAGCACACAACCCATCTATCATAGCATCAACCTGGCAAGCAAAGGTAAATAAGAAACAAATTATCAGGCATTTTTAAAAAAGCAAAATAGAGGGCAGGAACAATCCCAATCGCACAAGCCCAAGGACTGGCAGTAAAGAGAATTCCTTTTCCCCTAATGAGAGACACCTAGACTTTGTTAACTCAAACTTTCTCATTTATCACCTTTGCACTGCCTCTGTCTGCCTCATGGCTGTCAGGCCATGATAATGTAGGAAAAGCAGTCATTTATCCCTCAACATCTCACTCAGTACAGACACACTGTGCTGTGGGAATGGATTTACGCCACGCCCAGTTCAGCTCCCAGCACAATAAGGCTAGTTTAGATGTTTAGCCAAATCCTCCTTTCTCCTCTGTTCTCCTTTTATTTTATTTTAAAGCCAGCAGGTGCTGGGCTCAGCAACTGGAACTGACAAGCAGCTGCAGGCAGAGCACTGAGTGGAAGCTTCTCCTCTCCTGCCTCCTTCTCTGCCTGTGATGTCCCCTTGGGCACTCACCCCAGGTATTGGCACCCTGGGGGGCTGCACTGGAGCACCTGGTCCTGCTTGTGGTATTTTTGGGCTCTGAAAAGCAGCACAGGAAGCACCGACACACGGAGGCATCTTAGCAGTGGGGCTCAACACAGGCAATGACCTCTCTGGTCCCCCTCGAGCTGGCTTTGGCGTCCCCATGTTCCCCAAACACTCTGTATTTGGCTGGAATCGTCTGCAGAGTGCTGGCTCTGCCTCCCACTCAGCTGTTGATTGTGCTGGGCTCTGTTTGTTCAAGATTTGCAAGAGGGGAGGAGGGAGCAGCAGGCAGCTCTGCAAGTGGGTATGTGGCTAGATCCTGCCATTTTCAAAAATTAAAGAAATTGCCATTAATTAATTCTTAATTAATTAACAAAGGTTTCAACACTGAGAGATGCAGAATGCAGAGAAGAAAATAAGGCAAAACTCCCTTGCTGCTGGACACATTTCTTCTGGTAGAAAAGCTTTTTAGGAAATGAAAAAATTTGCGTTGTGATGATTTTGGAGGAGGCACACAGAGCTGCCCCGAGCCCTGGTGGTGCCACCCCGATGGGTGCTGCCATGGGTGCTATCCTGCCCCTATCCTGTCGGCTCCTGGTCCCCCAGCCCAGCCCATCCCTCTCACAGGGACATTGCCCGCGATCAAAGGAGCCGCCCACCAAAGTCCCCAGGGCTTGCCGGCTTGCTGGGAGAGGAAATATCAAACCTGCCTGGAAATCAAACAGCAGACTCAGAACAGAGGGAAGAAAAGAAAAAAAAAACCACAGGAAACGAAACCTAAACTGACACCCTTTGTAATTGAAAACACCCAACGCGGAGAATCGTCGCTCGCTCGGGGGACAACACGGCTCCTGCAGAGGAAATCCAAAGTGACTCCGACCCCGGGGCAGCTTCCCCAGACACCGCCGGCCATCAGAGAGGGCCTGGGATGAGGACTGTCACTGCTCTCAGCTGCAGGTTTCTGGCGACAAGCTCTGAGAATGCAGATGCCACTGTGTGTGTGATTAAAATCCTGTGAAGCGCATGCCAGGAGTGGAGCAGGCAGCCCATGGGCTCTCCCACCGCCAGCAGTGGCAAGGCAAACATCTCCCTGGGGACAAAGAGCCTCGCCACTGGAAGAAATCTTCCTCAAGGGTACCCAAAGCTCTGATGGAGCCCAAATCTCGTGTTTAGCCTTAAGGTGCCGTCCTCTCTGCTACCCAGCTGGCAGCAACGAGCAACGAGCCAGAGAACCCTGCTCAGAGGTTCCAGCAAACCAGCAAAGCACAGAGGAAAACCAGCCAAAAACCCCTGAGGATGCAGATCCCATGGCTCACTATACCTCATTTGAAGGCATTATATTATCCTGAACTTTAAAGAAAGCCATGTAAAATAATAATAATAATAATAATAATAATAATAATAATAATAATAATAATAATAATAATAAACAGGTGTTCAAATTGCAAATGGGATGCCATTTCTCTGCTCATCTCTGCAGTGATCTCTTGCTGATCTCCAAGTGGAAGCCATACTTTAAAAATATTCATGTGTGCCAAGCACTCTGGAAGCAAGACCTCTGGCAATTTGCCACAAAAACCCAAACAGGAACTAGAAATCACAGGCAACAGAATGCATTTGCAGTCCTCCTGGGAAGACCAAGGCAGATAGAAACAGAAAGTGAGGAAGGAGGGACAAGGCACATGCTGAAGTTCCCTATCCCAGTCTGACCAGTCTGGGGCAGGCACCTCCAGAGCAGAGCAATGTGGCATCCCTGGAGTGCACGGGGCACCAACAGGGACTTCACAAAGGCTTCTCAAGCCCACAAAGTAAAAGCATGGGAGCTTTTACACATGACATGAGACTTTCCACCCTGGCCTGCTCACAACTGGAGGGTTGCTGCTGGGCTGGATCTGAGCAGAAGGAGATGGCTGCAAGAGAAGCATTCACAGCCACTGTCCTCAAGCAGCCCTTGCTGCCCCCACGGCTCCATCCCCAAAGTCCCAGAGCCAGCACCGTGGCATGGACAGAGATGGGAGATGCTCTGCAGGCGGGCAGCCAGGGGAGCTGGCACTCACCCTCCCTACCCAGCTCCGTCCCAAGCAAGACAGTGGAATTAAGCACAAGTTATAATTAAGACTGGATGTTTGAAGAGAAACATAATCTCCGTTCCGTGGGATTCGCCGGCACAACAGTAATTAACGTCTCATTAACATTCGCCTAATTAAGCAGTTTATGAAAGTGGATAGATTTGCATACTGCTCCACTTCAGCTTCAGTGCATCCAGTTATATCCAGGCACCAGAATTAACCCTTCCAGGGCATTTCCAACTAAGTTCCCAAACCTGCAAGACTTGCCAGCCTCTCCCTGTGAGGACACAAGCTGCTGTCGCTGCACATCTCACTGCAGAGTGCTACCCAAAACCTGGTAAAACAACTCTCCATCACCTCTTTTCTAGCCAAACACCTCCTCCCTATTACCTCTTTTCCAGACAAACCCATCCTAAACCTCTCCAATATTCTCCACTGGTTATCTGTTTTTAAATCCCTCAACTGGTTTCAATGCTTTCCCCTAAGTCCTCAAGACATTCATAAGGAAGCAAAGATCTGTAAGAGTTTCTGAAGACAGGGAGAAATTTCTCCTAAAACATTTCATGCTATACTCATTCCCAAATGTTCTTTAATGTTTAAAAACAATGACTTCAAGATTAAAGAGATGCTCCAAATTCTGAACACCAGTTTAAAAGCAGGATGCAACAGGAGCTTCCAAAAGGGTTTTACCATAGGGAATATGTTCCCTTTCTTGGAGAGTCCTCTTGTCATTGAGAGGAAAGGCGAACCGGCAAAAGCAGTGACAACACCCAGATGATGCCCTGTCCCTCTTGGGGACAGCAGGACACCATTCCCAATGGATCCTGGAGCAGCCCATCAAACAAGACACATCGCACGTGCATCCCCTTGGCAATGAGTCACTTGAATTGCTGGACAGAACATTTTCCACTGCTAATACCAGCTTTCTCTTCTGATGCTGGATTAGTAAAACTGCTGCATCCATCACACGCTTAAAAAGACCATGTGCAAACCTGCCTCCCCCTGGGGCAGCTCCTGGGGGGCGAAAAATGAGCTCTCTAGTTAGTGGTTAATGCTTGGAGACCAGATGCAACCTTCCAGCAAATACAGTGGGAAAGAAAAATTCATGACACAGCCTTTCATTGAAAATCAATAAAGCCCAGACCTGCCTGTGATGTACACACTCAATTTATTCCTCGCTCAGCTCATTGCATCTTCACCACCAGCCCTCTCACATCAGTCAGGTCCTTGCTGCAGGACACAGTGTCCCTGCCCACCTCTGGGTTGTGGCACTGGTGTCACCAGAGCCACGTTAGCGCGGGGCTGTCACCTCCCTGAGCCTGGCAGTCCCAGGCCCCTGGCTGCAGCAGGGCAGACCATGCTCCTGTGGCTGTGATCCAGCCCCAAGCATCCCTCCCCACAAAATATCCAGGAGTGACAGCCCAGCTGTGTCCAGTGGCAAAGACAATTCCAGAGTTTCCTTCCATCTCCCAATGGGTTCCTACATCTACAGCACACACTCTGGATTTGCACTTGAAACACCTCCATCTTGAAAATACATCTTAATTTTCCCCTCTCCCCAGCAGCCAAGAAACCTTCCTGAGTGATGATGGAATGAGCCATCCTCCTGAGCCAAGTCAGGACATCCTCCAGTCCTGCCTGAGTCCTATGCACAGGAACCCCATCATTTGTCCTGTCCTGCTCCTGCTCCCCCTTCCCCTCTGAGGAGGCTTTGAAATCCATGTGAGACACCCAAAATCCCTGCAGATTGAGGCGTTAGCCTTTGCCTTTAACCATTTTTTCTTCCTCCCCGAATCTCCCTGACAATGCAGAAAACAGTCCCAGAAAGGTGGGGGGGGGGGGGGGGGGGGGGGGGGTGCCTGAGCTTTTCCCACACCCAGCTAGGAGGAGACCTCAAAATTCTGGGGAGATGGAGAAACAGCTGCTCCTTTCTGATGCTGGGGTTGCATCCTACATCCCTCCTCAGCCAAATCCTCAGTGGATGCAGGAGAGCAGCTGAGGGATGCAGGCATGGGAGAGGCAGCACAGTCTCCCCTCCCTCCATCTCTGCCTCTCCTCCAGCATGGATCCCACACTGCCACCCTCACCCAGAGCCACCACAGCAGGACCAAAGCGCTGCCCAGACACTGGGGTGAGGGGCTGATGCCAGCCCAGCCCCAGAGCGGCTGCCTTTGGTGCAGGACTGGCTGTGGCTGGCTGTGAGCAGAGCTGAGGGGATCTGGGGAGGGGTGGGTGTCCTGCTGTGCTGGGGGCTCGAGCAGGGCTCTGCAGCACAGCCTGACCTACTTTCTCGGGCGGTACAGTCGCACCAGCCGCAGTGGCAGCGCGGGGTTTCTTTTCTCTCTACCACATGCACACGGCTTCTTCAAAACTGGCAGTGGCATCACGGCGGGGTCCCCTCTGTGCCACCACCTCGAAGCATTGGCTTTCCCCTCTCTCACCTCCAGCCAGTCCTGCTGCCTTTGAATTGGTGCCCTCCTTTCCCTACCCTTTCCCAAAAAATTCATGGCACATCTCAGCCAAGAGGAGGATTTATTGATCGTCTTATCTGTGTCTAATCCCAGCCGGAGCGCTGCGATAAACGAAGGTGGCTAAATAAAATGCTTTCCTGCAAGGTCTCTGTGTCGAGAGCAGCTGGCTGCTGGCAGGGTGCAATGTGGGGAGCAGGCCCCCAGGGTCCCCAGACCCACCTGTGCAGGGAAGAGCAGCCCATGATGGCAAAGGCCTTGAAAGAAGGAGTAATGTGCTGTGAACACCCATCCAAAGCTGAGAACAGGGGTGGGGCACAAACCAAACCCCAACTACTCCATCTAATCGATGGTAAGCAGTTTAAATGCTCTTTCACTGCAGTTCAGAGAGCCCTAATTCCAGGCGTGACCTGAATCTCTTCAAAAAGAGAAGGGAGGGGAAGCTGGCAGGCAAGGAGTGGGGAAAGCCAGAAATGCCAGGGATGCTAATTTGTCCCTGTTTCCTCTCTGCAGAACAGCATCTGGGAGAAAAAGCACCTGCTAAAGAGAAGGGATCCCCGTGGAGCAGAGATCCGGAGGCTCGTGCTCGCAGCAATCCCTGTTACCCAGCCTGGACTGGAAAAGCTTGACGCAAGAGCAGGATGACGGATGCTTCTGTCTTTGTCGAGAGCAACCTGGGGTGCCAATGAGCACTGAGAAAGCAGCCCACCCCAGCACAAGGAGGGAGCAGGGGAGCTCAGCCCAAATGCGGTGTGGCCGTATCCAGGTCAGCTGGTGAGCCTGCTGGGAAGCACGGGCTATAAAAAGCACAGGCAAGATGCTGGAATCATCCCGGAGCAGCGAGGAAGAGGTGAGGATGGCCCTGCTCTCTAAGTCAGCAGTGCCAGGGTGGCAGTGGGCTGCAGAGGATGGCAGTGGCCACATAGGACCACAGGCAAGCACCCTTCTCCCCGGGATTTCCAAAGTAATGGTCCGTGAGACAGCACTGACTAAGAGTTACAGCTGGGTCTCCAGAGGGAGATGGGGTGTGGAGGAAGGGGGACTGAGGTGGCCAACAAGACAGGGCTGGCAGATGGAGAGATGCAGTTTGGCACCCCCAGCCCTGACCGAGGAGGTGGAGGTGGAATTGCCATCCCCTGCATCCTTCTGTGCCAGTTACACAGTGGTTGTGCTCCTTCAGCAGGGAGATGCCATGGGGAGCACCAGCCTGGGATCCCATTCTGTATGGAAGCAGACATCCTGGGTGCACTGGAATGGGGACAAATCCACTGACCAGACAAGCCTGTCATCTCAGCCTGTTCCTGGACAAGGCACATGCTTGTGGCCAAGAGCTTTCCTCTAGCTCAGCATGGCCCCAGATCTCCTACCGACAATGGACAGAAGCCGGGCTGGCTACACTGGGCTTTCAGCTCAAGCTGTTCCCACCCTGCTGCTCTCCTGCCACCCAGTGTCATGGTGTTCCCACTGCTCTCCCAAGGAGAATCACAAATCTGCCTGCAATCCCTCCTTGGAGGCCTGAGCTTTGCCAGACCCTCTGGCAAGCACCACAGATCAAAGGGTTAATGGGTGATAGGGGGAAAAGGTTGTGATGCCTGTTCCCCACGCCCCACCCCGTGTCCCCCTGCAACAGGACCTGGATGGGCAGCAGTCACTGCAGCCCCGCCCCCCAGCCCCAATTTCAGTGGAGCCTGGCAGGGCACACAGGGAGCTGTCAGGCCCTATCATGACTCACACAATCATTTCTCCCTTCGAGCCAGGAAAATAAAAAAGACATAATAAAAAAAAAAAGTCAGACAAACGTTTTAAAAACTGGAGATAAACAGAGGAGAGAGGAGATGGAAGCAGCTAATGAGGTCCCTGGCCCCGCCAAGAGGTGCGAGGAGAGCACAGATGCTCCTTGGCCGGCAGCAATCCCACCCGTCGGGCACAAGGAGCACACGAGGGACAGCCCTGCCTGGCACAGCCCTGGCAGCGCCGGCAGGGACCCGCAGGCAGCTCCGGGGAGCCATCCCCAGGGTGGCAGAGCAGCCGGCCCTGGGGCCAGGACCCCCGGCAGCCCTCGGGCGGTGTCTGCACAGCCACACACAGCACAGGGGTGGCACAGGATCTGCACAGCCACACACAGCACAGGGGTGGCACAGGATCTGCACAGCCACACACAGCACAGGGGTGGCACAGGATCTGCACAGCCACACACAGCACAGGGGTGGCACAGGATCTGCACAGCCACACACAGCACAGGAGTGGCACAGGATCTGCACAGCCACACACAGCACAGGAGTGGCACAGGATCTGCACAGCCACACACAGCACAGGGGTGGCACAGGATCTGCACAGCCACACACAGCACAGGGGTGGCACAGGATCTGCACAGCCACACACAGCACAGGGGTGGCACAGGATCTGCACAGCCACACAGAGCACAGGGGTGGCACAGGATCTGCACAGCCACACAGAGCACAGGGGTGGCACAGGGTCTGCACAGCCACACACAGCACAGGGGTGGCACAGGATCTGCACAGCCACACAGAGCACAGGGGTGGCACAGGATCTGCACAGCCACACAGAGCACAGGGGTGGCACAGGATCTGCACAGCCACACACAGCACAGGAGTGGCACAGGATCTGCACAGCCACACAGAGCACAGGGGTGGCACAGGATCTGCACAGCCACACACAGCACAGGGGTGGCACAGGATCTGCACAGCCACACACAGCACAGGGGTGGCACAGGATCTGCACAGCCACACACAGCACAGGGGTGGCACAGGATCTGCACAGCCACACACAGCACAGGGGTGGCACAGGATCTGCACAGCCACACACAGCACAGGGGTGGCACAGGATCTGCACAGCCACACACAGCACAGGGGTGGCAGGATACCATCCTGGCCCAATGGAAACCTCACCGAGCTGCAGTGAGCAGACTGGGGGCACTTCCATATTTATTTTTCTCCCCCTGCTCTAGGAAACACCCATAAATGCTCGGTCAGGAGGAAGCCAGAACCCCAAGCCTGTTCCCATGCAGACCTCCAGCTTCCCTATGACTTAGCCAACCCCTGCCCTAGGGACTGAAAAAGGAGAAAAGCCGAAAAATCTTGATTCTTATAGCTAAAACCAAATGTGTCACCTCAGTAACAAAGTGGCCTGCCTGCCTGGCAGAAATTGCTCTGTTAAAATATATATCCATATTATTCTTTTTGAGCTGCCTTTCCCAAATCTGTTCAAGAATGGGGAAGTTTTCACATCCCCATGGACAGCAAGTCTTTCTGCTCCCTTCCCAGCACCCAGCAAAGTAATTATCTGCCAGGAGCCCTGGGCTGTGCCACGGCTGGTTACACTGCTAATTAGCAGAAACAAGCCAGTCCCCTGGGGCACACCAGGTCCATCCCCATCCCTCTCTGCCTTCTTCCTCCTCCTCCTCCTTCTCACCCTGGAGGGCATAGAAGAGCATCTTGTGTTTAGCACTGGGAGGGCCTTGTACTGCTACCCTGGGTGCCAGAGGTGCAAAGGTACTCCTGCCCACCCAAGGGACAAGGGACAGAAGGACCCCAGGAACACCTATTGCCAAGAAGATGCTCTTGCCATGAGGCTATCAGGCATGTGAGGACACTATGGAGAGCGCTACTTCTGCTGGTACCAAGAGACTTACAAAGTACATAACTTAGAATCTGTTTTAGCCTCTTCTGGAGGGATACCTAGGAAGTGGAGGCTTCCCAAGAAGTCTTCTCTTTCCAAAATGAAAGGAAAAAAGCTCTGATCTTGGAGGCATTTAAATCTCCCCCCCAGGACTTCTCTAGTTTTCACTCCTCACTAGTTTCCCTGTCTCCTCACCAGGCAAAAGTCACATTTAAATAAGCCATCAGCTTTGCCAGGAGGGCAGAGCTGCACGCTGCCAGAGTGAGCACCGGGAGGCAGAAGCGGCACAGGAGGCAGGAGTGGCACGGGAGGCAGGAATGGCACTGGAGCAGAACGGGAGGCAGGAGTGGCACAGGAGTCAGGAGTGGCACAGGAGGCAGGAGCAGCACGGGAGGCAGGAGTGGCACGGGAGGCAGGAGTGGCACAGGAGACAGGAGTGGCACAGGAGTCAGGAGTGGCACAGGAGGCAGGAGCAGCACGGGAGGCAGGAGCAGCACGGGAGGCAGGAGTGGCACAGGAAGCAGGAGCAGCACGGGAGGCAGGAGTGGCATGGGAGACAGGAGTGGCACAGGAGGCAGGAGCAGCACAGGAGTCAGGAGTGGCACAGGAGGCAGGAGCAGCACGGGAGGCAGGAGTGGCACAGGAGACAGGAGCGGCACAGGAGGCAGGAGCAGCACGGGAGGCAGGAGTGGCACAGGAGACAGGAGTGGCACAGGAGGCAGGAGCAGCACGGGAGGCAGGAGTGGCATGGGAGACAGGAGTGGCACGGGAGGCAGCCACGGGCAGCGCTGGGAAGATGCCCCTCGTGCACGTGATGCGTCGGGAGGAGCATCCCCCAGTGCCTGGCCCAGCGAGATGGGAGGGAGCAGTCAGAGCCCAGCCACCCTACCAGGATGGCTTCAGGCTGCCAGGATGCCACGCCATCATCCTCCTTGGCAGCAGCACCAAGGGGAGCTCAGTGGAACGTGCAGACAGGCGTGTTCCCCACCCTTGGATCTCAGAGTGTGCACCGGATTGCTGATCTGGGGAACGCGGACGGCACCTTGGGCTCACCATCCCTTCTCGATGCTTTGGTGCAAGACGTCCGAGGCCCCACACCACCAGGAGCAGGGACGTTGGATCCCAAGGGAGCAGCAACAGCAAAAACTGGGGCTGTTCTCAGCATGTAAGCTGAGAACCAGCACCGAAAGCTCCCAACCTTCACAGTTGAAGCTACTTATGCAAAGCTATACCAGGACTCAGAAAGGAACTCCGGATCATCGCTCCAGGAGATCCAAGACTCTGCTGGACCGTACACACAAGCTGTCCTCCTTCCCCCAGACGTTCCCTGCTTGGGCTGGATATCCCACCCTGCCCCAGGGAGCCCTGGGTAGGGCTGAAATAACCCTCAGCTAGCCAGTGCAAGCCCAGAGCTTGTGTGTTCCAAACGTCAATCCCTGCCCACTGCCTGCTTGTTTCAGCTTCCCCAAGAGATGGAGAAGGGGATGAGGCTGGTCCTGCATACCAGGGCTTCCCCACAGAAAGAAATCAGTAGGGCATCTCCTGCTATTAATGGGCAGGATCCCGGGCAGCCCCTGGAAACACTAAAAGTGGATTGAGCACAGGACTCATTCCCACCACCATAAGGAAGACAGGACTATTTCCCCCCCCCCCACTAACCCCCCTCTTTTGCAAGACTCTGGGGCCCCCAAATGTGTGGAGCTCCTCAAAGGCTGCACCACCCCAGATGGACAGGAGGAACAGGCACTCACCCGGGCAATTCAAGCTCCTCTTCCCATTCCCCCCACTCAACCAAGAGCGAGACCAGCTTGCAAGCCGGCGCCCGCTGCTCCACGCTCACCTGTGCTCTGCCCCTCCGGAGAGCGGCGTGGAGCTGCTCAGCCTTTGCAACAAACTCCCTTCCGCAGCGAGACATCAGCCTTTGGGTGCTGCCTGCCCCTTCCACGCGCTGGCTGCTCTGCCTGCCTTGGGGATTTTTTTCCTTTTTTCCCTTCCACCCCGTAGCGTTTTGAATGTGCAGATGCCCCAGCTTCTTAAAATTCAGCCTGGGGGCGTGGGAAGTGTTTTGGAACATGCCCAAGCTGTCTGCTCCGTGCGTGCACGCTGCTAAAAACGATCCACCTACTGCCCCCATCTCCTGCACCGCTTGTCAGCGCCGCCGTGCCTTTCCAAAGATAAGGAAGTTTACACACGCAGCCCGGGAGCAAAGCCCCGGGAGCAATCCCATGGGGCAGGGGGAAATTCTCTGCTCAGGCACCAGGCAGACTTTCCACGTAGCAGTGGACAAGGAGCAGGGTGGTAGGTGTAGTGGAAGGTGCCCTTGCACACACTAGGGGGGTGAAACAGGATCTTCAAGGTCCCTTCCAACACAAAGCATTCCATGATTTTATGATGGACAGCCCTGGGAATAATGCCCTTGAGCCAGCACTACCTCCATCCCCCCTGTGTCACAGCGAGGATAGAGCACCACTGCTGGCACAGGGAGAACACATGAAAAAAACCAATTTACTTGCTCTCCAAGGATGCAGTAGCAGGGGAACACAGCCACCCTCATTACCATGGGGGCAGCGTCGTGGGCTGCACTATGAGAACATTTAGGACACCCAGCTGGGCAGCCCTGCCCGACAGCTGAGCGTGTGTGTGGCAGCACGGTCCAAGGGAGCGGAACGCATCTCCTCCCCAGCAATCCTCAAGGGCTCCACCAACAAATAATCAAGCTACAGAGATCTGACAAATTAACCTGTAAAACATTGCTGGCAAAGCCCAGCTTGTCTGAGACACCAGCAGGCAGCTCTCAGTGGGGCACCCAACCAGGGTAACAGAGCAAGGCCAGCACACACCAACTCAGAGCCTGGCTCCAGCCACCAGCGTGTTTAAAATAAAGGGCAGTATAAACCACTGAGGCTGGGTTTTGGTCAGGAGAGATGGGCTGAGCCCTCCTGCACAGTGTACAGTGAAGGCTCTAGGTCCCCAAGAGAAAAGGACAGCAGGGCCAGCTCCAGCCCAACAGCCTGGCTCTGGATTCAAACACAAGCTGCTCAAAATCATTGACAAGGTTGCTTTTTCTTTTGCTTTTAAATCCCTCTAGCAATCTGGCCTTCAAGTGCTCATGAATCTGTTCAGGGCCATATCCCCCCCCCCCCCCCCCCCATCACTGCTCTTCAAATTTGAGTGAAATTGATATTTTCCCATCAGAAACATGAATTTTCAAACACACAGAACATTGGATTTGAAAGCTGACTTTTGTTGGGAAGGTGCCTGTCTCTTTGTTCACAAAAGGGCTCATTTTTCCTGGAAAAGGGCCCAGATTTTGAGTGAAAGATCAATAACATGCAGAAAACGGGTCCTTTTATTTAATTTTGCCATGATACTAGAAAGAAAAGAAAGAATCCAATGCTGAGACTGAATGACTTCAAAATATTTTGCATTTGTTTACCCCAGTGCAACGCTGGAGCATCTATTCAGAGGAATTCAATGGGAAGGATGCAGCCTTTGGGGCTCCCCTAGAACATCCCTTTATCACCTGCTGGTACCCCACTGGGAAAGCATCCCTGGCACTGCTCCACTCTACCCCAGTCCATTTTTGGGAGCATTACTAGAGATTTAATTGCTGTTTCCTCTGCCCTGCCTTGTCCAAGGAGCTCTCTCACTACAATGTTCAAGGATGACCTTCTGCCTACACTAACTATGAGGAAGGGTGAATCAAACTTAAATTGCAATTACAGATGGGGTGGGGGGAATAAAGGGAAAAAAAAACTACACCACGAAGACACAGCATTCTAGATGCCATGCAACAGTCATGACATGCTGCATCCTCCCCATCCATATGGGGGAAAACTAACACTTTGGCAAATTTATGAGGATGTGTGAAAGTGATTATATTCCTGAAAATATCTCAAGTGGAACGGCCTACCTGGCATATTTTGTTAGTCATGAAACACGCTCCTTCCACCGACTGTAGTTTGTGGCTTTCCATCTGCTTAAATACTTTAAATACTGAAAGTTTCTCCCTTTTTTTTTTTTTTTTTTTTTTTCCCTAAGCTGAAATAGCATGCCAGCAGCAGAGTGCTGACTCAGGGGCACGGGACGAGGACATGCTCAGCACCAGCAAAGGGATGCAGAAGATGCCATGCCACAAGGGCAGGAGAGCAGAGGATTCACCATGTGGGTGGTAAGTCCTGCTGCCCCTGGCCAAGAAATGCAAGAGGTCAGCTTGTGTTAATTAATTAACTGAATTAATTGAATTAGTGTCCAGCAAGGGAGCACCAAGAAAGAATATTACTTTGGGTCACGTATGGACATGAAAGGGAAAAGGTTAAAGGAAAGAAATGGCACTGGTTGGCCATTTTAATTTCATTTGGCCAAGAATAAATAGGCAACAGCTGTAAAGGTTACAGGTCACTGCTTCCAAGCCCAGATTTTAGCAAGAGGGGGTTTATGGGCACTTGCTCCAGGACAGTCAGCACCCTGATCCCCCGAGTTCCTGCTTTCATGGAGAGTGATGCCCCTTTTGTCCTGGCAGAGCTGGGGGAAAGGCTCCAAGGCATCAAGGGGATCCAGGGCTGCTTCTCTCCTGCCCTCTCCTGCTCTTTAGTTCAGAGTTTCTATTTCACAGCCCTGGCTGGAGCATCTATGGCCACAGTGGCTGGAAATGGGATGGGCCTGCACAGGGATGCAGCCAGAGCTCAGCACTGGTGCAGAGAAAACCCAGCCAAAACTCCCAATATCAAAGGAGATGGCCAAGGGCAGCCACAGCAGCAGAGGAACATCCCCTAAAACCCCATTCCCACCAGGGAGGTGCCTTTAGAGGCTTGAGGGTAGCGAGGCCCTGGCACAGGGTGCCCAAGCAGCTGTGGCTGCCCCTGGATCCCTGGAAGTGTCCAAGGCCACGCTGGACAGGGCTTGGAGCACCCTGGGACAGTGAAAGGTGTCCCTGCCATGGCAGGGGGTGGCACTGGATGAGCTTTGAGGTTCCTTCCAACCCAAACTGATTTTATGATTCTACTATTGTGTGCCCTGGAAAAACATGGAATATCAACACTGTGATTTATCGACCAGGGGATCATTTTGAGTCATCAAAGCAGTTATCTACTTGTTGCATGAAGCAATGGCAATCGTGCCCCTCGAAGCAACAGTGAACAGCACTCAGGGTGTAACTACAGTGCAACTTCTCTTTGCCTGATTACAGAGAATGATCCAAGGAGGGGAGCACCTCGGCCGAATCACCTCCCCCAGGGCGTGCAGGCTGTGCAAGAGAAACCCCAGCCACAGACACACATCAGCTGCAGCAGAGACCAGGGGAATATGATGAG
Organism: Haemorhous mexicanus; assembly: GCF_027477595.1. Taxonomy (NCBI): domain Eukaryota; kingdom Metazoa; phylum Chordata; class Aves; order Passeriformes; family Fringillidae; genus Haemorhous; species Haemorhous mexicanus. Next base: position 3,559,478 of record NC_082353.1, read on the forward strand.
CATTTTCCCAAATGGCAGTGCAAAGCTGAATATTAGGTGATTTGTGGCAGATTTCCTCCAAGAGAAAATCTCTCCTACCATGGTGGTAAGGTTTTCACAGCTCATTTGGCTTTTCATTTGCTGAACGGCTTTGAGCTGTTCTCCCTTGCAGGACAAGGCCTCATCATTTGTGTTTTCTAACAGGGTTTTTTTTTTTCCCCTAGGATAAAACCATCTCTCCTCCTGCTCTCTGTGAGCCTAATTCTGCATCTCCTGCTGACATTCAAGGGGTCTGGAGTTACTCTCACTTTTCAGGGGGATAAATAATCTTGGAGGGCAGGGTTTTTTTCAAGATCCAATACCCGGAGAAGGAGTTTCTCCTTCCAAGAGCAAATAGTCCCTGAGAGAAATAATCCCATGGGAAATAATCCAGTACAAAGAGGGTTTATTGCATCTTTTCACAGGCTCTTTCTCACTGACAATTGATGAGTTCATAGCTACCAATATCCATTAGAGGGTTTATTTTATTTCTTGTTAGAAAATAAAAAAGGCAGAGCCTAAGAAGAGTAAAACCAGCCACAGAGACTGAAGACTGACAGGAGCTGCCTGGCAGACAGTGAGTGAAAATGCTCTGACAAGATGAAATGTTTTTTCTTTCATTGAAATCACTCCCTTTCCGAATGACTAATACACAGCTATCGCACCATGGATATTTCCAGAGTGATGAGATGTTTTTAAAATATCTCACTGTGCCTCAAAATATCTCACTCTGGCTCAATAGATCATCCAAAACACCACCCACGGAAATCATAAATAAATAGATACTATAGTGCTGTAAAAGAGCAGACTGGCCAGGGCCAGGTCAGCATCGGGCAGTTCAATGAGGCCACTGAGCCCCTCCCCTGGGCACGTGGCTCCTGCAGCCAGGCTTTGTGGAGGTGGAGACACCGAGCCCTTGCAAATGGAGCTGGGCACCTCCTACTCTCCCAGCATCTTCACAAAGCTGTCCTGTACAGCTCCTTGATGACACAGATATCTCCTTCAATGAGCAAACCAGATATAAGAGGTACAGTGGACTCCATGGTCCACTCAGCTGCCCACACTCAACAGCACAGCGGCCACCAAGAAGGCAGGTGACATTCTCTGGCACATGGACCACCCCTGGAAATCCACATGCCCTCCTAGGGACCCCCACTGCCCACACAACAGCTTCAAACCTCAAGCTGCAAGAGCCAGAAACACTCCCTCCTACTCCCTGCCCCAAAACACATCGCTCCCATCGGGAAAGGGACACCCACACCCTGGGCACAGCACTGGTGACATGCTGGAGGGGGTGACTGCCAGCCCAGCAACCTCCACACCCCCTCACCCTGGGTGCCAGGGACCAGCCCAGCACAGCACCCACTGCAGAGCCAGGAAAATCCCCCTCTCCTGACTCTGAGGGATTGAACCAAGCCAGGATGCTCCTGCTCTCCTGACAAAGGGATTGAACCAAGCCAGGAAGCTCCTGCTCTCCTGAGAAAGGGATTGAACCGAGTCAGGATGCTCCTGCTCTCCTGACAAAGAGATTGAACCAAGCCAGGATGCTCCTGCTCTCCTGACTCTGAGGGATTGAACCAAGCCAGGATGCTCCTGCTCTCCTGACAAGGGGATTGAACCGAGCCAGGATGCTCCTGCTCTCCTGACAAAGGGATTGAACCAAGCCAGGATGCTCCTGCTCTCCTGACAAGGGGATTGAACCAAGCCAGGATGCTCCTGCTCTCCTGACAAAGAGATTGAACCAAGCCAGGATGCTCCTGCTCTCCTGACAAAGAGATTGAACCAAGCCAGGATGCTCCTGCTCTCCTGACTCTGAGGGATTGAACCAAGCCAGGATGCTCCTGCTCTCCTGAGAAAGGGATTGAACCGAGCCAGGATGCTCCTGCTCTCCTGACTCTGAGGGATTGAACCAAGCCAGGATGCTCCTGCTCTCCTGACAAAGAGATTGAACTGAACCAGGATGCTCCTGCTCTCCTGACAAAGGGATTGAATCGAGTCAGGATGCTCCTGCTCTCCTGAGAAAGGGATTGAACCAAGCCAGGAAGCTCCTGCTCTCCTGACAAAGGGATTGAACCGAGCCAGGATGCTCCTGCTCTCCTGACAAAGAGATTGAACCGAGTCAGGATGCTCCTGCTCTCCTGACAAAGGGATTGAACTGAACCAGGATGCTCCTGCTCTCCTGACAAAGGGATTGAACCAAGCCAGGAAGCTCCTGCTCTCCTGAGAAAGGGATTGAACCAAGCCAGGATGCTCCTGCTCTCCTGAGTAAGGGATTGAACCAAGCCAGGATGCTCCTGCTCTCCTGAGAAAGGGATTGAACCAAGCCAGGATGCTCCTGCTCTCCTGAGAAAGGGATTGAACCAAGCCAGGATGCTCCTGCTCTCCTGACAAAGGGATTGAACTGAACCAGGATGCTCCTGCTCTCCTGAGAAAGGGATTGAACCAAGCCAGGATGCTCCTGCTCTCCTGACTCTGAGGGATTGAACCAAGCCAGGATGCTCCTGCTCTCCTGAGAAAGGGATTGAACCAAGCCAGGATGCTCCTGCTCTCCTGACTCTGAGGGATTGAACCAAGCCAGGATGCTCCTGCTCTCCTGACAAAGGGATTGAACCAAGCCAGGATGCTCCTGCTCTCCTGACTCTGAGGGATTGAACCAAGCCAGGATGCTCCTGCTCTCCTGAGAAAGGGATTGAACTGAACCAGGATGCTCCTGCTCTCCTGACAAAGGGATTGAACCGAGTCAGGATGCTCCTGCTCTCCTGACAAAGGGATTGAACCGAGTCAGGATGCTCCTGCTCTCCTGACAAAGACTCCAAGGGATTGCAAGGACTGAATGGTCGCAAAGCCGCCCCAGGCAGCTGATTTTTTATACATTTGGATGCAATTGCTCCAGGCTTGGAGAGGGAAAAAAGCAGCAAAATAGCAAGAAGAAATCAAGGAGCAGGACTGACTTGCCTTGCATGAGCTCCAACCATTCTGTGTGCAGAGAGGACTCATGCCAGATCCCCATGTCATTGTCCTTCCTAAAAGGAAGAGACCAGACTCCCATCCCAGGCTTGGATCCCGGTGCAAGGACAACTCTGCTTGGTAACTCAAGCAAAACTCCCAGAGAGTTGGAGTGCAGACATATTTTTGAAAGTTCCCTGGATCCTGGTACACACAGCTTAGATCCAGCACTTCAGCCCAGCCCAGCCCAGCCCCAGTTCACTCTGCAGAAGCTGAGTGTCCTTCTTCTCTTCCCTAGGAATCAGGAATCACTCTTTGTTTACTGATTGAAAGCAAAGAGAGCAAATCATTCTGAGGAACTGAAAATGGGCTCCTTTGCTTTTCTCAGCAAGATAAGAAAATGGTTCAGATCACCCAGGCTGTGCTACTCCTAAGTTGTTTCCTCATTAGTGGCATTTACTGAAGTACATTTTGAAACTCTGGGTGATGATGAAGCAGCTTTTCAGAATAGGAGTTAGAATATATCCTTTGGAAACCACAGACAGTCTGATACTTGTAGTCTTCTTTTCAAAAGGGCTGAAGCTACTTGTCCAGCACAACAGGAACTGGTAGATTCCCTGGGCTCAAGCAAGGAACACACCTTGCCACAGAAATTCAATCCTACTGCTGAGGTACATGGGAGCATTGGGAACCCAGCAGCAATGCAACCTTCACAGAGCTCTGCCAGTTCCTGTCCTTCCTGTCTACCTCTGCTTGGTTTTTCGTTAAATTTCCCCTTCTTCCCAGTGGGAACAGGCAGCACTGAGAGGCTGCAGAGAGATGACAGAGATGCTGCAAAGGCAGGAGGGAGAAAGACAAGGCCTTGCATTTCCAATGAAGATAGCTCCAACATCTGTCCTCAGCCACAAATGTATTCACCCGCACAGACACACTCATCAGATGAGGCTCTAAAATATTTACTGCCCAAATATCAATCCTCATAAAGCCAGGCAGCCATTTGGGCTTGGGGAGGGGGAAGGAGACGGGGCGGGTTGTCAATAATGTCATAACCACGGGCAATTTTATGTATCTCTGGAAATGGCCAAGGAACACGCAGCTTGACAGATGTGCAAACGGGTAATGCAGGCTCCCTAGTTATGAGCATGAGGATGTCAAGAGGAATAGATGAGCAGTAATTCAAAGTATATTGGGCTTAGAGAAGTACATGGGCACCGTAATGAATGCGGGATGGGCACTGCAGCGGAGGGAGGGCTGAAGGAGGATGAGGAGGGAGTGGGGTGCTGACTGGAGAATGCAGCCCCTGTAGTGCTCCAGAGTGACTGAAGGGACAGGGGACCAGGCTGGGCATTTGGTGGCCTGTCACCCTGCCATAAGGTGCTACTGCACCAAGGCATGTGTTAGCCTGTCTGCTGCTGCCAGATGCTGGACTAACGTCCAGGCTCCTTCTTCCTCTTTCACAACTGCATCTCTACACAAACCTCTCCCACCACCGTGCCTCCCTTTCCTTTCCCTTGCTCTGAAACTCAAAGTTTTAGCCAAATACCCATATTTTTCACCAAGAGTCGAAAAAACCCTCACCAAGGAACCAAATTACGTTTCAAGTTTCGTCTCAGCAGAACTACAGCTTTTTTTGCCTTCATCTCCAAACTAGAAAACAAACCCGACACAGCAGCAAGGGCTGCCGCCGCCCCCGGCGCCCGCCTGCGAGGCGCAGGCACTGCTCACACCTCTGACTGTGCCTCGCCCGGCATTTCCCCATCCCACCCCGGCGGGTTTTAAAAAGCAGCATCACAGACGCGCACTGCGCCCCCGGCCGCACGCTCCCGCCCCAGAGCCACGAATCCCAGCCGCACGACGCCAGGGAGGCTGGCCGGCTTCCAGCGCCAGGGGCTGGGAACAACGGATGACCAGTTTAACTAGGGATGGGATGCTGGGACTCCTGCTCAGGTGTTTGGTTTGCCCGAGGAGCGGGCCAGCGTGGTGCAAAGAGGACCATTACCGGTCCCACCTGACCTCGCTTGGCCAGCCCATAACAGCGCACACGGACGTCTCAGCTCCACTCATTTTTCCGTAAGATTCGCCTCCTTCAGCACTTCTGGCAGTGAATTCCCCCTCTCCCACGTCCTCCAATGCTCTTTGAAGGGACGCAGTCATTGGCTGTGGCGGTGGAGCCACGCACACCCTTCCTCCCTCTCAGCTCCTGCGGAGAAGTTCATCATTTTTCCACACCCTGGTGCTTTCGGAGCTGGGGGGAATTACTCATGAAGGCAAGCAGGCACCCCACACATCAGCAATCACCATAAAGGTGGTTTTTCCTGTGGAAAAATCCATGAATCACTGTAAAAGTCAGTCAGGCTCAAATCAAGCCACACTACTCACCATTGTTTATTAAAAAGAATTAATCACCAATCTTTTTCTTGGCCGGTTTTATGAAATATGACTTATCCCAACCATTCACTACTAAGTTGTTACAATATCCAGCTGCAAACACCCTCTGTGTGTGCTCTGGCAGCCTTCCCCATGGCTCACAGAGTGACACACAGTTCTGTTAGGTCAAATGACCAATGACTGAAAAAGCTTGAGTCTTGAAGGAATATTTCCTACATGTGTCAGGCCCCAGATTTTCACTCTGAAGATACACTGCTGGCACTGGCTGCTCCTGTGAATGCACTGCTCAGTGAAAAGCCCTGCTGGAGCTGAAGAGCCCTGGGGTGTTGCAGTCCTGGGCAAGGGGTGACACCACAAGGAGGACAGGGCACAGGCAGAGCAGGAGCTGACACACACACAGAGCACAGGTCCTCTGCCTTCCATAAAAAACATTCTCTGCCACCATCCCAACCAAGCCACACGCAGGCAGGTACCACGAAGGGGAGGCAGGGGCTGGCATCACTCTGCATGGGCACAGCAGCTCTGAGCCAGTGAGACAACCAAGCAGTAACAAATCCTTAATGAAAAAAAAAAATCTCTTTTTCTTTCCAAAAAATGTCCTTGTTATAATTTCTTTCTCCTGGTGGCACCCTCCTGTGCACAAGAGCTCGGCCATGACATGGTGTAAGAGCAGGAAACTTCAATGCCCACAGTTGTGAGAGCAGAAAAGAGATAATTGCACTTCTTACAGCAGCACTAACTTATCTTGGGGAAACTTTCCCTGCTAATGAGGCCATTCTGTTCAGACATTCAGCAAGAGTTGAGAGGGCTGGTGCTGCTGCCAGCCCATCGTGGGTCCAGGCAGAGGGCAGGCAGGGGTGGGAAAAGCAGCCCAGGAAACCACCACCAGTGGTTTCCATGGTCCCAGCCTCATCACTTTGCAGCTTACTGGAGCTCAGTTTTCCTGACCTGGCTTTAATTTATTTCTCTTCAAAAACAAAAGCAAAAAAAAAAAAAAAAAAAAAAGAAAATCCCACTACATCAGCTATTGTCTGCTCTGCCTCCTCTTGCCTTTGGCTACATCTCCTGGTAGAGCTGCACCTGCCATCCAATCCTAGGCCTCTGCAAAGGATTTTCTTTCTGTAGGGGTGCCCACTCCCATACAGGTCCCGGGGAGCCCATGGCTGGCACTGCCAGGGGCAGCTGGGGACAAGCCTCTGTGTTGGTGAGTGCCAGCTGCTGAGCAGGATCCCCAGGCTGCAGTAGCTGGAGGCAGAGGTAGCAATTTGTGTACTCACCTGGAAATGCAGACATCCTCTCATCCCTTGCAGAGCTGCTGAGAAACCAGCTCCTGGCTTTTTTCCTAGGAGTTTAGGAGTTTAACATCACCATACTCCAGGTACTATGAGCAGATGCAAAATCCCCTTTCCCTTGAGTGCAGAAAACCCCATAGCAGGAGCAGAGGTGAGACAGCTCTGCAGGACAGCCAGCTTCCAGGAAAAATGCTTGGAAGGTGGCAGTTGCAGCCAGATGGGAATGCATCTCTTGTTTTGAAGGGAACCATGGGACAGTGCCTGCAGTGTGGCTCTGTGTGGCACATCCCAGGCTGAGCTGCCAGCGCCAGCCTTGCTCCTCATTGGCATGCCAGGCACATGCCTCCCCGTGGCATGGGGCTGCTCTTCCTGCAATCTGTGTACCCAAGCAGCAGCACCAGGAATGCTTGGAGAAGTACAGGGAGAGTGGAGAAAAGGAGGGAAGGGGGCTGAAAGCCACAGCTGAGCATAGCAACACAGCTTAGGCTGCAAATCCAAGGCTGGCAGTGTTGCTCCAGTTGCCTGCATGACCTTGACAAGCTGCAGGGAGGAAGAGGAAAGCCTCCAGTGGCAGCTGTGTATGCTAACAGGGACAGGAGAAGTCAGGCAGGGGACAGAGGGGTGGGTGCCATTTGAGATGTGCCACCCCAGGAACAGAGCACACCAGATGGACCAGGCTGCTTTTACCTCTGTCTCAGCCCCAGAAAGGCAGCTCACAACCCACACCTTCTTCAGACAGCATTTTGTGGGTCTTGGGTTTGTTCCCATGGGAGCACATGCGTAGGAAGAGGTGAACACCTCGTGTCACTCCTCTGGGACCCAGCACGAGGCAGTAGGAGTGGGAGTAGGCTCTGCCTGTGCTCCCCAGAGGGAAGGGCAGCCAGCCCTGTTCTGCCAGGCAGAAGACTCTACCAACACACAGGCAGGCCCCCAAGATCACAGCGTGTGTATCTTGAGAGCTCAGAATAAATATTTAAAGGTGGAGGGAAAAAAAACCTGCTTGTCTCTGTGAGCAAGTTCTCTGTCTTTGCTCTGGGATTTGAGACAGAGACAGAAGGATGACAAAGGAGACACAGGTTTCATCAAATCATGGGCACATCAGAAGCAAAGGCTTTCACATGCCAGCTTTGCTGCAAGACAAATTCTCTCCCAGCCAGATGCCTGACAACCCCGACAGCCCTCGGGGACTGCAGGTCTGTGTTCCCTCAGACACAGGGGCTGCAGTGAGCCCACCTTCTCACACCTCTCCACTCCAGACAGGGATGGGAGCCAGGCTGTTCCCCAAATCCCTTTCCAAGCCAGAAAGAGCTGGTCCTGACCTCTGGGGACATGTGACCCCTCCTTGCCCTGTCCTGAGAGAATGTAAAAGGTGATGGGCTCTGCATCACAGTGTTGGACAAATGTTCCCAAATCCCTGTCCCCACAGCAGAGGAGCAAACCATGGCTCAGCTTTCTCAATGCCTCACATGAGCAATGGCTGGGGGGAAGGATGGGAGGTGACAGCTCTGCTCAGCTCCCAACAGCCCTGTGCTGGGCCATCGCTCAGAGGCAGTGGCCAGAGCAGCCACAGAGAACGGGATGTTCTGTATCACAAGGCTGTCCTTAGGATGCTTTTATTTCCAGAGAGAGCTCATTAGTTCTGGTTGTGCAGGAGTTCAGGGTTTTTTTTTCTCCCTGTTACTAAGAGCTGGAAAACTCCACTGAAAAACATCTCTGAGCACAAGTGGAACAAAGACAGGGCATGGCGGGGAGAGGAGCAACTAAACCAGAGATAATCAAAGCTGTTGCTGCAGCCTCACATCACTTACAATCTCCATCTCCTTTGGATTTCCCAGCTGGACTGATCTCTGCTTGCTCAGCCCCACTCACCATTGTGCCAGGGCTGCAGGGCTTGGCTCTGCTCGGCTCCAAGGGGGAAGAAGATGCAGAGGAGAGTTTGAGATGGCAGGGAACTGGGCTCAAGGCAGCCCACTGGATCAGACGGGATGCCAGGAGCTAAAGGGACTTGCAAATTCACTAGCAAGGAGGAAGGCTCTGTCTCTGGCACTGTCACAGGAGGGGTTTAACAAGGCACATCCTACCCAGGGATGCTCCAGCTGTGATGCCTTGCTGCCTTCAGTCTGGAGCAGCAGCCTCCTTACCAAGCCCTGGCACTCCTCTCCCATCACCACACGGTTCAGCACATGCTGCAGGAGATGCAGCCAAGAAATCACGTACCAACAGCAGGAGATAAGCCACCTTCCCAGATATGATCACAGGCCCCATTATCTCCTTAACCCTTATGCATTCACTTATCCATCCCAGATCTATTCCTCCTTATCTAAATTCTCCTCCTGTTCATTCCCATCTCTCACCATGGTTGGTCTCTCCAGAAGCGAGGAGGCAGCGGGAGAGCCTGATGCCCTGGGCAGCCACTCACCACAGCTAATGGGATAGGCTCTGATTGACTGGCCCCAGTGATTGAAAGTTAATAAAATGTTAAAAGCAGCCCTATAAATCACCCATGCAGGAAGTGACCTGGACAGGAGGCCTAACGAGTTAGCAGAGGTTTTATTTAAAAGCCATTTGTCTGAGAAGTGCAACACAAAGAGTCAAATAACTCTTAGGAAAGCAGCAGTGATGGAGATACTGGGAGGATTAGAGCTAGCTGGATATTTACAGCCTGAGGATGTCAGTCTTCCCAGTGCTAACTGGCCTCTGCTTCCCAGCTGGAGCATCCCAGCTGATCCCAGCTCCAGGTAGGGAGCTCCCCAAGTGAACCAGGACAAGGTCACAGTTCTGACTCGTGCTTTTAGCTCTCTGGGTCTACTGTGACTTTCTCACAGACCTCTCAAAACAGGAGTCTCATGTCCATCCTGTGACAAGCTGGTAGCACCCTCATCTTTCTCCAGGCCCCAGCTCCCCTGCCCACGTGTAGGATCACACATGGAGAAGCTGCTATTCTCATATGCTACTGCACACAGCTGACATCTCTGTTTGCATGGAGAAGCTTGAAAACAAGAGGCTCCAAAAATCTCAAACTCCAAAACCACCCCAGAAATCACGGTTTTGATTTCTAATCCCGATTTCCACTCCTCTTCCATGAATACTGATTTTGCACCCATTAGGAGGGCAACTGGGCCACATCAGTCTCAGCCCCTCCCCACAAGCTGAGCTCTACTTTTTTAACTTTAAAAAAAACATATTGCTAACTGCAAGGAGCAGGTGAGGGTGTTTCCCTGGGAGAGGGACTTGGCCCCCACCCAAATGCCCTGCCCTGGCCATTCCTTACTCTCCCATCACAGGAAGCCTCCAATACCCCAGAGGCCTTTTACAGCTTGGAGGAAAGGTGGCTCGTGCTTGGGAAGCCTCCAGAGCATCGTTAAGAGGAAAATTATACACAATTATCCTCAGGAGGTACATCAGGGAAGCAGAGGCAGTCACAAGGCATGAATCCCACCCAAGCCTGACTCCTTGCAGCAGCAGAGTAGTTTCTAAACTATGAGCAAATTCCAATGGGATACAGTCTGCAAGGAACAGGCTTCACCAGCAGCTACCCCGCCCTCAAAATCACCTTTTAATTGCAAGAAAAGTTCTCATCCCCAGGCCAGCACCTTTCCTACCAGCAAGACAAGGGGGAGAGGAGTAGGTAGGAGATGCAACAACACAGCAACAACCTGATTGCACTTGAATTTGCCAAGTGAAATTGGGTTGCCTTTGCTTTTCACGGACATCCTTACCTTGAGGGATGCAGGAGGCTGGGTGCAGGTGCAGCCGGTTCTCCTGGCCAGCGATGAGCACCTTCCAGGGGGGCAGGGAAGCCTAAGAGTGCCGGGGGGCAGTGGCTGGGAGGTTGCTCCGGTGGCTCTGCGGGCACTGAGGGCTGCTCATGGCTCCAGGGCACAGGGGGCTGTGGGTGGGAAGGCACAGAAGGTGTCAGTCTGGAAACACACAGCCTCAAGCACATACCAAGTAAACCAAATCCCACAGAAAGGCTGAATTAAAGTCAGGAAGGTGAAGAACTTAATATATTCTTATTTTTCTGTATTGTTCTTATTTCCCCATCTCCCCGTCATCAAGGAGAGGAAACCAGTGGGATCTGCTTAGATCTGGACATGAAGCAGATGTGGATATCTGAAGAGGTCTAGCACAGCCCAAGGGGCTCCTGCCAGGCACAGGGGGATTCTTGGGAGCAGTTTCCCAGCATCACTAGTGAGGAAGGAGAAAAGGCACAAATTCACCTGGGCAAGCAGCCCCTGGCTTGTACTGATGCACACAACCATGAACATGCAAGGGAAGGACCCCCCAGCTCAACTGGCCCAGCCAAAGGGTCTCACAAGACAAGGGGAGCTCTCTCCATTCCTCACAAGTCAAGGGGTTCCACTGGCACCTAAGAAAAGCTAAGAGAAAGCAGATCCTTGACCAGCTAATGTGACCACTCCTCCCAAATTCAAAACTGAAAGGGAAGCAGGACCCTTTGCTGATGGAGGTGGTACATCCACTCATCCTCTAACCAGCTTCAGCTTCATATGCAGCACTCTCCTCTCCAGCAAGAGTTTGATTTAATACATTTATTTAGTGGTGAGGTCCCCAAGGCAGAACTCACATCCTCTTTTTGCGTTTCAAACAGTTTTGAGCAGTCAATATTTAACAAATTAATAATAATGTGATGGCACCTTGAAAAATAGACTGTCCTGTCCTCAAAAAAGGGGCCACGTTTCCCAATGACTCCAAAGGGCACTGCTTCAGACCTCACTGAGCAAATGGCATTTCAGTGCAGCCACCTTTTAATGGCAATGATGTGATCCTGCTATGGCTGCAGTCACACAACTGTTAGGGTTGAAAGGGACCTCTGGAGGTCACCCAGTCCAAGCCCCCTAATTAAAACAGACCCTTAAAAATTATAAAAGCACTATTACACATCTCCCAAATGGTGGTATTACTGAAAATACAATGAAATAATCCCCACCCTGCCACGAGGAAGGTGAACAATGCCGGGGCAATGGTTGGGCACAGCAGGGCTGAGCCCCCCTGCCCGCAGGCCCCGCTGTCCCCTACAGCACCGGGGCTCCACTGGGACCCAGGACCAAACTTGGGGCCACAGGGCCAAACCCATCCCTGCCACCTCCTGCCCACCAATCCACCAGTGACATCAAAAGCCACCGCAGCCCCACGGGGACCCTTCCCGTGCTCACCACGTGCCCCATGGAGGAAAAAGCAGCTGTGGGGTGCTCGCCTGTTCCCCCCGTCCCACAGCCCATGGGAGCCACGCTGACCTGTGGGTGCAGTGTCACAGTGTCCCCGTGCCCACGGGCTGGCCCTCACACCCATAAGCACCATCCAGCATGGGGGTCAGGTGCATCCCATCTCCACCCATCTCCATGCTGCACAGCGTGAGGGCAGGGGACAGGAGGCGTGGAAGCAAGTTAAAAACACCTCTTAGCTCAGGTATTTTTTAGCAGCCATCCCCTACCCGAGGTCTGCCATCCTACCCCAAGCTGGCAGCTAAGCTCAGCATCTCTCAGTCATGAAAAGTATTCACAAGGTTTGCAGTGGAGGCTGGCAAATATTTGCCAAGGATTCTTCCAAATCTCCAAGCCCGCCATGAGCTCGCTGCAAATTTGTTTGCTGATCGTGGTCCTTGCGCTAATTTGCAAATGGAGAGCAAAGAAAATGCGGCTGTATTGTGTAGGAGAGGATGAACAAGCAGGATCCTATTCCATGGGGAAGGCAACCCCACCGACCCTAACGAGGGCTCATTAATTAACACCTGCAGCACTGGTGCAACACGCAGCTCCTGATGCTGATTGTGGCCAGGGAAGTGATGTCTCAGCAAAGACAGCACCAGGGAATGGGAGGATGCTGCTGGGGATGGCAACAGCAGCACCTGCAGGCTCCAAGACCAGTGCTGGCCCCAGTCTGACCTGTCAGTGTGGCAAGCTGCAAAGAGGTGCTGGGAAAGCATCCTCTTCCCTTCCTGCTCCCTCCTCAAAGCAGTTCCAATCAGAGTTTCTCCTGTGGCTTCGCCTCTGATTTTGGCACCTCACCAAGTTCCAGCCCAGGCCAAGCACATCGCTAATTAGCTGCACTAATTAATCACAGTTTCCATTGTTTATTCTTTTGTTCTTGCACAAACGCCCATGCTGCCCGGTTTGGTGAGCTGCCATGGCATTCATGGAGCACCAGCACAGCTGGTGGAGCTGACCCCAGGGAATGTGGGTCACTGGCTGCTGGGCTCACTGCTGGAGACCAGAACAGAGCCCATCTCTGGTCCTGCTGGAAAGTGAGTTAAAAGCCAAAGCCATCAATTCTGGCCTGAAACAGTAAAAGAGTCACAACCCCTCTCACTCTTCCAGCCTGGAATTCCTCATGCTAGCACAGCTCAGACCATATTTCTGAAACTTCCAGGAGCTGCTAGTGGGTCATTTAGTCCATTCCTCCTTTGGGAACTGGGTTTTACTGTGCCTGAAGCATGCCCAATCATCATGCCTGGCCTCCAACATCTCCAGCAAAGCCAATTCTGCAGCTTCCCTTGGCTTCCTGAGGCTGCTGCCACCACTGTCAGGGCACAGAGTGGGCTGCAGTTCACTTGCCACCATCCCTGATCCCTCCTGCAGCCATCAGTGCCACAGCCCATTCTTACTCTCTGCAGCCATGGGGATGGCTGCCTGCCTGTCACTCCATCAGGTCCCCCCAGGGAGACACCCCACACTTGCTCCCAGGAGTGGGGACAGCAGGCAGAGCTGGCACACAGCCCTGGTGCAGAGGCAGCCATCCATCCTTTCCCCAGCTAATCCCACCGAAATCCTGCCTTTGTGCTCATCACATCCACTGCCTGAGCATTAGGCACCCGCCGAGCCCGAGCTAATCTCCGGAAAGCTCCCTCACCCAGGGGGGTTCTCCTTCCCTGGGCAGCCCTGGTGCCCCAGAGGCACAGGGGGACAGGAGGACATGCTGGCTGTGAGTCCTTGCCAGCACTGGCATGATGTGCTGGGAATGAACCCAACAGCCACTTTGCTTGCTCCCTCTTGTCAGGGATTTTTTAACCAGGTATTCTTTGCAAAAAAAAAAAAAAAAAAAGACACCAAGGGAAAAAAAAAAAGAACTGTTAGTCCAAGGGAGTCTGTGTTGTTAAATACAGAGAAATCCAAGTCTGAAGTCCAACAGAGGCCAAGGTTTCTGGGCTTTGACACAGCTGACAAGCTAGAGCACAATGAGAAAATACACACACAGAAATAGCCAGGCAGGATAAAGGATTTACTGCTCCTTTCACAGAAAACAAAAGAATAGGCTTAAACACTCCATTTAGGAGTGGTAAAAAAAAAAAAAAAAGATAAAAACCAGATCTGCGGGAAAAATATTTGAGTACAGGATTACCAGGAGGTGAAGGAAAACCAGATCCTGCCTGTCCTGGGTGCAGCAGGGCAGCAGCATCCCCAGGGACCCTCTCCCCAGGCCCAGCAGCAGTGTGTGTGTGCGGTGAGCACACACACAAACTGCCAGGTCTCACCTCAGGGCCACCCAAGCCCTGAGTCAGAGCATCCCAGCACAGCCCACATTAAAGCACAGCCAGCTGTCATGCCAACATCTGCATGGTCTCGCCTCTGGAGCATTTCTCCTGGGCTGATTCTGGCTGTAGGATTGCCCTCTTCACTCAAATCCCTCTCCAGGGTCCACTTCCCCAGTGCCAAGCACCCCAGCTAATGAGGCTGAGGCTCCCTGCCTCTCAGACAGGCTTTTCCATGGTAGGAAGGCTCCAGGCTCTTGGCTGCCCTCCCTTTCATAAGGAAGTTATCCCAGAACACCTCTTGGGACCTCAGCTGAGGAGACCTGATGGAAAGAGAGCTAGGGCTGCCAAGGGCTTTGGAATCAGCTTCCTCCCATCATCTCTCCAGGTGTGTCCTCATTGAAGAGGGAAGTTTTCAGTTCCCTCTAAGTTTCTTCTAAGTTGTGATGAAAGAGAAACTCTTTGGAGAACAGACAGGAACCCAGTTTCCCTGATGAAAGTACAGCAGTGGGATTTTTTGGGTTTCTTTTCTTTTAAGTAGCTTCAGCCAGAACAGAGCTTTGCAACCAGGCAGGCAGAAGGTCTTACCCTTTCCATGGCAGGAGACCAAGTCTCCCAGCTGGAGACCAGGACAGAAACCAACCTTGGTCCTACTGGGAAGTGAATTAAAAGCCAAAGCCATCAATTCTGGCCTGAAACAGCATGAGATTCACAAAACCACTCACTCCATCAGCCTGGAATTGCTCATGCCAGAGCAGCTCAGACTGTCTGTGTGGAACTCCCAAGAGCCCAGGGGCTACTGGTGGGTCATCTAGTCCATCCCCCCTTTGGAAACTGGGATTTACTGTGCCTAAAGCACACCCAAAGGCTACGGTCAAGCTTGGCCTCCAACATCTCCAGCAAAGCCAATTCTACAACCTTCCTTGGCAGCTTACAAGCTGCTTAATTGCCCTGATAGTTATGCATTGAGGGTTTTTTTGTAAAAAGCAGCTGATTTCTCAGCAGCAACAAATACTTGGGAAAGCTTTCTCTCTGGCAAACTCTCTCTATTGTTCATCTCTTTCACATAAAATGTTCCTAATGAAGAGGGAAAGCAGGATCTTGGCTTCTTTCAAAACAATCTGAAATATTATATTAAAAACATGCGCTGAGTGTTGACATATTTAGCGCATTGCTTTATAAAGCAAATTGCCCAAGCTCATTCAGAGCTTGACACCATTAAGACAACACAGAACTACATGACTGGGAGGATACCACTGCAAGAAGTGCCACTCTGGGGAGCTGTGGAGCACCTTGGAGCAGTCAGACAGTCTTGACTCCATCCTAGTGAGAAGTGGAAGCCATCAGCATCATCCCCTAAGAGAGGAATGTACAAGCACCGCTCAACCTGCTAATGTGACAACTACAGCAGGTTTCAGACCATGAATCCTCCCCACCCAAAGCCTCAGCTCTTCATATAGGCATCTCCAAATACCCAAGGGTGGGAGGACGTGGTATGTACAAGACTCTCACAGCAATGGATCTGTGCTGTGGGAGCAAAGCTCAATGTCTCCCTCAACACACCAAGCCAAATCCCTTGGAAGTAGGAAGCTGGCTGTGGTGGCCAGCCAGGTTTTTCTCCACACCTGTCATAGGCAGGGTCCCTACAGAGCCCCCTCCTCTCCTGCAGTGTCTTTGAAGTGCTCCGGGCTCTGCTGCAACAGGATTTTTCAGACATTAAACTGATGCTCAGAAAACAAACAGACACAGAGAAAGCTTTCATTACAAGGCTGGTTCATGTCCAAGAGCAGCCCAGGGGCCAGCTAAGATAGGCAGTGGTGCTTTAACAGCCTCTCGCCAGAGGCCAGCATGAGCTATGGCTCCCTGTGGGCTCCAGTCCATGCCAGCTCTGCACTCACTTTGCAGGAGCAGGGCAGGAGAAACGAGCAGGTTTTATGGCACATTGGCTGTCCTCCAGGGACCGAAAGCTTTGATGCTGACAAAGCCACTGCATCCTCTCCTGCTGTGAGGGTGCCCAGATAAGACATTTCTGGGCGCATCCGGAAATGCTGCTGGCCTCTGTAGGGACATGTCAGGGGTGATAACCACCAGCATGATCCCTGCCTGCTGTGAGTGGTGGTCCTGGCAGATCACATCTTCTCTTCCAAGCAGGAGACCAGCACCTTAGGGGGTCTGAGCACAGGGCAGGGAACACTGCAGCCATAGTGTGTGTGTATGGAGCATGTTCAGGTTTGTTTACCTGTGACCTAGCTCCATCTGCAGTGTGGTCAGCTGACACAAGGGCCTGGTTCCTCGGGACACGTTGGTGCAGAACCAAACACAACTGCTGCCCCATGCCAGAATGACACTAAAACCCCCTGAGCAGGGCACAGACCCTTGGAAAACCTGGTGTGCCTCAACCTCCTTTCACTCAGGACCCTAAACCCTCCAGGAAGGTCCAGCAACTTCTCAGGACTTCCACCGTCTCCAGCCCCCCTTGGGTTTATCAGCACCAGTGAGCGGACAGGCTCCCTGGAGCAAGATCCACTGAGCACAAGGCATCACAACAGATCAGAGAGACCTGGGGCTCCTCCTCATTTATATTCCCCTCCAGCCACAGCCTTCAACATGGCTGAGGAAGGCAAGGCAAGACAAGGCCTACAGAGAATGCCTAAAGATGATTTCTCTCGGATTCCAATTTATTTTCCATCATTAATGTCTTTGAAAGCCCAACATGTCCTGCGAACAGAAAGAGCATGTTAAATGTGCGCGTGGTGGAGCTGCAAAACCGCGGTGAACACGTGCCTGGCAGAGGTACCCATCCCACCAGGGAGATCAGCACAGCCAAGGAAGGGCTTTGCTGCCAGAGAGCATCGCCCTTGCTCAGCAGAAGCTGTGCTAGAAGCCACTTTTTCCCTGCAGAGAGATCCCCACCTGAGCCCAGAAAAGCGAGAGCTTCATTTGGGAAAGCGGAGGTACCACCAGCCCCAGTGCTGAGCACTGCACAGTGGCAGAGAGAAGGCAGGGCTGGGGGAGAGTGACTTGCATGAAGGATGAGAGGAGCTGGAGTCTTCTGTAATGGAGAGAAAATTGCTTTCGCCAACTATCTGCAGTTTTAAAGCAATTACATTTGGGGGGAAGCCGAGAGCATGTCTGAGTGCTACGCGTGTGGCAGGCGTGTTTTGAAATACAAGAACCAAGACAGGAAAAAATAGAAAAAGAAAATGCCATTAAAAAAAAAATATTTGATGCAGTAGGCACTGAGAAGATAAAGTATTTATAACTCAGGAAGGGGCAGATACTGGAAGCAGCCAGACATCCCAGCAATGGGACAACTGAGAGGACATGGGGCAGCTTGCTCCTATCTGTGGTCCCCTTCCCCCTGAGAATGGGAAATCTTCCTTGGGAAGGATTTCCTCTGAAAACACAGCAGCTGAGTGAGTGCAGCCTGGTCCACTAGAAATAAATAAAATTGTTCTAATTAAAACACTGCTCACCCTCTGTTTCATCTGCTTATGCAGTAGGGACAGTACAAAAGTCACTGCAGTGACATCAGGGTCAGGTCTCCATGGGCTGGGAATGTGCTGCCCTCAGCCAAAACATGGAGCTGCCTTAATACTTCCCCTCACAGACCTGCAGGCTGACCCAAAACCCAGTAAGCACCCAGCAGCTACCAGTTAAAGCCTTTCCAGAACAAGCCTTTTCAGATTCTGACTAGGAGGCAACAGCTTGATTTGGCCACAGATAAGAAGCTCCTTCAAGCTGTACAAAATACTGCTGATCTTCCCTGCAAGCCATCACCTTTCACCACCATCCTTCTCCTCTAATCTGCTGGAATTAGGAAGGATCCCAGGCCTTAAGCACATCTCCTCTAATGACCAAGGTGGCAGGGCCCAAGCTGCCCTGATCCCCAGAGCTGCTGCACTGACTGCTGCCGGCACTGCTCAGACAACCAATTTATCAGGAGGATGTCCCTTTTGCTTTCTGGCCACGCGCCTTCCCCTTGTCTTTATCTGCTCTGGGGACAAGTGTGGGAAGCGGAGAAGTGGCATCCAGGGCTGCTGGTGACAGAGTCCCTTTTCAAAGGATGTTGTTCAGCTGTTATTACCAACTCTCGCCAAGTGGAATTGAGACATGAAGTAGATTTGTGCCCAAGATAATGGCGTTTATTAGACAAGCTATTGAGGAGAAAACAAAAGCTAACAGTGGAGAGCCACTAAGAGCAACGCCTAAAGAGAATCCATCACGAATACAAAGAGAAGAAGTGCTAATAGTTAGTGCTTCCCATCAATGATTTGAAATCTCAAGCAGTCCCTTAACGACTCCAGGAGAGTGAAGGTTAGTGTCACCCAGCAAGAGGGGACAAACAGCACCAAGGCATCCACGCCCTCAAACAAAGCAGCATCAAGCCCCTTCTGCTCTGGTCAGATGAGGCTGGGCATCTCTCCCCCAGGGTGGCACCCCTCAGCTTGCCCATGACCCTTCTCCTCACCTGTATCAGCATCACATAACACCTATATGACACAACATCTATGCTATATGCTCCTAATGCACACAAGGATGCTCCCGAGCAAGGATCCCAGGAGGACTTCCTTGCCATCCTGCTGAAATCAGGATGTGGAGGACTCCCCCCACATACTGACCCAGCAGGATGGCAAGGAAGGACAATTCTATCTCTGCACACCCCTGCAGCAACCAGGCCCCTTTTGGTAAAGCCCCCTGGGAAACGCTTTGAAAATCATGGGTCCATCTAGATTTTCCTGTTGGAGACCATCCCCTTCTTTCCTCTCCAAAGGAGCCATGCTCCTGCAAAACCTTCCAATAAAAAAATGCATTTTTAATGGGAATGAAAGTCTTCCATAGGATCTTCACTGGCATGTTGGTTCACTGCCAGCCAGCCCAAGCCCCTGGTGAGATTAGCTGGAGCCTGGCACAATGTTCACACCCTGAGGCACAGCTGAGATCTTTGGGAAAACACAACAGAGATCACAGCTGCTAAACAACAGCTTGTCTGGGTCCTTGACAGATTTCTACTTTCCAATTTCCAGCCCAGACAAATAATATAGGAAGCACCCAAATCCCCATCTTTGAGATCACCAACTGAGGCTATCCCAAAGAGATCACCAATTTCACACTCTTCATCCCAACCCTCCTCTCCTTTGCTCAAGGGCCGGGCTGGGGCACCAGCACAGGGTGATGTGGAGGAGGGTGAGCCAGGCAAGAGCATGAGGGCATCCACACAGCCCAGAAGCTCCTGAGCAATTTATTGCTTGTGACACGCTGTCAAAGCGAGGCGCGTCTCATTAGTCAGAACCAAAGCAAATGAGAGGGCTCCTTAGCCAATTAAAAATTAAATAAATAAGGAAGGGATGCTCCGTGGGGCTCACCAGTTCCCCTTCAGCCCTGCTGGTAAGTGGGAAACCCAAGGCAAGATGCAACACAAGTCTGAGTCACAGCTTTGTCCTCTTCCAAGATGGTGAATTCCCCACTTACAGTGAGCAGCTGGCAGCAGCCAGCGATCACCACAGCCTGGCTGGATCTGGCACAGTCATATGGAAAACAACAAGCTTGAGGAGACACACCTGATACTCAGGGAGTTGGAAAAGGAAAGACTTCCTTTCACAGCCCCTGGAGCGTTTTGTTTCCCAGCTCTTGAAACAGAGCTCATTGACTCCTCTGAGTGTCATTCTCTGCTAAAAATTTCTATTTTTAACAGCTTTTCTTTTTAAAATGACGTGGTTTTCCTTTGAGGGTTAAGCTGAGCAGGCACATGACTTTTTTTTGTTGATTTTTCTTTGGTTTTTTCCTCCAAGATTTATCAGCCATTGGAGCAGAGGGCATTACAACTCTTCTCCAGCTTGACGGCAACAACAACCCTCTGGAGTCTCACACTGCCCCCCCACACACCTCCTTGCAGCATCGAGGAGCAGGAGAGCCCATCCCAGACCCCCAAACACAGGGAAAGGGACCATTTTGAGCAGGCACCACAGGGCAAAGTTCAGTTTCCCCATCACGAGCCAGATTGAAATTTTACAAGAGCACAGAGGTGCCTGTTAGCAGCAAACCACATCCCAGCTCACCACATTCCAAATGGGGGCTGGAGGAACCTGAGAGCTGCAGACAGACACAGGGGTGTTGGATGGATTGGTGGGGGCACCTGAGCAGAAAACAGGTCTCACCTGCCAGGGGAGGCACCCTGAGAAGAGCCCTCTCTCCTCCACCCATACAGGATGCAGCAAGGGAGGGAGCGACCCCAAAGGATGCCATGCCCAGGAAAGACCCCATCCCAGAGCAGACAGGGTCACCCCCTGTTCCCACAGCACTCCCAAAATGCACCCTTAAAAAACAGCACAGACCTGAAACAAGAGCCCAGCCCAGCAGCATTTCCCAAATCAAACAATAAACAAGGAGCCGTTCCTTGCAGGTTTCCCTTACGCTGCAGGTCCAGATTAATCCCCACAGTAAACACAAAGGAAGAGAACCACCCTAAGGGGGTTGCTGTCTGTATAAAGGCACAAATGGATGCCAAAAGTAGACAAAGAAGCTGAGCAGAGGCATGGCAAGTTTGGGAGCAGGAAGGGAGTGGGGAGAAGCCCATGGGCTCTGGTGTGGGAAGGAAGAGCAATGGGAATTCGGCCAGCCAAGCCCAGCAGACCCTAACCCCAGCAGACCCTAACCCTAACAGGGTCTGTCACCTTGGCAGGAGGAGGGCATCCCCTCACCACCTCAAAACATCCTAGCCCAAACAAGTTCTTCCCTCCTAGCCATCCCCAAGGCCAGGCAAGTTGGTTGGGGCTCTCAGGACACAGGCTCTGGGGGAATGGTCAGGCAGCAAAACACCAGTTCCTCTTGTAGAAAAGGGCCATGACCCTGGAGCTAACCCCCTGTGCCCAGAGACTAATGCTGAACAAGGCTGCTTTAACAAAAAATGGACGTTTGAAGCTTAACAGCTCTTACCAGCAGATTCCCCCTCTCTTCCCACTGATGCTGCTTCCCATACGGCGCACCCAGCTAATTAATTACAGAGCACAATCCAATCAGTCAGGCCATCCTAGTGCAGTTAAAGGCATTTAAGAGATAATGCCATGAGACTCCAGATGGACTGGCCTGACCCCAGACTCTGACACCACTGGGGGGCTCGGGCGCTGCTGTCGCTCCAGCTGATGTCCCAGGTCCAAACACACTGGGAAATAACCTTCAGCCTTGCAGTGCTCCCTGTGGGCTGGGTTTGTGAGTCCCTGCTGACTTTACCAAGAGATGTGCTGTCCTGGTCCACTGGCACATTGCCCCAGGGCAACCTGGGCTCGCTGCTGCCCTTGGAGCACACACCAGCCAGGCTCAACACAAGCACCAGTGAGAGAGATGCCACCTGCCCTACTTCTGGCTCTGAATTTGCTTTCAGTGTGGCAGAAGGACAGATCTGAAGGCCAGATGCCAGTCCATCTTCTCCCCACTACTGCTACACACACCCCACATAGTCAGCTTCAGCAGTGGCTGCCTCAGGGTATTATGCACCACTGATGCTGATGTGCCAGCACAGCCTGATCCCTTCCCACCTCACCATACACCATCCACCTCGCCATCACACCGATACAGAGAGGGGATGGCCCCTGCTCACCAGCAGCAGGGACTGGCCTCACTGGAGAGGGGCTTCAGTGGCAAGTGGATGTAGGAGAGTGGCTAAAGTGATGGAATGCTGTACTACCAGCCCCTTTTTACTGTTCTTACTGTTGGCACTGATGTGCTGATCTGTAGATAGGATGTTCCCAGCTTTGCAGGGACGGCCTAAATTTCCTCCCTGGGCTAAAAATGTGGGTGCTCTCCCTGCTCAGCACTTCAGTTACTGGTTGAAGTTATCAGACCCCTTTGACAAATGTGGGGGCTTGCATTAGCTCAGCCCATTTGGTCCTGAACAAGCCACTGTCCTCTGCAGAGCCCTAGCAAGAGGTTCATTCAGTGGGTGTCCTCCGTTCCACAAGCAGCCTTTGTTTCTCCATCACACCCATGTGAAGCCCAGCCCCATCCATGTATGGCTGGGATCCCTGCCAATTGCCAAGCTGCTCACTGTAAAGGTATTAAAGGAAAAACCCATAGTGCCAGATCCTGATCATACTCCCAAGGACTCAGTGTGGTTATGCTGCTCCATGCTAGCTGTGTCCCAGCCCTGATGTTTGATGATGAAAGTGGCTGATTCTGTGATTTACTGATCCTACCCTTGGTTAGTTTTTCCTACCCAGAGTGAGAATAAGCTCTTGGATTTACAAACATTTTGAGGATTGTGGTTTTAATTTTTTTTCCCCTTATTGTGTATGCAAGCATTAAAAGCTCTTACGCCTTGATCCAAAGCCCAAAGTCAAGGCAGGGGTTATATATCAAGTCTAGGTATGTTCCTGTCACAGGCAGCAACAAAAGATTGTTGGGAGTTGAAATGTGTGAGGGTTCTGCTCTTACTTGGTCCAGCCCATCTCCCAGATGCTTGACTCCAAGGAGAAGTGAGGAGGAACCTCTACTCCTCCATCTCACCTGCAAAATGCCTTTGTCAGAGACTCAGGCACCGTTAACTAGGACAAAGGACAGAAAGCCTCCTCTCAGAGCTGCCCTCCCTCGAGCCACAGCTAGCCAGATACCCAGCACTCCTCCATCAGGGCCAGCACCACACAGGTCACAGCACCAGGAGTGACCATCCACAAGGTTTTCACCCAAGCAACAGCCAAGTTTCACTAAAGCAGATTTGCAAAGGAGGGATGTGACTCTGGCAGGAGTGGAGCATGGCTACAAGCAAATGGCAGCGTTCATCAGGCATAAGCGTGAAGGGAATGATGCCAAAATGACATTTAATAACTGGGTCTTCCTGAAAACACCATCTCAGCACAACTACAAAATTCAATGAGTTTAATGAATGTCCTCTCACAGTGTCAGAAAAGACACCAGCAATTAGCAAGGGGGGCTAGAATATGATTGCTATAAATGAGACAGGATCAACCCCAGACTTCTAACGCCAGCTGCTGTTTTGTGCTTGTAGGAACTGCACTGAGGGCTGGCTTGTTGCACCCAGCACTGAAATAAGGTACAGCTAACTCATTATGTAGGACCCTAAAACAAGGAACCTAACTACAATGGCACAACATTGTGACTTCGCCAGAAAATCAGGATACCACGTCCCCTCCAAGGAGCCAGAAGAGATGGGGGCATGGTTTCTTTATAACACCTGTCCCACGGTCCCCAGGGAATGAGCATAGAGAAAAGCTCAGCATATCTTGATAAAAAATAAAATTAAATAAAATTAAATAAAATAAGACATCTTTCTTCCTCATGCTGGCGTGTCCCACACCAGGCTGATTACAGGGTCTGGATATAAAGAGGTCTCATTTTGTGGTAGCAATATTGCCATTGTGGGATGCCACAGCTGGAGGAGGTTATGTGATGACAGCTACAGACCAGGATACATCCCCAGAGTGCCCTGGTTCTGGAGTAACTCACTCATTCTCAGCTCTTGGATGCCCCTTAAAACAGAGCACATCTCCCAGTAGCCCTGCAAGGACTGTCATGGGAACCAACTGAAAAGCTGAGAAAACAAGTGAGACTGAAAACACATCAGCACCTCGCAGGTCACAGAACTTGAGGTTGTTCTACCAGCCCAGAGCACCCTCTCTGCTCCAAGTCCACAAAACAATGCACCAGAGAAAGTTCTTAGCCTTCAGCATCCATCTTCCCACAGCTGCAGCAGCAGGATCACTGCTGGAGCCTGCACTGTCCCATTTTCTGTACCCTGATATGAACCCTTCCAATTAAACCACTGAACTGTTCCCAGCTCAGCCTCCCATGCATGAAAACGTCCTGTTATTTTGCACCTGCCAAGAGCTGTGTCCCAGCAGATCTATCTTGAACTGACACTTGAGGATAATTAAACCTCTCCCTCCTCCATTGGCAGCGCAGCAGATAAAAGGAGAGCCCTGGGGCCCTCGAGTTGCTGTTGTGGTGGGTTGCTCCTGTACAAGTTCAGGAACGTGAAATGAGACTCAGTTTCTCAATAGAGACATGGGCAAGGGAGCAGGGGGCCAGCTTGGCAATTTGCCCCAATTTAGCGGGGGAACAAGATGTCAGAAGCACGCAGGCAGCTCCCTTAGCCGGGCAGATCCTCTGATGAACAGGGAGCTGAAAACAAAGTGTCTGGCTGGGATCAAACCGAACCCCTGCTGTTGCTAAACCTGGGGTATCATCCGCCATGCAGCCAGCAGTCCCTAGGGACCCAGCTGTGATGTTCCAGGCACCCTTGTCATCTTCACTAGCTTTAGTCCGAGCAAGCACTGGCTCCCATTGCCCCCACCAGCACCACTGGGAAGCAGGTGCCCCACAGCATCAGCCCAAAGTTGGCTGGTTTCAGGAGCTACGGCAAGATGGGAACCTGTCACCTCACACCACACTCTGCCTATCTCCTGCACCAGCTGCCTGAGGTTGCTGGATGCATCCAACCTCAAAGCCAAGCTTCGATCGGGGTGGTTTTGAGGTTGGCACTGAGCATCTGCCGTTGATCTGAGCTGGGCCTCCGGCCCCTCGGGGCATCGGGGGGACCCAGAGCACGGCGACCCTGTCTCTGCCTGCCCCACAGAGCGATTCGCGCCGGGAGAGCCCTTCACTCCGCGGGGGGACCCTTCCCTCATCTCAGCCCCGCTGCGAGGGGATCCAGTCCCACTTGCCGAGTGATGCGCTGCAGAGCCGCAGGTCCCCAGGGTGTCCCCCTCCGCCTCCAGGGGGATGGATATTCTCCCCCCACAAAACCCCCTGCCGGTGCCCCCGATCCCCTCCGCCGCCGTTACCTGCGCGGGCAGGGGCGGCGGCCGGGCGGGACGCGCCGCGCTGCAGCTGGGCTCGACTCCCCGGGGCTCGGCGCATCCTCCGCCGCTCGGGAGGGCTCGGCCGGGCTCCCTCGCCCCGCTCCCCGCCGCTCTCCGCCTTCCTCCGCGTTCGTCTCCCGCTCACCCGCATACCCCGGGGCTGGCGGCTATTGCCGGGCTCCGCTCGCCGCCGCGGCGCCGGCCACCTCCCGCAGCAGCCGCCGCCGAACCGAGGCGCCGCGCCCCCCGCCCGCCCCCGCCTCCTCCCCGCTCTCGGCCCCGGGATTGCTTTAAAGGGAGAGCGCCTGCATAGAGGGAGCGCTGTTTGACATCCCCTCCAAGATGCACCGCACCCCCCCGTAGTTCTCCATCACTCCCTGGGCGGCTGGGCGCGCCGTGAGGCTGAGTCCTGACAGCTAGACCCAGTGATGGCCCTCGTCCCCCCTGCAGAGCCCGTTTTAGTGAGCGCGTTGGTCCACTCATCCAGAAAATTCTTATCCCACTGGCTGAGTTTGCCTTACCCTTTCCCAGGACTGCAGGGAGTGGAGCCACCAAGGGCTCGGCACAGCAGACCCTGTCCAGGAGAAAGCTGTGAGCCCCTTTCCCAAAGCTGACACCCTGCCACACTTCTGCTTCAGATATCATCGGATGTTTTCATTTTCTCCTGCCAATATTATCCTCATCCTTATTCAAGCGGGAGCCAAGGCTTGCAGGTCTGTGGGTTTTAATCAAAACTAGAGCTCTCCTCACACAGTCACTTATCTCTGTTTGTCTTGCCGGAATTAAGCAAGGTGTTTCAGAGCATTCCGGGCTGTGAGTGCATCCCTGCCCCAAGCAATCTACAGCTGCCACAGTGAGGGCAGGACCCGGGGGCAGGAGCAGGCAGACGTGCTGGCAGCTGGCTCAGGTGTCTAGAGCTGGGATCAGGGCGGTGGATTTGGGCTCTGCAGCATCCCACAGCCCTGATGCTCGGTGCTTTCCCGCTTGGTGTTTTTCATCAGCGAGCACCATCTGTACCAGAGCCGGCAATTGTAATGACCTTTAAGGCTCCATCCAGTGGCCACTTCCTTCAGATGCTTTTGTGTCTTACTACGATCCCAGGCACGCTGCCAAACTCTAAACGCACAATGAAGGCAGGGAACATCTTTCCTTCAGTTTCACAAAGGAGAAACATCACCAAAAAATCCTGCCCAGATGCCAGGATTGGGTCTAGAATTATTCCTGTTCCATTAACACTAGAGATGAGTGAGATAGGAAAGCACACCTGGTAGGAGGACTGTAAAATAATTAATGCATAATGTTAATAATGATCATCTTACTCCAGCTCTGCTTATTACCACAAGCTTTGCTTGAGTCCACCATGATGTGCTGCATAAAGCAGATAACTCCTGAATCTGATTTCCTGTTTGGAGATGATCTCTAGCTGAGAAATTACCTGCTCTCAAAACTGATTAGAGTCCTCATCAACAGATTCTTCACCCATCCTTTAGGCAGGCCCTAGAATATACAGGGAATTGAGAATCATTTCATGCAGGAGGTAAAATCTGGAGTTGGTGGCTCAGCTGTGTGCCAATCCCAGTGAAAATTCAGACCAAGCAGCGACGGCAGCAGATTCCCAGCCCTAATCCAGGTGCTCTGAGCTGCCCTGCTCTGATCAGTGAAGGTTTTGCTCCTGTGGCATCTTCCAAGCTGGTAGACATCATTTGCTGCCTCTGGTTCATTACCCCTTCCACCCTGAGCACTTTGGGGGTGCTGTCCCAAGAGCCAGGTGCCTGCCAGCCCCTGAACAGAGGCAGACTGGTGTCAGCAGGCCCTGCCTGCAGGACCAGTGTTCCCTGCCTCGGGACACTGGGACCTCTGAAGTTGCTGGCTGTGCACCATGCACCCAGTCACCCTGGAGGGAGCCTGGCATGCCAGGACCCTGCTGGCTCCCCCACCCATATCCCTGCAGTTGCAGGCAGCTGGCTTTCTGCTCCTTTCACATGGTGGTCCAGCTTCATTTGGAAAAGCAATGAGGTATTTTTCCTCCTCTGCTTCCCATGGTTAAAAACTGTCTCCTAATTTCCAGCCTACATTAGCCAGTTTCAAGCCTATTTGTTCTTGTGCCACAACAGTCTTTTAGCTTAAATGGTTCTTTTCTGTACCTGGTGTTTACTGGCTTGATATATTTATGGAGAGTAATCATATTCCTGTTTTGCCTTTCTTTGTTGGGCTAAACAAGCCAAGTGCTTTCAGCTTCATCTCACAAGACAGGCTCTCCATTCCATCCCATGCTAATAGCCGTTCTCTGCACCACTCCCAGCATGAATTCACCTCGCTGCAAGATGGGCCATCATGGCTGTGTGTTCCCAGTGCTTGGCACAGCCAGCAGTGCCCATCCTGCCTACACTGGTGCCACCCCAAAGCAGGCAACTACAGCTCCAGGCATGGTGGTGCTGCACATCTGCTGGCCTTCCCCCCACCAGACTGTTACCTGGATGAGGTGACACTGGCAGGAGACACTGCCTTCTGCCTCAGGCTGGCAGCAGAAAGGCCAGGTGTTCCTGCACACTGAGGAGTGCTCTTTTCTCCCCTCTCTGCCACTCTGCATTGGTGCACGCGTGGAGCTCTCCCACTGGGCCTTATAAACTTCCATAGCCTTAAATGAAACTCAGAGAGGACACACAGACTCATCCCACTAAATGCAAGAGAGAGATGGTATCACCATGCTCTGATGGTCACTAATAACTTTACCTCTCCTGTGCTATTCTCAGCAGAGATAAACTTCCAGTGTCTGATGAGCCAGAACAGAAATATCCAATGGCTTTCTGTTCTTTTCTATTTTTGCTGCAAGCTGGTTAACCCTGAAATCCAATTACTGCTCATTATTCAGTGGAACTTGCCTCTTATCAAATGGACACACTGCAGGGCTGCTATGCTGACTCCCAGTGCTAATGGAGCCACAAATTACTCCTGCCACGCTCGGGGACCCATAGGTGTGAGCCCGGGGGTACAGCATTGGCACTCCGCACACATGCAGAGCTCCAGGATGCTCACTCCTGCATCCCTTCCTGGGGCAGGCAGCCCATTGCTGCTGAGCACACCGGCCATGGGATAATGCAACCACACGCTCCCCAGAGCTGCACTTGGCTCACAAGCTTGGTGAGGCATGGTCTTGCTGGAATCACCCTGCCCAGCCACCCATGGGTGCCGAGGGCCAGTCCCACTGCCCAGCATGGGCTGAGCAGGCAGTAAGCAGCCTTTAAACTCCGGGGGTTACAGGCACAGTGTGAAATGCCAGAGGCTGATCCAGGCACGCCTGCCTCGGATTAGCCTGGGAGGCTCAGAGTGCGGGAGTCTGGCTCCCTGCATTAGCACGGGAAGCGGGCGTGCAGCCAAGCCCAAACGCCGCCTAATTCACATGCGGTGCTGAATTCAGCAGGTGGGGAAAGGGAAGAAAAAAAGGCTTTGCAGTTTTCTTTGCTGATTAAAGTCATGGCACAGCAAGTTTCACCTACGTTCATTATCAAGAGGGGAGGGAAGGGGATGTTCCCAGCAGCAGCTGTTGTGTTGCTCCCCATACTCCCCCAGCACAGAAGAGGCAGCGGGCACAGATCAAACCTGCCTGTGACCTCATGCTCCCCAGGCTGGATGCAGCCCCAGGGCCTGCATCAGTCTTCCTCTCTCTGGCATGGTCTCAGGGACAGTTTCTCTGGTCAGCCTATCTTAAATAGATTCCACAACAGTCTCTTTTTCTTTCACATGGTCGGTCAGTCCTTCTAAAAGACAGTTCAAGATGATTCCCAGCAGAGAAAGATGATGGGAATGGCTGGGCATACTCCCACTGAGGCGTCCCGATGCCTGCCACACTTTCTGGCACTCACTGCTGCAGCATCACTGGGTTGCTGGTGAGCCCTTACAAGCCCTGCCTGCTGCTCCTTCCCTCCCCACTTCTCCCTGCCTGCAATACCCACCCCCAAGTTTCTCTTTGACTGGACCAGTGAGAGATCCAGTGGGGATCCAGACCAGCCATGGGCACAGAGCAGCATCACAGCCTCATTACAGTGACACAAAGGCCTGGACCAGCATTCACTTGTTCATCCTCACCGCAGAGCTGCTGCTATCGGCTCTTCCCTGGCTGCAGCAGCCTTTTATTCATTGCACTGGCCTCCCACGCCCTTCAGAGAGGTGCTCATGTAAAGTGCCATCCACTCACACCCGAGGCTGTGTGGCTGCTGGAGGATGGGAGCAGTGTGATGGATACTTGGGCAGGATCATCCCCAGCCAAATTTCAGCTCCTCCATCCAGTCCTCTGCTTCCACTTCCTCCTGCCTTGTCAGCTCCAATTGTCCTTACTACAGCTGATTAATCCCCTGCACCACCCTCCCAGTTGGTTAAAGGAATTAGCACCCTGGGAATGACACCAGGGATACCCAGCAGTGGTCTCCCCTTCATTGCAGGCAACTCGTCCACACCTGCTAGGCATCCACAAGAACACAAGCCTTCAAGGTGGCAATCTGAGCTCCTGTGGGACACAGCAGCTCCTCTTGGTCCATGTCTGGTTCACAGACTCCAGCCCTGGTTTAGCTTCCTCCTGCCCCAGCCAAAGGCAGAGCACCCCAGGGATCTGCCAGAGGGGGAAGGAGACAAAGAAACCAATGCAACCCAGTAGTGAAAGATTAAACATAATGCCAAGTAAATTAATATACAAGAAGGGAAGGCAGGTTTTAAATTAACTCATAATACAGCCTGGTTTTCCAACCCATTTATTTATCCCATAGATCCTGCAGCTTCATATGGAAAATGGCTTCTGCTTGACTGCTATCAGAGCCCAAACGCAGCAGGATGTGGCTGCGCAGCGGCTGCCCGAGGCTGGCAGGCGACACCTGAGCGTGCCCACAGAGATGTGCGGGGACGGGTAATTGCACATGCAGAACGTTCGGCTGTGACAGCAAACAGGACAATTGAGCAGAGAAATGGGAATCCATTTCCATGCACAATTACCTGGGGAAGGCTAAACCACGGCTCCAGGAGGCAACAGAGATAGGTCCCCCCCTTCTCCCCCTCCCAGAGCCACCTCTGTTTCCCTGGGGAGCAGGGCACTTCCATCCTCCCAGGAACCGGGCGACGCTGTGCCGAGCTGGATGAGCCCAGTGCTTATTACTGGGTTAGTCTGATTACGGAGCAGACAGCTTATTGAACAAGCTGTTCTTTGGGGTGGATTTTCTGGGAAAAGGGGCAGGGAAGGAAGTGAATAGTCTGAGCCCTTTTGTTTGGGAAGTGGCTGCGATCAGGCAAGGCTTTTCTACAGCATCTCTCTTATTCAGGAATTGCTGTTCCCAGGTCTTACTGATGAGCTGGAGCTGGCTCTTAATAGAGGAGAATAAATAAAAGGGCAAAGGGAAAAAAGAAAAAGCCCAGACCTCATTCTCTTCCCAGTGACTCCTCTTGAGCTGGCAAACAAAAGCCAAGCTGCATGGCAGGATGCTCGGAGCTCTGGAGAGGTGGCTGGTGCTGGAGGCAGATGCAGGTTTCCTGGGGTCTCTGCGGGCCAGGGACAAGGTCTGGTGCTGGCTCTGCCACGGGGAGCAGCAGGGGCCAGGCCAGCAGCCAGCTGGCAGCCTGGCTTTGTCCCCACTCCTGCCTGCTGGCTTTACCGCACTACAATTCCCAGCAGCCCGCAGGAATTGTATGCCTTTGCCTTGGAAAGCAGCATCTGAGCAGGTCATGATAATGCACTTGAGGGGCAGCAGGCTCAGCGCTGACTGAGGGAGGTGGATGCAGGCAGTGACACAGCACCAGGGGTTTTTGAGGCCAGGAACAGGGCTTGGGAGCACAGTTCTTTCCCAGTAGCACTGCAGTGGGCAGGGCAGGATGGAGGGCAGGGTGACAGGATCACCCCTTGCACACTCCCACCTCCTCCCAGGACGAGGGTGATGCTTTGTTTCACTCTCCAGCAAGAAGGATATGCTGCTCTACTGCCTGGACAGGGAGAGGAGATGGTCCCAGAAGACCCAGAAAAGGCTTCTCCTGGTCCATCTGGGGGGCCAGCTCCGTATCTAGGCTGAAGCAAACCCATCTCTCCAAGCACTCTGAGGGCTTTTGAGTCCTGAATTCACATGGGAAATCCTGGAAGGAGGCAGCCCCCAAGCCCCTTCTGCATGTGCCTCTAATTATCGCACCTTCAGCTCCAGGAGCACCAGTCCTACTTTCCCCCATTCATAATTCAGCCTGACACAGCCCAGCAAAAATCAATTCACTCTTATAAGAAAGTGCCAAGGCAAATTATTTCCCAAAGCCTTCAACAGGGCTTTCTTCTCTCCCAACAACTGTATCTTTGGTGTTGAGTCCTAAATTACAGATTAACCCTTTAAGCTCTTCTAGTTTGCCAGGGAGCACAGCCAGACAAGTGATTAATGAAGGCCTCGGCAAGAGCACCTTGTCACCTTGTTGGCCCATCCATTAGAGGATGGGCCCATCTAGCTGTGAGTCCATCCATTTGTCCTTCCCTAATTCATCCCTCCAGAAATGCTATCAGCTGTACAACCCTTGCCATATGACCTTGGCAGGGAAGCAAGTGAAGCAAGGACTACCTCAATTCCTAGAGAGGCTGTTCAGGCACAGGGGTCTCTGGAGATCCCTGTCTGGCCTCCCCTAAGGCAGTTTGTAGCCATCAGAGGTTTTTTTTTTCTTTTTCACAATGTCTCAGTAAAGTCCCCATAAGGGAAAACCCAGTTTGGCATCCCTGCTGCCTTGAAAGCCACATGCCAGTGGTAGGGTCCAGTCCTGATGTGCCCTGCAGCACCACAGGTGACATTCCTGGCAGTACCCACCAGCTCCTGAGCAGACATGGCAAGAAAATACCAGAATGCTAAAAAGCCTTCAAATCTGCTCAATGAAAAGGCTTTCCCCAGCCTTGGACCACAAAGGTTAGAAATCAGAGGGAGCCCATGAAAGAGCAAATCTAATAAAGGGAGTTTTAATCAGAGCCAAGAGAAGGGGTGAGAGAACGGATCAGAGTTGTAAACTGGCTGAAAATCAGTCCCTTCGTTATCACAAACACATCATTGGAACTTAAGAGTATTTGACATCTCATTAATTTAAACCAGGAGTCTGGGGAATAGAGAGAGAAAA
Organism: Haemorhous mexicanus; assembly: GCF_027477595.1. Classification (NCBI taxonomy): domain Eukaryota; kingdom Metazoa; phylum Chordata; class Aves; order Passeriformes; family Fringillidae; genus Haemorhous; species Haemorhous mexicanus. The sequence continues at coordinate 3,591,535 of NC_082353.1, forward strand.
AGAAAGAACATTATTAATTTTAAAGACCTCCTCCTGTAAGGGCTCACATTGAAAAAGAAAAGAAAAATGTCATAGGAAAATTGTTTCTTTATGTTTTTCCTCACTTTCCTGCCCTGTCTTTTTTCCTATAGCTTAGAAGAGGTTGATAGGCATGGAGAACTCTGGTCGAGGCTTCCCATGCCCTCCTCAGCCCCAGGGGGAATGTTCAAAGGCCAGCCCAGCTCTGGGCTACCATGGGGCGGATGTGGGGGTGGGATATAGGGTGCACATGGCATAGCCAGGTGTCCCTAGAGTCACCTGGCTAGAAACCAGCAAGAGCCATGTGCAGTGAGTAATTCATGGACAGGCTCACATGGCCAACAGCGTCTGTCTGTCCTGCACCCACCGCTGGGAGAGAAGCTGAGGACCAAAATAGCCATCCCCAAATCCAAGAGTGTCCTCAGAGGCTGCGGGGAGGGGGATATCTGCTCCCTGCTCCCCTGCCAATGAGGAGCTGAAGGCAGAGCTGCCAAAAATAAAACGATTCAGGACACGGTCTCTATTGTAAGGGCAGATGGAAGGCGCTGGGGCTGCGCTTGAAAAGGCAGATCTAAAAGGATGGAATTAAAGGGACTTTGGAGAAAGAGAGGCTTTCTGCTAAAGCTGATGTGCTGCTCTGCAGATAAGGCTCCACAGGTGGAGTGGCAGGCACTCTTTGGATCTAATTGGGAAAGGGAAAAACCCACCTCAACTGTCCCCAGATGCCTTTGGCAGCAGGAAGGTGGCTTCCCTTGCTCCTCCAGCTCCCACTGCCAACTTTTTAAAAAGCACTTCTGCATCTTGCCCTGGTATTTCAAGAGAATTCAATAATCTTAGCCAATTATTTCAAAGGATTTTTGAAATTGTCCTATTTTTTCCCCTTTCAGTGTGGCTGCACATCACAATGCCCGAGAAGGCCCGGCTGCCTGTGGGGTGGCCAATTTAGCTCCATGGATTTTGACTGCTTTCTCAAGTCCCACTATTGATTTTCTGCTGGGTCCAGCTGAGAATTCAGCTTATTATAAAAATCACAACTGGGGCAGAGCAATGTAGTCGGTGCTGCCTCTAGATGAGGCTTCCATCTTCCTTGAGAGTGGGTCCTGCTGCCCTGCAGGTCCTGTGCTTGTAGGGCTGATGGGGTGATGTGGCCTCTTGATAAAGGACAGACATTTCCCTGGCTTCCCTAGCGATGCCCAGGGTTTGCTCTGTGCTGGCAAATACCTGTTTCCTGTCTCATGCCCTGTTTAACAGCATTCACTCTCACCTGTTTCCTGCACAGACAGTTTTAAGTCCTCAATTTCTCTCTTCAGCCAAGGACTTCATTCGCTGCCAATGAAGCTGGTGGTTTCAAGAGCTGGGCCAGGTGTTTTGCCTTAAGGCAGATGTTCAGTGTTACTCAGCCAGCTGAAAATGGGGAAATAATAGGAAAAACAATTACTTCCATGCTGAGCCACTTGTACTGGCTCCCAACCTCACCATCTCATGCCCAGAGGACACCCCAGTGCCACCATCTCCCCCCAGCTAACTGAGTTTTACTTCTCATTGCTATTCAACGTGCCCTGGAAGGGGTAAGGAGGCATCAGAAATGCTGAAGCCACCCCACAATGGCTTTGGCTTTTGTTCCCTGTTATTGCAGCCTCCAGACAGAGCAGGAGCACAGAGGGGATATTTATGAGCCCTACCAGCAGTGGGCTTGGCTCTGGGCTGTGTTTAAAGCATCTCTGTGTTTTCCCAGCTTTAACCACCTCCCAGATATTTACAGCATTTGACAGCTGGAGACAGAGTCAGGCTAAAGTGCTCATCTGCTTCCATGCCTTGCACCTCAGGGGGAAATTGTTAGGGGACACTGGAGGAGAGGGAAGGGCAGCTCCTGGATGGAAACATGGACATATCTATACCACAACAGGTCCCCCTCCCCAAACTCCCCAGGTGAGCATGGCCAGGAGGAGCTGGGAAAGGACATATTATACCAGTGTGAGGGACCCCTCATCCCTGGCTTCGTGCACAGGGGCCAGGCTGGCTGGGGTTTAGCAGGTTCCCTCTTGCCTTTCCTCTGCTTCCCATCCCAGCTACAGATCTGCCTTGTTTTTCTCTCTCTCCCACACCCCCTTTATCTCCTGTTTATTTTTCTTCACTGCTTTTGCATCCTATTCATCTGGCTTTCTTTCCATCTCATCTTCCCCATCCTGAAAGGCTTGTCAGGAGAAGAAAGAGCAAGCCCAGCTTCTCCCAGCTCTATTTGCCAAATAAGGCCTAGAGTCAGGTTTTATTTAACAAAAGGAAAATGAACTGAATGCAAGTAGGCCAGAAGAAGCGCCTGTGGATAAAAAGGATGACGGCAAAGAGAAGGATGAGAGCTGCAGAGGCAGAGCATCCCCTTGGGGTTCTGGGCACAAGCTTATTGCCAGAGCCCAGGTCCAGTGCTGGGGCAGCCGCCGGCCACAGCCCCGGCTGCTGTGCTCGTTAGCGGTGCTAAAACAGCGTGACAAATACGGGAGTGTCACAGGAGGTTGGGGAGCCAGTCGGGTGGCTAATGAGCTGGGTTAGGGCGTCGTTATTTGAAGCCAAAGCAGTGTTTTCTTTCCCCCCATTGGCTATAATGCAATTAGAGAGGCAGCAGCCATTGGGAGCGGCAGCAGCAGACCTGGGGGAGCGAGGAGGGGGAGAAAAGCTGTAGAAACCCCTCCTGCTCCACACCATGGTGTGGTAAGCACAGCCTTAAGGAAGAGAAACTGCAAGTCGAGCTAGAGGATGGTCTGTCTCATCAGGCCCCCAAAGACATGGAGCATCAAAGTCCCCAGGCAACCAGAGGAACGATTCAGCTCAGCCTAGACCTGCAGCACATCTGTCCAGCCTCTCTGTCCCTAGGTCTCAGCTCCCCTGGTGCCTCCCCTCCCAGCCAGGGGTGCCTCTTGGTGTTGGGGATCCATCTGCCCTCAGTCAGCATTGGGCACAGAGGGAGCTTTGCCTTGCCTGATGGCAAACCCTTCTCCATGCCCTGTGGGCTGCAAGGCTTCCCCCACCTCCCTCCAGCCTTCCTCAGTGAATCTGGAACAGGGCAAGGCTGGGGGCCCTTACAGGGCCCTTATAACACTCATGGGACTCCTTGAAGGACCCAGGGGGGATATAAGGCCAGCTCCTCTCAGTCTGCACCCCCTCCTTCAAGCCCAGGCTTTCAGGGTTCTTTCTGCACACAGTTCACTCAAGCAGGCTCAAGCTAGCTGAATCAAAAGCAACTCAAAATATATTTTTGCAGCCATTCTGGAAAAATAGCCTTTAAAGAGGGGCCTGGCCCTGTGCCCAGGGAAGTTAACTTCAATTGACTCGGCTGCATTTCGCTCCAGGCCCTCTCTGATTTTTCTGGAGCGCCTTGTAATATCAAAGTGCTACTGCGAGGAAATTAAATTCACTGCACTTAGCACCAGTGTAAGCTCTTTCCTCCATGCCACACTCTTACACAGGCACCAGAGTATCTTTACCATAACCTACCTCAGCCTGCATCACTGCAAACACACACCCCACAGCATCTGCAGGATCAGGTACACAGCTCTCCTCCCAGGAATTTGCTGGTTATTCACACCCATGCCTCCTGGCTGCACATCATTCGCCAGGCTTGCTCCCGAGATGTCAGCGAAAGGGACCCACAGCGGAAACACTACTACATAGAGCTCGGCGTTGGGGTTTAGGATTTTCCTTGTGTTTCTTTCTCTCATGGAATTTCGTCCCATCTGTCGCTAAGAAACCAAAACGACCAGTACTTAAGAGAGACAAAAGTTGCCACGGGAGAGTGCGGCTGGCTACTCTCTTATCTGAGGGGTTTCTCTTGGAGGGGCAGAGATCCCGTGAGATCCGTCTGGGGGAAGTGCACTGGGTGCAGCTCCTCTGAGATCTGTCTGGGAAGTGCACTGGGTGCAGCTCCTCTGAGATCCGTCTGGGGAAGTGCACTGGGTGCAGCTCCTCTGAGATCTGTCTGGGAAGTGCACTGGGTGCAGCTCCTCTGAGATCTGTCTGGGGAAGTGCACTGGGTGCAGCTCCTCTGAGATCTGTCTGGGGAAGTGCACTGGGTGCAGCTCCTCTGAGATCTGTCTGGGAAGTGCACCGGGTGCAGCTCCTCTGAGATCTGTCTGGGGAAGTGCACTGGGTGCAGCTCCTCTGAGATCTGTCTGGGGAAGTGCACTGGGTGCAGCTCCTCTGAGATCTGTCTGGGGGAAGTGCACTGGGTGCAGCTCCTCTGAGATCTGTCTGGGGAAGTGCACTGGGTGCAGCTCCTCTGAGATCTGTCTGGGGAAGTGCACTGGGTGCAGCTCCTCTGAGATCTGTCTGGGGGAAGTGCACTGGGTGCAGCTCCTCCGAGATCTGTCTGGGAAGTGCACTGGGTGCAGCTCCTCCGAGATCTGTCTGGGAAGTGCACTGGGTGCAGCTCCTCTGAGATCTGTCTGGGGAAGTGCACTGGGTGCAGCTCCTCGCTCGCTCTCCGCCGTCCCTCGGAGGGGAAGCCGCTGCGCTCACTGCGGGGATATTCGGCAGCGCTGCGAGGCTCCGTCTCCTGCTGCCTTCTGCCACCGGGAGCAAAGCAGTGCTTGTGGAAGCGGCTGTTGCACCGGGGCCTTACCAACACCCCACCTCAGGAAAAAATGACCCTTTACCGTCTGCTCGGGTGCCTCGGGGGAAACCCCGGAACCCCGGGCCCTTTCCCCTCAGGGGAGCCTCTCCCGGCCGTGTTGGGGGCCGGGCCTCGCCATTCCTCCGCCACTGCTCCGGGCTTTTGCTACACCGTAGCCGCACACCCCGTGCCTGGCGGGGACACCCCGCGGCTCCCGGCACAACTGCCCAGTTTCCGCCGCCTCTCGCTCGCTGCCAGGTGAGCCGCCCCGCCGTTCCGGCCGCCGCCGCGCCGTTCCTGCCCCGGCCCGGCCGCGCCGCCGCCGCCATCACGGCGTGAGGGAGACGCGCCCAGCGCCCCCTGGCGGCGCGGGGATCCCCGCCCGCCTGCCCGGCCGGGAGCCGGCAGCGCCCCCTGCGGCCGTGCCGGGAACTGCAGCGCGGGCAGGGCTGGCTGCCGGAGCGCCGGGAAGGAGCGGGAAGGAGCAGGGAAGGGCCGGGAAGGAGCGGGAAGGAGCGGGAAGGAGCAGGGAAGGAGCAGGGAAGGGCCGGGAAGGAGCAGGGAAGGGCCGGGAAGGAGCCGGGAAAGGGCCGGCTCTGCTGGAAAGGGCCAGCACTGCTGCTCCAGCTTTGCGTTCCCATCTTCCCCATTCTTAAAGCCAGCTCTGCCCCAAAGCCCCTTCGTTTCAAAGTTAAAATAATTCAGAAGGAAGGGGGTCATACTCCCCATTCCAAGGGAGGTTCCCACCTGTCTTTCAACCCAAGACACTTGTGCATTATATATTTTATTTTTACTCCCCATGTGTATCATACCTTCTGCCATCAATACACTGCAATGGGAGCCTTTGTGCTTCCTATAACTTAAACCCTAATTGACCCAAATAAGCAAGACTTGGATGCAGAGGCTCCTGAATTCCCGTGGCTTATTCCCATTCCACTCTTATTTGCTGTTCCTGGCCATCACCTACTAACTGGCCCCTTTGGCTTGATTTTCTGGGGGAAAATACAAGCCTAGACACCTCATAAGAAGACTGACTTGTGATGCAGCTTTTAGGGCTGGGGAGTCTGGGATGCTCTTGGGGAGTGGATACTGACCCACTGGAGGTGCAGCACCCAAAGCCTCCATCAAGGAAGAGGCTGCATGACCAACAGCCTCTGCTCCCAGGGGAACCTGGTGTTTCCTTTTCCACAGCTGGAGAAACTGCCTGGCCAACTCTCTGCCTTGCCTGAAATGTAGCACTTCTTAAAACAAAGACATTTGGCCTTAAATCCCCTTTCACTCCTCCTCAAGACCAGCTTTGCTCTGGGAGCTGGGTGTGCTCAGCAGCAAACCCACGTACAAGGAAAGCACATCAGCTCCTGGTGGGAAAGTGAATTATTGAAGCCAAGGGAAGCTGTGACGAAGCAATCAGGGTGGACTGCCGTATGCTCCCAGTGAATTATTCAAAGGCTGGTTTTAAAGCAATTCCTGAAATAAAGATGACAGAGAAATGGGGGTGAAGGAAAAAGACACTGTAAAGGGCCACTGTGATGCCTCCCTAGGTTTGGGGACCAGGCTGTCCCCTCCACAGGGTGCTGCTGCCTGGTAGAGATGGGCACACACACAAAAATACATCCTGGATGTATCTTTTAATGCTCTTTTATCCTAAAGTCAGACAATTTAGTCTGGATGGGCTGGTTTAACTGGCAGGAGAGGCAAAGAAAAGTCCCTGCTTCAGAGGACATCCTGTGAATTTATTTGATTTCAACAGACCTGAAAGCAGAAGAGCTAGAAGAGACGTGCAGTGCAGGGAATGGGGAAAACCAGGCTGAACTGCCTCGAAGGCTCCTAAAGAAAGCCAAACCACAAAGGAAAACAAGAAGGAAAGAGAAAATACTTTATTACATCTGTTTGAAGTGAGGAAGATACAGGAATGAGCAAACATTGAACTGTTTTGCTTCTGCTCACAAATGAACACACCACTGAGCCTAATGGGATTTTTAGATTAAAAGTTTTAACAAAAAATAACAACCACCTCCATAAATAGAGTTTTATAAGGTCAAATAATAGATGCAGGGGAGTCAAAACCACTGCCAGTGTTTTACCTCCTTCTGCAGGGATCCTTCTCCCAGCCTGAGCCCCTGTCTTCTGGCGTCCTCCTCTAGTTCCTGCGTTTATTCTCTCGGTGGTTGCATTTCCTGATGAGGATGGCTGGGGAATAATCCTCTGGCATCCCCTTTTGGCTGCCTTTTCTAGGGAGGGCTTTACAAGCAGTTTGGCTCCCATGAGCCAAGGCCACCTTTGGGAGCAGCAGAGACAGCCTGGGTGACAACAGGTGCTCCACAGGGAAAGGCACTTTCCCACAGGGTTTCCCATCACTCTTGGGGTTTCTCCAGCAATGCAGGGCTGCAGTCTGCCTTGGCATCGGTCAGGGGATCTCTCCCCAACACCCAGGAGGGTTCTGATACGCACTGACACCCCCTTTGCTAATAGGAAAACGTCCATACCACCCACAGCCTGGCCCTTTACCCGCCTGCTTCTGCTGGGCATCAGATGCACGTGCCCCATGACTCATTTTTGGAGGTGCCAGGTACTTTCAGCAACAACCGACTTCAAGGACATTGGGGGTTTGCAGCACCCTTGAAAAATTAGGCAACTTCTGCACGCCTAAATAGATGCTTAATGACAGACACTTGTGGGTGAGCTGTTGGCAGCAGCCCAGGCCCGCGGTGAATCAGAAGCGCCAGGGTGGGTGATGGGTTTATCCCGGGAGCTCGGGACAGCGTGTCCCGCACCCAGCCCGTCCGGCAGCGAGGAGAGGCTCCCGCAGAGCACATCCCGCACTCCCCAGAGAGGGATCACACAAAGAGTGGCATCACGCAGCGCCATCCTGCCGAGGGGTGCTCGGGTGGAGCGTCACGGATCCGCTCCGCAGCCCCAGGGGCGCCGGTGGCCGCCCCGCGCGGGTCGTGCCGGGGAGCGGATCCTCTCCGGCAGCCCCCCGGACCACCGGGGGATTGAGAAGCATCGTTGGCCTCTCCAGCGCTCTCAGTCCCCCTTCTTCCCCGCTGATTGCAATCAACACCTCATTCATACGCCTCTGTTTACCAATTTTCCGGGAGGTATCATGCTAATGAAGGGAGCCAGGCAATCAAGCAGCCTCCCAGAAGTGGGGAAAAGAAGGAGGAAGAAAGAAAGGGCTGCTGCCGGGGAGAAAAAGAGGGGAGTGGGCCAGGCAAGGCAGGGAGAAGGGAGGGGAGAACCAAATGGGGTTCACTCTGCCCCACTACCAGTCCTGCATCCCTACCTGGTGGACCTGTGAGGAGATGCCATTACCTGTTGGGCAACATCTGCAGCACCCTCTGCAGAGGTGCTGAGGTAGCTGGGAACCACACTGAGGAAGATGAGGATGCTGGCCACAGCACTGCAAGGAAAGTTTAGGGCTTCTGGAAAGTTCAGCTCAACCTCTGGAGTGCACAGTGCTGAGCCCGGGCTCACAGGCTGTGCTCTGCAATAGTATTTGCTCCAGGAATTACAGAAGTGCTGTACAAGGAAGGGCTCCATGCAGGTAACAGAGTCCAAATTGAGTGCCAGATCCTTCAGGGCACCTTCTTGGCTGCCTGGAGGTGGCATCACCAAAGCCTGTACTGGGTTTACCACTCCCACTCACCTGGTACAATTGTGAGATGGGTAGGACAGTTAGCTCCCTTCTCACTAAGATGCAGAATAAGGAGTATGATCCTCTGCCTGAAATCCTACCCTGGCAGTGAGCCTGAAGCCCCCTGGCCAAGGGGGTACCCAGGCTGCATCTCCATCTAGCACAGAGGCTGCAGACCAGCAGGTCCATGCAGGCAGAGCTGGCAGCAGCAGGGCGGTTTGGGGCTGGATGGAGAGGCCAGAGGAGTGACAGGCAGGGCTGTGTCCCCTCCATGTCCCCATGCCTTCAGCTGTCAGATTCATGCAGGCCAGGACTGACAGCCTTGCCAGAAAGGGCAGCTCTGAGCAGGCAGCACCCGGAGCCCTTCCCAGCTCCCAGTGTGCTCACCCATCAGTCAGCAGGGAGGACAGGCACAGGCAGGGCAGGACTGCCCCCCCAGAGCCACCCAGAAGCAGGGTGTCCCTGTCCCACAAGGTTTGGTGCTGACAGGAGCTGGGAGGTGTTGCGATTGCCCTTAGGGTGTCTCTCCCATAACAGCACAGCAGCCATGAAGGATTGTCCAGCAGGGTTTGCAGACCCCCAGCTGCCCATAAAATGCTCTTTACAGCCTGTTCCTGTCCCTTCGGCGAGGCTGGGCTCGGCTGAGTGCCCTGGGGCGGAGTCCTCTCCACAGATGGTGACAGGCTCTCCATCACCTCCCGCTGCTTGCTGGAGCGAAGCTGCCACGGGACAGCTGCCCATTCCCTGCCTGCTGCCTCCCTTCTGCCAGAGCTACACCTTTAGGGAGGATTTTTGAGGCAAGGTCCTATTTTTCAGAGCAGAAAGCTCCTTGGGGCAAGATTTCCAGCGCTGGTGGACTGGAAGAAGGGACCCGAGGGCGGTGCTGAGGCCACGCAGCTGAGGACATCTCCTTGCCAGGAAGCCGAGCAGAAAGGATGGCTTACAGGTGGCAGTCGGGCAACAAATAACACAGCGGAAGACAGACGTGATTCCAGCCAGATGGAGAAACAGCAACAAACAATCTGTCTCCGGCAGAGGGGTCCCGGCAGCCCCAGCCAGCACAGAGAGGAGAGCAGCCTTGAGGAGAGGGGAGCCCCCTGGCACCCAGCTGGGTTTGGAGCCCACCGGGACTTTGACACCTCCCCACCCCACTCTAATCCCGGGACACCCCCCCTTTTTCCCGCAGGAGCTGGGGTTGGAGGCATTGAGAGCTGCCTGTGCTCCCCCCTTGCCTGCTAAGCCCCAGGCGCAGCTGATTGATGAATGGGCTCTCGACATGATTGATCTCATTGACAGTGTGAAACATGGTGATTACCTGGTGCTGGCAGATTTTCCTAAGTGTAGCTCACGCAGCTACAGGACGTTTGTGCCATTATCATTATTAACTCCATTGTTAACGACTAATCTGTGCAAAGATTTGGCCTGGCCTCTTTGAAACACAGGAGGCGGCTGCTGTGTTCATGCTGGAGATGGACCCTGCAAGAGGAAAGGGGATTTTTATCCATTTAATTTTTTTTTTTCGGAGTCTATTTCTGGAGGTGAACATCCCCCAGGCATTCCTGCTCGCTCCCTTGTCCCTTCAGCCCTGGGGGCTCAACATTTCTGGGTGCTGATGACAAGGTATTTCAGGAGCTCTGCCCCATCCACTCCCATTAAAATCCACCGCAGGTATCAGCTTTCCCTGAGAGAAAAAAAAAGTCCAAACCTCTTTTTAAAATGTTTTTTTCCCAAATATCTACCATTTGCCAAACCTAAATTTCAGCCCAGAAACTTAACCACAATAAATGAGCCTTTTGCTTGCAGACCCCCCTGGAGCACAGTCGGCATTTCCTCCTTTGAAGGCAGCAGTCAGCTGAGACCTAATCAACGTCTTTCCAAAGAGGGAAGAAAAAAATATAAATAAACCCTGCACCGAAGCGTTGTAGCTGATGCTCAAGTCAGGGGATCATTTAGGGGATGATTTATTGAATAGCAAACAGGTAAAAGGGAGATTGGGCTAAGGGGGGACAGGCACAACAAAACAGGAGGGATTTAGCAACGAGGTAAAAATAGCCTAAAAATACGGCAAATGAGGAAATAGTGACAGTTGCCAGCCCCACAAGGATGAGTTAAAATCCTGGCTGGTGTAACTCAGCAGAGAGCCCGGGAAGCCAATGGAGCTGCAGTAATTTACAATAACTGCTAGTTTGGCTCAATTTAAATAGCTCCACTTTATGAATACCAGGAATACGTGTGCGAAAGAGGAGAGGAGAGTTGGGAAGGTTTTATTTACACTGCAGCTTAGAAGCTGCTTAAACTGATTTGGAAGCAGGTGAATAATTAATTGCATCTTTAAGGAATCGAGCTGTTAATAATACTCCCCACAGTGGCAGTTTATAAATGTTCCTGTCAGGGTGGAACATGGAGCATCGCAGAGGGAAGGTGGTGAGGGGAGGAAAAGCCTCGAGGAAACTCTTCCCCCCACTCTCCTGCCTGCAAAATGAATTAAAGTTGCCATTTTTCCTGCCATCCAGCTGTTTCTGACACCTGGATGTCAAATCAATATTATAATGACAGCGCCGCAGCCAAAAAATATTAAAAAAGGAAATTTTTTTTAAAAGTCCTATTACTGCATGGAAAACATTTGTATTGCCTCACACTCTCCAGGATACAGCCTGTTAATTGGGCACAAAGGGTAGGATCTGCCTGGAGCCTGCAGAGCCCATTGGGGAAGCAGCTGGTAATGTTATGGTGGAATTGGGTAAACAGGTTCTGCAAGGGGAAGAGGGTCCTGAGCAGGGCAGGGGTTGGTCCCTCCTGCTTCTGGACAGCCCAGGGCCTCCTGTTGCATCCTTCCCTCTCTCCTGTCCTTCCTTCCATCCATCCATCCATCCATCCCTGTCACCAGGAGGTGCTTGCAGAAGGAGGATGGATCAGCAAACAGGTGCCTTCACAGCACCAATTTCACTTCACTTTGCCCCAGTTAATCTCCCCCAGCCAAGAGAATCCAAAGCTGGACCAACCAGCACAGCCAGGGCTACAGGGATTAAACCAGCACAAACCTCCAGAGCCAGGAGTTCTGGGAGGAATCTAAATGCTTACACTTCAGCACAGGAATAAACCTGTAATAAGGAGTTGGGAAGGAAAAGCTGGGAGAAAAGCTGCTTCCCTCAGGGAATCTTAGGCTGGGGGAAGGATTTGGCCATGGAAAATGGTGCAAGCAGCCACAGCAGGGCAGGGGCTGTATGGGGACATCACCAAGCATCCCCAGCCCTGGGGTGGCAGCAGCCCCTCCATTCCCACCCAGGATGGCAGCAAAAATATCCAAGGGTTTACTCATGCTCTCTTTTGGTGTTTTCTCACCTCTTTATTCCAGCTGGGGACAAACCCATCACTCACCTCTTCCATCATTCCAGCCACATCCCAGGACCTGTGGACAGGGGAGGGGGTGGCAAGGGAGCTCACTTGCTGATGCTCCCAGCCCACCTCTGAGGTGGAAAATCAGCACCTGCAGAGCCCTGCCTCATTTTCCATGATTAATCAGTTTGCTTGAGAGCAGCAGGACTCCCACCCTCATCCATCCCCCCCGACAGCCACGTGTGAAGCCTGACGTTAATCAGATAAATTCCTTTGCAGTAGCACCAACAATTTTTCTAAAGCACAGTCTCCCTGGAGCTACTAATAATTACTCCAGATCCAGACATTAAAGCACCACCAAAAAAAATGTTTTTAATTAAAAAATTAATTTTTCTGACAGACCCACTGACGCTAAACTTGGAACAGCACGGCATCCATCAAGAGGAAAAGGAGAGGGTTGACAATGACCTGCTCACAAGCCTCTGCTGGGAAAGGGCAAGGGAGAAGAGTTGCATCCCTCAGGGCTTTGGAGAAGCTATCCCATCTCCAAATGCCCTGTAGTGTCCCTGCTGTGTAGAACACATCTCAAATGGGGCAGAGTTAGGGTGATGCTCAGCTCGGTGTTGCATCTTTCCCAGAAAGATGCAACCTGCTGCTGGCAGGAGGAGCCAGGGAAGAACTGCATTTCCAAGTATCATCTCCCCAAGCCTCTGGGAATGACATCCCACTGGCAGGACACCCTCAGCCTCACCAGGTACAGGAAGAACCTTACAGAATCTTCTCCTTCCCTGAAGGCACCTGAACACTCCAGGCAGGCTGGATTCATTATCCCTTGGCTGGGAGTGGAAAGGAGGGGAGAGAATGGAAATAAAACATGTCATCCATGGGAAAAACATCCATTACCTCAAAGGGGTTTTGATGGGGAGAAAAAGGTTCAGATTCTCTCAGGCCCAGCTTGGGCAGCCAAACTGAGATGCAGCCACAGTAATACAGTGCTGAAAAACCCCTGGGATGATGCTCTGGCAAGATCCATCCCAATTCCTGGGGTTACAGCCCTCTTGGGGCTTCTGCTGTCACAGTGACCCCGAGATGTGCCAGAAAGTCTCTTTTCCCAGCCCAGCTGTCCAAGAAGGAGTCAGAACTCTTCAGTTCTTGTTGTCAAGGCTGTTTATTGTTTCTTATCCATAAAATTCTTTCTCTGGCCTGCCAAGGTCCGCTCAGCAGGTCAGACAGAGGCACTCTGCCTGCCCCCGGGGTGGTGTTATCCTTTTATACTAAAAACTAGGTGTGCAATATTTACCATAGCTTCCCAATACCCATCACCTAAGGTAGACAGTGAGCTTCTACTCTAAACCAATCCAAAAGTGCCACCATCACAGCAGAAGATGGAGGCCAAGAAGAAAAAGGAGAAAGGCTGGACACCCCCAGATTCCTCCATCTTGCCCCCTGAACCCCTGTTCTAAAACCCCAAAAATCTATTTTTCACCCCGTGACAAACTAATTATTATTCTACTTAGACTTTCATGGCTTGCAGATCCTCATACAAGGTTGGTAATTTTTTCTATGGGTCATAATCAAAGTCACAGGGGTCTTGGGCTCTGTGCCAGGGTTTCTGAGCCCCCTGGCAGGGGTTGGGGCAATCCAGGACAGCCAGAGGGATGTCCTGAATTCCAACACAGCCCCAACTTTTTCTGACTATCCACAGCAATGCCTGAGCTTTCCTTCCCTCTGGCTGCCTCTCATCCAGGGGGCTGAGGCTCAGACTATAATGAACCTCTTCCCTTGCTCTTCCCAGCACCAAAGGTTTGCAGAAGAGGGTAATGAACATCCCTGTCCTGCAGGCTCTGGGGCTGGTTCACGCCAGCCTGGCAGAGCGCCGCTAACAAAAGAGGCTTTATTGCAGCAGGATGAAAGGCAGGATGCATCCAGGCAGGGGCTGGATTAATTGGAGATGGGAAAATACCTAAATATATCCATGGAGGGAGAAGCAGCGAGGTGCTCCTGCAGGACTGAGTTCAGGAAAAGCCAAATTGATGTGCTTAGATAAAGACGCTGAGAGCTGCAAGTGATGCTGCCAGCCTTCTGCAAAAAAGGTAAGGGCAAACAAGGGCCCAAAACTGCTTAAAATATCCTCTGTACCTTCCCAAAGGGCTACAAGGCATCATGGTGGGGGGGAATACTCCCCTCCAGTGATGAGCCTGGGGCTCAGGCAGGACCTTCCCTCCTCCTGGCCTAAGAACCCACTTCATGAATTCAATCAAGTCAGTCCAGGAGATCTGGGGAACACAAAAGGTTGAATGAATTTGAGTTGCTTAACCCAGAGAAGAGAGTGTCAAGGGCAAAACTGAGTCTGCAAATGCAGCTGGTGATGGCTGCAAAGTGGGAGAGAGAAAGCTGTTCCCTGCATCCAATGTGAGGAGGAGAGGAAGGGACAGGTTAGATGTTAGCAGTCCTCTTCCCAGCAGCACTGGGGAGGATCTGGGCAGCCCAGGTCCCATCAAAGGGTAATTTTTATGGAGGAAAGCTGCAATTTTTGCAGTTCCCAAGGTGGATTGCTGGTATGTTGTGGGTAATTACACCAGTACATCTTCCCACAGCATCCCACAGCCAAACACAGCAGCTTGGCCTCTGTCAGAGCAGGGAATATGGAAGAAGAATATGACTTGGTTTTCCATCAGCTCACCAAACAGGTGAGAAAATAACCTGCAGAGCCACTGCCCTTCCCACACAGTGAGCAGGGATTAATGGATATTTATCTCAGCACTCCCCCTGATAAGCAGCCCCCTCTCTGGGCTGGAGAGATGCTGGGTGCAGGGGAAAAGGGAGGAAAGAAAACACCTGTGGGACCTTGAGAACCACAAATCACTGCTTTTTGCCCCTCATTGAAAATAATTCAGTGGCTAGAGCTCTTTTGGAGATCTCCAACCCATCTCTGCCTTCCTATGTCTCACTTCTGCCTTATAATGGTGCATTTTCCTCTTTTTCCCTCAAAAAAAAAAAGGCAAAAGATCCCCACCCCAACCCTTCAGCTTTTCTGTGACGAGGCAAGAATGTTTCTGCTCACCTGAAAGCCTTCAAAATCAATACACAACTTACCTGTAATAATCCCACACTTCAGAAAATTGCTTCAAATCACATCTATTTGGGGGAGACAGTAATTTAGACTGGCTTCCCCCAGGAATTTCTCCTCTGGAGGCACACGGCTCAGTCCTGGGAGCAGCAGGTTGATGGAGCAGGTACATAAACACCCCTGGAGAGAAGCCTGGCCCTGTGTCTCACCCACCTCACAGCTGGCCATGCCTCTCCTGGCTGCAGCCCCAGCTGATTTCCAGGCCTCCATCACTTCTCAACACTTTTTTTTTTTTCCCCTGGATTCTTGAAATTAAATGCTGCTAATTTATTTTGCAGAAAACTCTGCAACCTGCTGGTACGTCTCTGCCAGCTGTGACCTCATCCCCCAGTGATTGGATTTTGGAGTAAATTAATAGAACCAGTTCATTAATTAATTGCAACTAACTTGTGCGGTGAACTGGACCCATCTCTCATGTTCCCAGGCTGCCCAGGAACCGCTCCAGATTCCAGCTCAGGAAGCACTTACTGTGTTTTAATTTCAGCTGAGTGCTTTGGATGATCACCTCCCCATGTTCCAGCTGTTAGCAAAGAGCAATCCTTAAAGAGCAAAGAGCAACCCCCTGCTCATCTCCTGCATCCCACCCCCTGAAATAAAAGGGGGAACCGTGAAAACAGCATCCCCAAAGCTCCTACAGCCAAGGATAATACTGAACATCTACATCCTATTGTAGACAGGAGCTGGCAGCAAGTGAATGCTCCAGTGAAATCTCTAAACACTGCACATATATTTTGGGTTTATTTGCTGGGCTTACCACTGAATCTTATTTGCTGGCGTGGTTTGGGTTGGTTGTTTGGTTTTTTTTTTTTTTTTTTTCCCTTTCCTTCTTTCTCCCTGGGAGAACTTAATAAATCTTTGAAATCATCAAAAAGAAATGCAGCTTCAACACTTAGAGAGCACGGTTAAGTTACTTCCTGGCAATATAAACTAAGGCTGTAAAGTCAAACATTTCCATGCCATAACACAAGGTAAAAATGAGGGTTTGGGAACAGAAAGAGCAGGAACAGCCCAACCTCAGCTCTGCCCTCACCTGGGGCTGGACAAACCTGGAGGGCTCACGGCTGGCTGGAGGTGGTGACAGGGATGCCACTGCCCCCACCCCCCGCAGCTTTTGCCATGGTTCCCCTCCTGCCACCTGCAGAATTTCAGCTGTTCTGGGGCTGGGGCTGCCGTGACCAATCTCACCCGCACCAAGGTGAGACAGAGTGAATGACCCAGGGTGCCACCTCCTCCCCCTCTCTCTTTTTCCATCTCTTAGCAATGCTCTGTGCAGTGTTGGCAGAGATGGGAGAACCCCTTTGGAACCCCGAGGGTGGAGCCTGGTGGCACTCACCAGCTGCAGGACCAGGCTGGGATAGAGACAGGACACAGTCAGGACCACTGCAGGATGGAGACAGGCAGGACCAGGGATGGATGCAGGCAGCATTTCCATGGCAACACAACGAAAAAGCAGCAGGGCCACAGCTCCGAGAGGAGAAAGGGGTCAGGAGAAACTTTGTTGCCATGGAGGGCACAGGGACACAAGTGCTCCAACACCAGGGAGGAGATGAGGTTCCCACCCCAGGATGTGTCACCCACCAGCACCTCGGGGTGCTGTGGGGACACCAGCTGCAGCTCCTGGGGCTGGGGTCCCTCACCCTTTCCCAGTGCCAGGGAGCTGGGGCTAATTGTGACGCAGAGAGCTGAGGCTGTACCGTGCCCTTGATTTACTCTCTCCAGCCTCCTGCTTTCTAAATCTCTCTTTATTAGTATCACCACACAGCAGAGTGCAATTAGCAGTATATTAGCAATAAAAAAGCAGCCAGAGCCAGAAGTACTGCAGGTTATGGCTTTAAATCCTGCCTTGACGGGGTGGCTGTGGTCACAAACCCTTCCTGTGACCCCAGCCTGGGCTGCCACACCACCCATGCCCACAGAGCAGGGGAGCCCCAGCACCCCTCCAGCAGCTCATCCCCCCTTCTCCAGGGCTTTTATAGGTGCTGCAGCAGAGCTGACACTAGTCCTGGCCACATTTAACCATTTATATTGATTACCCTGTCAGCTCATTTGAATAATTAAAACCAGATGGAGTCCTTTTAAGCATTTAAGGGAACAGCACCGGGAACATCCCCAGAGCTGTGTGGTTTTGGCAGATGGGTGCAGGGGAAGCTGGGCAGCTTTTGCTGTCAAACCTTCCTCTGGGTGACATCTGCCACCCTGTGTGGTACCTGCCATGCCCCTGCTGCCGGGGATGGGGTGGTGGAATCAGCACAGTTCCCACCCCCGGGCAGATTGGTGGGAATAATTGCTCTTGTACACTGCTACTGTTCCTTAAATAAACAGCATTAAAGCTGCCAGCCAGCCACAAGCCTGATTAACAGCAGCAAATAAATGAACCCAGTGCCAACAGCCCAACATTCCAGTGTGTGTGTGGGGAAGGAAGGGGGGCCCAGCGTCCAGCCCCACCTTGGCATCCTGACCCCCAGCTCCTGTTCCAAATCTCACCCACCTGCAAAGCTCTCACACCAGGCCCCTTGCCAGGCACCTCTGGCTTCTTAAAATGGATGGGTGATGCCAGCTCAGCTCTGGTTACTTGTTATTCCATCGTCTTTTCAAAGGGAGTAAAATATTCCTGGCGTGGTGCTGGTTATGCACTCCTGCCATCAGGCAGGGATGAGTTATTTTACAGAAAGAAGCATAGATTAATACATCAAATGAAAATGAACTATCGGCAGAATAAGATGAAAATGCAGTGGCCAGCGACAGGGAGAAAAAGAAGAGGAAAAAAAGAAAGCTAGGCTGCTTGGGAGGACAGGAACATTAAAAACTGAGGAATTGAGCATTGGTGAAGTTGGATGGAGCTCGAACACCCTGCACAGGGCAGGGACCTTTTTCTCCTGCCCAGAGCAGAGTTCCACAGCCTCACTGTGACTGGGGCTTGTCCTGGAAACCTGGTCCCACCATCCCCACCTCTGCCCCGAGGCAAAGGGCATTTCCCAGGGGCAGGTGAGCAGCTCTCCTCTTGCAGCACACCACCCCTGACCCTGGATCTGCTCAAAGCCTCGTGCTCCAGGCTGCTTTGGAGCTTCTGGACCAGCTGCAGAAGGTGACCCTGCCAGTGGGTGTCCATCCCACCATCAGACACATGCCTCCTTTTCCCCAGAACCACCCTGCTCCTCTCTCTTGGCTGCCCCTCTGCCCTTCAATGCACCATCCAGCCCTGCCATGATTTCCCAACCACCAGAGATAAACACCACTCCAAAATATTTTTCCAAGGAGGAACGGGTGCGCTCCAGGAGTGTGTCACAGGCACCTCACAATTTACAGGTGTTTATTGTCTGGGATGAGCAGTTGAGCCAAGCTGGTTCTATTTAGACATACTTCCAGTACCTGGAAATAGCTATTTATATGTCCTAGTGTTTTGACATGGTTAGGTGCCTGGATTTTGATGGATCAAACCACGAGCAGCAGGCTGGCAGGTCTCTGTTTCCTTTCCTCCCAGCAGATTCCAGTGCTCAGGCATCCAGGTGAGAATGGGGAGCCCCTCTGCTGGGCTAAGTCCAGCAGCCTCCCTTACTCTCCAGCTCCTCAGCATGGAGAAGAGGCCAGAAAGATCCCTTTTCCTGCCTGCTGCTTGCTGCCTCTGTCAGAGATGAGAATTAATGACATTTCCCTGCCTTTGTAACTGCCTGGGGAATTTTTCAGCTCCCTCCACCACGGGGTCCACCTGATTTAAGGGGGGAACAGGGATGTACTTGGTTTCACATGTGCTAATATTGCAGATGGGATATCACCCCAGAGCACCAAACACACTGCAACAGGAATATTTGCAGAGCTGCTTCTCCATTCCCCAATCCCTGGGGTGCCACAGCCCCCTCCAGCAGCACTGGAGTGGGCAGGGCCCAGCCTGACCAAAAATCCCACACCTCAGTCAGGCTCATGGCCAGGCAGGAACTTACACAGCAGAAGGAGGGATGGTTCCCTCCAAAAACCCACCAGTAATTTGGCTTCTCCTGCTCTCTGGGACTTTCAGAGCTGGCAGGACCCTTCCAGAGCCACAGAGGTTGCTTCACCCCCACCACAACGGCAGCAAAAAGAAAGAGAGGCTGCTGCCAGCCAGAGGAAGAGGACCAGACTGTCCCATCCCCATGGGCCAGCTGATGCCACTCAGAGCCACCCTGCTCAAGGGCTTCAGCCCGTGGAGACCCAGCGTGCCTCGGCAAGCAGCATTCCCCAGCCCAGCACAGGCCACCCGTGCCCTCAGCCCTGTCCTTGCCTGCCCAGGGGTGGCAGGGCTGTAAATGCTTTTGGTGGAGGGGCCTGCCATGAATCACTCTGGATTTACAGCTGAGCTGCAGGAAAGGGAATTATACAACTCTCAGGAGACGGGCTGGTGTGGAAGGAACATCCATCAAGCACAAATTCCGCGTTATTTACCACTGCTGGATCTTGCCAAGAGAAACACCCCCTGGGCTGGACAGCCTGGGGATGGATTCAGCCATGGGGGCCTGCTCAGCAGATGGAAACTTTCTGTCCTCCTTGTCAGAGGAATCTGGGAGCTTAGTCCCCCCTCTGCCCACGGGATGAGCCCAGTGCCCGGCGGAGGATGGGTCTCAGCTCGGCACAGCCCCATCTGGATCACAGATCCTGGAGCCAGAGGAGTCTGGCAGCAGTGCCAAGCAACCCTTTTTATGAGCAGCACTTAATTATTCACCCTTTTAAAACGTTTTGCATCATAAACCTGGAATGGAGCAGAGGAAGGTGATTGCTGTGCCACTCGCTCTCCCCTGCTGGAGGCCAGGGCTGTGTGCTGGGAATGGTGGCACAGCCTGGGGACCCCCTCTGAGCCAGCACCTGGCCCTGGTGACACCTGCAGGGTCACTTTGCACTGAATTAAGACCCGTACAGGGAGATACAGGGAGGTGAGATGTACCTCAGAGAGCTGTCACAGATCATCAAACCCTCGCGTCCTCAGCACCGACAGCCTTAAATCAAGGCAAGGGAAGGGGGCAGGAGACACTCCCCAAAGCACAGCCTGGGTCCCTGTGATATACAGGAGCCAGACACAGGCTCTATTTTGTTCTCCCTAGGTCCTGGCCATGCCAGGCTGTTGATCTCACCTTTTGGGAACATCACTTTTCTGCTTGGCTGGTTTAGGAGCAGACCAGCGGGATGGCCCAAGAGCTAAACTAAACCACTGTCACAAAAACAGCCCCCTAACTGTGCCCTGTTATATCCCTTGAACTTAAGGGAAGTGTTTCCTTCCCTAGAGGAGGATTTGAGCTTTACTTTTAAGGTAGGACTTGCAAATCCCAGAAAACCTGAGCACCCTGCTCTAGTGGAAGGTGTCCCTGCAGGGGGATTGGAACTGGGTGATCTTTAAAGCCCCTGCCAACCCAAGGCAATCTGAAATTCTATGATGTGAGCTATCACCACGAGCTTCCCAGTCTCCTCAGCCCTTGCAGAGAGAAAAACAAATTTGATCTGCCCAAATGCTGGCTTTTTAGGAGGGATTTTGGATCCTCTCCCAACCTGGGAACTTTATATCAGTTCTTTGCCGTTTTCCTTAAATTGGCAGTAAAAATTGAGGGAGACTAAAAGTCTGTGATTTGTACTTTGCACATGGGGAGCGGAACAATCTTTTGTTCATTTACTGTGACAACTGCAGCTCAGATTTAATTATTTACGATAATGTTCCAAGGCACATTAGGGAATGTTCTCCGAGCTCGTAAAAAATAACAACGCCTTGGTGCTGAGTGGCACCTAGCTACAGGCTCTGCTACTGCACTGGGGAGGCACGTGCAGCTCCAGGAATGGAGCACAACCCTCTGGTCACGCCTCTGCCGAGCACAGCCCCCCTGAGCCATCCAAGCCATTGCCACATCTCACACTCCCCACCCAGGGTCCAGGACAGGATCACTCCACCAGCACCCTGAGCTGCTGCAGCCTCTGCACCAGCTCTCCCCAACAACCCCAGCTCCCCTGGCTGTGTCCATGGGTGTATTTTTATTCCCCTCCCCTGAAATATAGCCTGGAACCCCCTGTTCCCTCCTGAACTCTCCCTTGGTTCATGTTTTCTCTTTGTCCTTGTCTAAACACCCCCTGCCCCACCTTGGTCTGTTTTCCAGCACTTTTTACCGTGTCCTTCTCCATTAGTCACAGGAATCAGGGGAGACAGTTGGTATTTCATTATTAAATGTCTCACATCCAATAAATAGATCATTATTCTCCTCTGATTAGCAGCTCCACTTCCATCAGTTCAGAATAGTTATGGGTTTTTTCTCTTCCCATCTTCAAGGAGCCGCACAGTTTCTCCTAAGATCTGTTATAATCAAAGGATTAGAGCTCTGGAAATGTCCTCTGCATACACAGGAAGGTTTTTTCCTGCTCTCCCTCTCTCAGAGCGAGCGAGCTTTGAAACTCTGGCTCCACGACACTGCCTGTACCTGACCTGGTTTAATTTTAGTCTTGCCCAAATCTGCCACCAGCTCATTTAGCTGCAGCACTGAGAGCTCTCTGTGGAGCTGGCCACAGGTCAGCTCACATACTTTTATTACAATTGCAGAGTCCAAGCATATCGTGCAGCTCTGACCTGGCTCCTGGGTGTTGGACACCTTCCCTCTGCTCCAGCCAACAGCACCACTGGGATGGGAGGCAGGAGCTGCACTCTGGGCACAGCTCCTCTCTTCTCACACTACAGGTGTCAACACCAGGCTTCACATCATACCCACAGCTTCAAAGGCTGCAGAGAAAATCAGAGGTGGATGCTGTCTTTTGGGACATTTCCAGTGTTTCTGACACAGCAGGCAGTGCCCGGAAAGCGCTGACCCAGCTGCCCACTTACAGCCATGATGGGCCAAGCAGGACGTAAGAGCACGGAAATTCCACTGAATATTCATTTCAAGACTTGCTCAAATATTCCCAAGGTAAATGTGGCTCTGTATTAATTTCACTCTGCACACTGAGCACATTGGTATTGCAGACAGAAGGCTTCACAACCAGATAAAAATCTGTTTGGGGTTCTCTGGGGTGGGACAATTTTGGGACCCCCAGGATTACAGTGCCCTGCAGCTCTCCCTCCTCCTGTGCTGAAGGAACATCTTCCCCCAGGCACAGCTCAGCCAGGACTGCAGCAGCAGGTCCCAGCAGGCTCAGAGCAGAGGGCAATTCCCTTTCAGCTTGCATTTTTCCAGAGGTGTGGAAAAAGCCCACTCTGAAGAGAGGCACGTCAGCGCTCCCACAGGACATTCAGCTCAATCAGCTCTGCTGACCTCAGAGCCAGGGCTCCAGCTCAGTCTCACAGGTCACAGGAACAGGGCAGCACAATTAGCCAGTGAAGTCCAGAGCAGTGAATCCCAGTGGGAAGCAGATCTTCCCCCAGTAAACCCAACCACTGGAGCTTCTCCTTCAGTCCCAGCTCCTCCTTCACCGAATCTCTGGGTTTTCAACACCCGAGGCCTCTCCTGCAGCAAACCCTGCTTTGTCCCACTGCTGACACCCCTTCCCTCCATTCCCATTCCCCACACCCTGCAGCTCTTCCCAGGCCATAACTGTTTTTTCCCTTTCAGGAATGGGATGGGACTGCTGGGGTTTGTTCCTTGAGCTTCATTCGCAGCATCAGCCTCACCACGTGCTTGAGACAGCAGGAGGATGGCAAAGCTCACATACAGCCAAGCAGCAGCCCAAGATTTCTTTGTTACACAGCATCTTAAAAACTTTTTAGCCCATAGCATATTGCTAAAGCTTAGACAGTTGTTCTAACCCATCATTAAAAGTACACATACACCTGCCTCACACAATGCTTGCTGGTCTTCTTTCTATTAACAACACACCATACTCCATTATTAAGCTTAAAACCTTCTCTCTTAAAAATGAGATTATGAGTGTGTAGTTTAAATAAAAGTGTGTAATATCACATAGTAGAACACTTTTAGTTTGACGTTTTAGAATATAGTAATACATATAAAACTAAGATAGAAATTTTAAGCTGGTGACTAGTTCTTCTTCTTCTTCACCTTCTTCTTCATGAGTTTAAGTAGTGTTTTATAATTAAACAGAAAAGTCCACATTACAAAACACAAAAGATTCATTATTGAGTTAAAAGTGAAAGTAATTTAAATATAATTTCTTAATTAAATAGTTCAACCTTAAAAAACCTTTTAAAAGACAATTAACCATTTTATACCTTATTAGTAAAATACTACAGTACAGCTTACCAGTCTGTGATATAATAAACACCTAAATCTAAACACAAAACATCATCTCGAACACACAACCTTAACAAAAACAAAACAAACAACAACAACAAAAAAAGAGGACCAGCACTTGGTGGTGCCCCAGTGCAAATCTCTGCCTTCTCCTCTCAGTGCTGGAAACCAACCCCTGCCATGCTCATGGCCAGCTGCTGCCTGGCCCTTCTTCATTCCCATAAATCACAGCTCCTCACTTTCCACCTGGAAATCTGGGGAGCAGCACTTGGTGCTCCAGGGGTTAAAAGATACCACGAACTATTTGGGATGGTGGTTGGGCCTCTCCATCCCCTGCCAGAGGTGGCTACCCTGGCTCTTCCCACATCCCATGAGCACCAGGATGAACCAGCACTGAAAAAACAGTGCCCAGCCCGGAGGGATTTGGGGAGGGGCCAGGACTGAGCTGCCCCCAGCCCTCCCTCCACCCTACTGAGGATGCTGCAGCTCTTTCCTCATCCCACTCCTTGTTTAGTGGCTTGTTCTGCTCCGGGCTCAGAGGGTATTTCAGCCATCTCAGTGCTTCTAATCTCTTTGGGAACATTGCTGAGAAACACAATTTCAAGCCTCCCAAGATGTGACATGACTTGTAATTTGAGGCAGAGGTGAGAGCCTACCACCCAAGGGACAGAAAACAAACTGCCTCTGCAGGATTCTGCTCCCAGCCCTCCTCCCCGTGCTGCTCCCCTTTCCAACCCAAACCCCAAAACCTGGGGCTGGGGTCTCTGGGCAGCCCCCTCTGGCAGGAGGGTGCCTCTGGCCTCCTTCCTCACACCCAGCATGTAAAAGAGAGCCAAGCAGAGGCTGGGAAGCACCTGGATGAGGAGCAGGAGATGTGGGGCACAGGAGGGATGTGCAGGCAGTGAGGGGGATGGAGGGCAGGGCTGGGGTCAGCCAGCCCCAGCTTGGGGAAGCCTTCTGGGAGCAGCCCTGCAGAGCAGGAGGCTGAGTGCACCTCCTGGAGTGCCAGCTGCTGGCACCCAGCCCCACCAGGAGCTCCCAACACCCGGAGCAAGATCCCTCTGCAGGCACCCAGGGAGCCCCACAGCCCAAATCCCACCTGCTGCCCAATCCCCCTTGGCCAAATGCACCCCCAGAGCTCCACCTGGATTCTCTCTCCATGAAAGGAGCTGGTGGATCAGATCAGGATCCCTTCCTGAAGGGAGGTTGCAGACAAGTAGGGTTGGTCTCTCCCACCGGGGAGCACTGACAGAACCAGAGGACACAGTCTCCAGCTATGGCAGGGAAGGGATAGGTTGGATATCAGGAAAAAATGTTTCACTGAAAGAATAATAAAGCACTGGAATGCTCTTCCCAGGGAGGTGGTAGAATCACCATCTCTGGATGTGTTTAAAAAAAGACTGGACATGGCCCTTGGTGCTATGGTCTAGTTGGGGTGTTAGGGCACAGGTTGGACTCCATGATCTTAGAGGTCTCTTCCAACCTCATCATTCTGTGGTTCTGTGACCAAGGGCCCAGCTCTCAGCCACAGCCTCTGGCTGAGCATCCTGTGAGAGCACTCCCCAAAGTGGGGCAGGGGCTGCCCACACCAGCACCAGGTAATTCTGGAACATTCCACCCCAAGTCCCAGTGCTCTGGTGGGTGATGCTGAAACGAGAGGAGAAATAACACTGCCAGGGGCCTTCACATTGCTGGGGCCAAAACAAGGTGAGGCAGAGGAGTGGAAACAAATCTGACATTAAATCTCAGCACCAGTCAAAGCCCGTAGAGCATCCCAAATTTCACTCTTTAAAAAACCAAAAAGAAATCTATTATTGATTTTACCAGAGAACACAGGGATTTTGCAGATCCATGGACCAGTGCTGGCAGGACCCATCCATGGATCTGCAAAACCCTCAAGCCCCCCATGAGGGCCTGCCTGGCTGGCAAAGGCATGGAAAGGAAATGAGTGGGATGGAGCTGGCCATGCTGGCACATGTGCCTTTGTTTCACATCAGAGGAGGAGATAATAACCACCTGTGATCCTGTAAATTTTGATTTACACTCCAGCATCCCAAGCAATGCTCTGTTCATGGCTCAGGTGTTAATTGGGAGATTCCTCCTCATTTGTGGATGTAGCAGCTCCCCAGCTTCTTGGCTGGGTGATGGTTTCATTAGCATTTCCTATATGTTAGTTTTAAATCCCCAATAATCCCACACGACTGGAGCCCATTCCAAGTGAGCAGTGAAATCCAATTTAGATCCTATTCTCTCAGACTGTGTAACCAGAGCCTGCTTCGTGCGGGCACAAAAATCCAATTCAGCTTCTTTGCCTCTCAACAGCTGCCCCCATGAGACTTTTCCAGATGAAAAAAGCATAAACACCAAACCCCACAAGCCAGACTTGGAGGTCTGAGCCCCTCTGGGAAGACAGGCACTGGGGGAAGGGGCTGTGGGGCTGCTCCTGCATCCCTGCCCTGCCCCCAGAGCTTCTGCAAGGTGAGGGATGTTCTCTCAAATCATTCCCAGCCCCATCCCCAGGCACTTTCCAGGTAACACTTCCCTCTTACAGCCTATTCCCAATGCAGTTTAGTCCTCTCAGGCTTCTCAACCATTCTCATTTAATTTCCATTAATCCCCATTAACCACACAACACTCACAAGTCCCTCCAGTGCAGGATATTTAAAGATTGCCCAAATTCAGTGACTTGCCTTGTGTCAGTGCCAGGCTGAGGATGTTCCCTACATCCCAGGGCTGGAGCCATGCTGGAAAATCAGGGTTGGGAGTCAGTGACAGCACTCCCAAAACCAGAATTTGGGCAAGACTGAGTCTTCAATGGCACTGAATTTCCAGTCTCCTGAATTGTCTCTTCAGGGTCCTGGATTTCAGACACTTTCTTGCTGGAAATGATAGGAAAGGGCTTTGTCACCCAAAAGGGCTGCTGTCCTCACTGCAGAGACAGAGGTGGCCAGGAAGGGCTGCAAGGAAAGAATGGGAGCCAAACCCACCCCAGCAGAAATCCTGACTGGATTCAGTCATCAGGCTTTGCTTCACTTCTTTGTCCTTAGATATTGCACAGCAAACTCACATTTCCTAGGCAAAAAAGTCTTTTGAACCAACTTTTCAGTGTTTTGGACACTTACAAATCACAGGAATGGACATTTTGGAGCACTTCTGGATGCCTGCTTTCAAACTGGGGAGATTTACAGAGCCTGGCCTTCCCCACACACTCTGTTTGACAAAGGAGCAGTTCCAACAAACACATCCCAAAGCTACTCCAAAAATCCATCCTCACAGCCTCCCTGCTCTCTCCTCCTCTCTTTACAGCTGGCTCAGCCTTTCTTCCTCCTCCAGCTTGAGTTCTTCCTCTTGTGGTTGATTCCCCCAGGGTGTGGGTTCTCTGGGGATCATCTGCACCCACAGGAAGATTTCTTGTTCCTTTCTCCACACCCATCCTGGCAGCCTTGGCTCTCACAGGAAAGTCTTCTGATACGTACCTGGCCATTCTAACAAGCTAGAAAATAAAAATAAAGGCTACCAGCACTTGAATTAAATTTGATATGCCTTCCTGAGGGTCTGTGGCATGAGCAAAGTCAGCAACAGGGGGGAATTTTCATCCATTGAAGGAGACAGGCTGGAGAGAGGGATGCACGATTTTGTGGAAGCAGGTACAGCTCTCTAACTGGGGGTTCTGATGGGGGTAAGAGAGGCTGGGAACGTGCATAGGGTCAGCTGGAAAGGGTCAGAGGATGTAGGAGTAGGGGGGGAAGAGGGACATTGTCTGGAGAAGGCGGAGGAGGTGATGGAATGGCTGAAGCACACCCATGCCTCAGGGATGGGGCTCTTATCTCACCTTCAGCATTTTTACCCCATTTCCTTCTCCAGCTAGTCAGTCTTTGGTGGCTCTCGTCCCATTTCTGTCATTTCTACTTCCCAGTCTCCATCTGCAGTGTGACCTGGGCGCACTCCAGTGCACACAGCCGGGGGTTCACCAAGAGCACATCAAGTGGAAACACAACAGAGGATGTTGTGTCTGGTTTTCCCCAGTGAAACGGCTCTATTTGTGCCATGTCAGTGGATGACAGCTTTCCAGGGGCTCAGTGAAGCTGCTGGTGGGCTGCAGGAGCTGAGCTGCCAGCCTCCCTGACATTTTTGGTATGCCTGGAGAGCAGCTCTCCCACATCCCATGGGCACCTCCTGAGCTCTCAGAGAGGCTCCACGCACCTTACTGGGTGCTGCAGTCCCACCAGCTCCTCCCCACACACAGCACACCCATGGTCCCACCACTGTTTGGAGCTCCAGACACCTCAGGATACTTTTCATGGGTAAATAGACCCTTTTTCCTCCATGTCACCGGCTCAGCTCCAGCCCAGGGTCAATGGAGACAGAAAATCATTGCCAACTGATGAATTCACGCAAGGGAATAAGGCATTGGTCTCACTCTAGTTAGGAGGAGACAGATGTCCACGTTGCAGCTGCTCCTATCACACCACTGCTAACCAGCACCTTCTACCCAGGCCAGAAGATCTCCTTCCCACGAAGACAAGTCTAAGTACCCACAAGGGGATTATTGCTGGAGGAATCTTCTCCCCTGCCTTGTGCCTTCACAGCAAAAAAGCCAGTGGCTGGTTCCTTCCCACCAGCACGTGGCCTGGATCCTCCACACTACCAGTTTTTATTGGGAATCAGCTCTGCCTGGTCAGGCAGGGAATGTTCACAGAAACCCTGCCTGGTTTGGGGGCAAATATCCCCAGGACCTTCTCTCTGACTCTTTCCACAGGTACAGTATTCACAGGAAAATGCCCCATGCTGGGATTCACAGCTGGCCCTCATCCTCCTTCCTGCCCTCTGCAAACTGCTGCTCACCTCTGTGGACTGAAACAGCTCATGGGAGCTCCAACATTTCACCCTCCAGAAGGAACAGGCAATGAGCCAAGCAGAAACCACCCTGTAAGCACCTCCCTCTCGTGTCAGTGAGTGTGGACACCAGACAGTGCCCCCATGCAGCTGAAGAGGCAGTTTCTGCCCCAAAAGCCCCAAAAAAGCCCCAGCTTTGACCCCTGGATTTATGGGCCCTCCTCACTGGATTTATTGGGTGCTTGGAGCACCCAAGGGGAGAGAAGGGAAGGGCACAGAGAGGAGCCAGGCAAGAAGGCAGCAGGTGATGGGCAAGGGGAGGCTGCTGTCACACAGAGCAAGAGGGCAGGACACAAGGGTGCCCTTGAGGACACTCCTCACTCCCTGGAGGACACAGCCCCACTCTGCCCCGCAGCCAGGGGGACAAATCCCGGCAGAAATCAGCCCTTGTTGCCATGGTGATTAGAGCTGCCTTGCCAGTAGAGCCCTGTGCCACCAGCTGGTTGTGGTGGGCGAGCAGACAGGCGAGGGATGGCCCAGGCACCCGAGCCCTCCCTGCTGGGTACAGCACAGAGCCCCCCTGGGACACAGCCTGGGGGTTCCAGCTGACAAGCAGGTTTAATTGAATGTTTCTCTCTTTATGTTTCTCTTTCCAGCAAATAAAACCAGGGGCAGGATAAAAATAAATGACGCTTAAAGGGGACACTGCCAAGGAATTTTTATCTGTTTTAATTTGCATTTTACTCTTGGTTTGTTTGCAGCACTGTGGCTGCAAAATCGCACTTTTTAAAAAATTTTATTGCCTTTTCCTGAGTTTTGTCATGTTTCCAGCTGGCAAATAGTGACTGAGGCCCCCTGTCCCACTGCTGCTCCCACCCAGAGAGAGGTGCAGGTAAACCTGCAAACCACAGCAGGGTGATGTGGTTTGTCCCAGCCTTGTTGTTATTATGGCTTCATTTATACCCTGGCTCCTGGAATTAACGGCTGGAAGGAGGATATTAGCCTTTGGATAAAACCCCAATGCTTGAGCGAGCCCAGCTCTTCTGCCCTGTAAATTTTGACAGAATTTATTGCTCTCTGCCGCATCAGGACCTGAAGGTGGAAATCCAAGGCTCTGTTTTTTTTCCTCAGGACAAACTAATGCCAAGCTAGAAATAGTCCAGTAAGAATTCCCCACAACCTCTACTCAGAGCTCCAGGACAAGCCCATTTTCCCTCCTCCCTGCCCGGGCCCTGCTAATTTCCCCAGCCGCCGTGATGAATGGCCGTGCCGGCGCAGTGACATCTTTCTAATCTGCTCCAAGACAGATGGGTTCCTCTGCTGGGAGAGAAATCCCACGGCTAAACCTGACTGGGAGGGAAGCCACGGCACTGGAAGCTGGAGCAGGGTGAAAGGGGGGAGTGCTGGGGTGGTGCCATGGCAGCTTTCTCTGCTTGTTTATCCACACATCAGATGGGGAGGAATAAGAGCTTTGGGGGCTTCGGGCACCACGAGCTTTGCTGGGGATGGACAGAAGGAGTATGAGCATCTTCCCTGGCCAGGTCAGTGCACCTGGAGCAACCACCACCTTCCCAGGTAAAGAAATGCCTTCATCTTCCTCTGAGAAGCAGGTGAAGCAGCAGCCAGGGCTTCGAGCTGCTGCTGTTCTGGTGCAAATGTGTGTTTGAGAAGGCAGCACCTGCACACCTTCCCAGGCTGGTTCAGTGACAGCAGAGATGGACAGCAAGGGGCCAAATAGCAGCAAGGTAAGACCCTCCCAAATTAGCACAGGTGCCAGACCAGGAGCAAGGGGGATCAGTCCCCAGCGTGTCCCCACCTGCTTCGACCTGGGAGAGACAACAGCCTGAGCTGGCCGTGGGGTCTGCACGGCCCCTGGGGGTGCCAAACCCCCGGAGCATCCTACCCTGCACTCCAGGAGCATCCCTCCCTCCCTCCCATCCATCCCTCCATCCCTCCCGCCGCCGGCCGGGCGAGCGCGGAGCGCTGGTGCCATCTCCTGGGCTGCGGCCGCTGCCAGCGGCTCCGAGCCCTGCCCGCTGCGGGAGGGTCCCGCATCCACCACATCCACATTCCCTGGGACACCGAGGCACCCTGAACACACCCCCGGTGTCACACCCGGCCGAGCAGGGCCGCCCCAGCCTTCCTCCTGCAGGCACCACCTGCATCTTCCTCAGCTCCCAGCCCGCCAGAGCCTGCCCTGGCTTTCGTGGGCTTTAGCTCTGCCTTGGTGAGGAAGAGCATTTCTTCTGTCTCATGGAGTGATGGGACATGGGGCAGGCTTAGATTGGACATCAGGGAGAAATTCCTCCCTGTGAGGGTGGTCAGACCCTGGCACGGGTTGTCCAGAGAAGTTGTGGCTGCCTCACAAAAGAGTTCAAAATCGGGTGGGACAGGGCTTGGAGCAACCTGGGATAGTGGAAGGTGTCCCTGCCCATGGCAGGAGCTGGATGACCTTTAAAGTCCCCTCCAACCCAAACCCTTCTACAATTCTACTGTCACAAGGTCCCCAAGACCAAGCCCAGCCCTGCCACAGCCCAGTTAGATCCCAGGAGCTCACTGGATACACAAAATCAGCCTGAGCAGCCAGCACAGCTCACCACTGCTCTGCCACGTGCTCCAAGCCCTTCCCATGGCCTCAGAGAATTCCCCACTCACACAGTGGGGCATTAGTTCCTTGAGAACACATCAGTCAATATCTAGCTAGTGTTAAAAGCTAGTTCCTCTGTCTGACAAACCCTGGAGAAGATGGTGAGCCTGCTGCCTCCAAATCACAGCTCAGTTCCTCTTCCAAGGCATCCTAAATCCAGGCTAAAAATAAATGGGCTGTATTGATTTCCTTTTTAAAACTAATGCTGGGGAGTGATGTGTTCTGTGCTCAAGGAAGAGCAAAAGGCATTAGTCATAGGGAGGCACAGTCACAGCCCTCCAACCCCCCCACAGGTGTAAATAAAACTCACATCAAACCCCTTCACAGGGTCTGGGCAACAGCAGCAGAGCTGTGGGGCTGGTCTAGAGGGCTTGTCCCATGGTCCAACACAGCTCCAAAGCCCCAGCAGGTGACTTTTCAGGGACTTAAAACCCCATTCCTGGTCATAGGCTGGGTGTGAGGTACCCAGGTGACAACACCACAAGGTAGCACCAAGTGAAGGGACAGGAGACTCACCCTGCTGGGGACACAGCCTCATCCCAGTCCTCTGAGGGGAATAGACTCCCCCAAACTGGGGAAGGGGTGCAGACCCTCTGTCCAGGCCTAGCATCTACCCAGTACCACAGCACAGCTGTGGAGAGAAGGAGCAAGAGCTGAAGACACCTCAATTTAAAGGCAGCCGGGGTGGAGGGTGTGGTGAGAGCCCAGGTGCAGCTGGTCAGGACAATTAGCACCCCCTGCCCAGCTGTTTGTCCCCTTAAAATAACAGCACCACGAGGACAAAGTCAGGTTTGTTGGTGGTTGCAGAGGTGAAACAGGCTCTGGATTGTGCTTCTCCCATGTAATGCAGAGGCAGGCAGCATTCCCAACTTCCCTGCAGCACACCCAGCTCCCCGCAGCATCCTCTTCCTCCTTGACTCCATCCCGAGACAGGGCAGGCATGTCAGAAACACCAAACAACCCCTGTGACACCCCACCCTCACATCTGCCCAGCTGTTCCCAACCACATAGACAAGGTTCACGTCACTTTTGCCCCGGGCACCCAGAGGGAGCCCCCCTGCTCCTGGGGGAAGGGGCGCCTGGCCAAGGCTGCAGCCCTGCCACCGTGGGCCAGCCCCACCCGCCACCTCCAGCCAGGGCACTGCTCCAGCCAGGTCAGATCCCAGGGCTTTGCTTCGTTTCCTTTTATAATCCCTCCAGCACATGGGAAGGCAGATGCTGAGGAGCTAAATCCCAGCAGCATTCATGAATGTGCTCTCTGCTGCCAGCGCCGGATGGGATATTCCTTCCAGGGGAGGAATGGGATATTCCTTCCAGGGGAGGAATGGGATATTCCTTCCAGGGGAGGAATGGGATATTCCTTCCAGGCGCTCGCTCCAAGCACGCTCGCCACTCTCCTCCCTCTGCTTCCCCAGCTGCAGCCCCTCACAGCATCAGGACCCCCAGAGCTCCTCCTGTGCTGCTGGTGGGTGGCACAGGGGAGCCAGGCCCCGGCACAGGGTGTAGCTTTGGGGGGCAAAGGCAAGTGGAGGAGCTGAGCTCTGCTTTATTGAAGGGTGCACAGGGAGCCTCTTCCCTGCAGGTGAATGTTGGCATTCCAGGGAAATAGTTGCCAGGATGGCTTTGCCCATGCCAAGCAAACACAGTGGCCACAGAGCTGTCCAGGGAAAGGGCTCTCCCATGGAAAGGGCTCCCAGCTTGGCCAGCCCACACAGGGCTTAGATGCAGCTGTTGAGGTGGGGTTCCTATGAGAGATGGGGTGCCCAAGAGGTGCCCATGTGAGCAGGGTGCCCGCAGGCATGGCAGGGCTCTGGCTGCAGCTGTGGACCCCCTGGGCAGCCCTCCACACCTCCCTCTGTAGCGGCTGCCCTGGAAACACATCCTAAATAAAGCTGGGCTTGGATAAATAAATGCGTCCGGAGGCCGGCGGGTCAGCCAGCACCGAGAGGAGGAGGAGGAGGAGGAGGAGGGGAGCAGCCAGAAGGGATGGGAGCAGTGGCTGCCTCAAACACCGGCCCCAGGACTGAAGGAGATGGAAATAATTTGATTTTTCTTATTTTTTTTCCCTCCTCAAGGTCCCCTCCAGCCCCCCACGGTGGGCACTCCAAAGGGCAAGGACAGCCCCCGCTGCCTGCAAATGGAGCTGGCACTGGGGTTGGAGCTGCCTGGTGGGGGAAGGACGAGGGTCCCCGAGCAGAACCAGGCTGCCAGCCCTGCCCGAAGGGCAAAGACATCGTTCCATGCTGGCCCTGCCCCTCTGCTCTCAGCCAGATGTTGGCTGGGAAAGGGAAAAAACAAATCCCCCACTGCTGGCGGGCCTGGCAGAGGGATGGAAATGTGCTGGCCAGATGTGGGGCACGGGGCTGGGCTCGGGGCTTGCCGAGGGGGTGGCAGAGGCTGCCTGAGGCAGGACTCGCTGGGGATGTTCCTCTGAACAATACAGGAAGTTTCAAGCAGAAGTTGTGATATCCTTGTTGGGAGGGGGGAATAGAAAACTTTAGTTTAAAATTTGAATATTTTGAATATAAAAAATTTTTACAAAGCAGTGGAAGTTTTCCTCTGTCCTGGCTGTGGACAGGTTTGTCTTGGATATTTTCCCACCAGCCTCCTGCCTGTGGAGTGGACCCTGAGCATCCTTGAGGGGGAGGATACTCATGTTGTTTGGAACTATTTCCTTGCTCAAGCCGTACTTGCTGCCCGAGTCTGGTGCTCCCCTGGCAAAGGGTGGTTTGTTCCCAGTGAGCAAAGCAAACCTGAGGACAGAGAGCCTGAAGTAAAGCCAGGGATGCCTGTTGGTGGGCTGGAGGTACTCCTGGTGGTTTGGGGGTTGTCCTGGTGAGTTGGAGGTGGTTCTGGTGGGTTGGAGACGGTCCTGGTAGGTGGGACAGGAGCGGATGTGCTCAGCCCACCTGTTGCCTATGACACGATGGGGACAGTAGAGATTGAACTCCACCCTGAAGGCTAAAGCCCTGCATCCCCCTCCTCCTTCATCAGCCCCTAAGAGGGGCAAGGAGAGGGGACTGCTGAGGACAGACAGAGAGAAAAGCCTCCCAGAGCCCTCAGTAGACCCTAAGATAAAGAGCAGGAAAGGGAATACTTTGCAAAATTGAATCTGTACAAATCAGCCAGCCTGGCTAATCTGAAACCCCCAGACTAAACAGAATTAGCTAATGAACTTACCGAGCCCCTGGCAATTACTCAGAAAAAGTTACTGGAAAAACAGCGCATCCCAGGTTTATTTAATGTCTTTATTAATGATCTGAAAGCAAAAGCAAACAACAAATTAATTATGTTTGCAGATGACTGCACGCTGGAACGTGTTGCAAACGCTGCCAAAGACGGCAAAGTCACGCCGAGGGCCCTGGAGGGGTTAGAATTAACCCAGCAGGAAACAAGCCACATGTAATCCATCAGCCAAGCGTGGCACGGGGGAAAAGGGCCTGAAACCCAGACTTCCATGAGGAAGGAGAGGTGTGCTGCACAAGAGCCAAGGAGGAGGATGGGAGCACCTTTGGATAGGGTTGGAAAGATGGGGCACGAGCAAGGAGCAGGGAGCCAGGCTGGGTGGGATGCTGGGTCTCCAAAGGGTGGTGGCTTTGTCCTGAATCAGCTTTGCAACAGGAGGAGAAGCTGGAAAGTTCTTTCCCCATTGTTGTGCTAGCACAGCTGGAGTGCTGTGAGCCCTGAGGGCCAAAGGTCATCCTGACTGCCGGCTGAGAGAGGTGTGAGGTTTGCAGGGCCACTCAGGAATACGGCCAGGGGTGGGTAACAGCAGCTTTGAGACCGAGTCACTGACCTGGGTCTGCGTGGACACCAGCAACTGGCTTTGCTCCCCCAGAAGTGCCAAGGGATCTGCGGAGATTAGCCCCGTCGGTCAGAGCACGGTGCTAATAGCACCAAGCTTTGATCCCTGCTCGGGCCGCTCACTTAACAGTTGGATTCGATGATCCTCGTGGGTCGCTTCCAACCCAGAGTATTTTGGGACTCTGACATCCTGCTCAGCCCGGAGCAGGCGGTGCCTCCGCAGCCGCCCCTCGCACCCCACGTCGAGCTCCGTCCCCGCTCCTCCCTCCCTCGCCGGCGGGAACAAGGCTGCTTTCAGGAGCGGGTGTGGGTGGCGAGGGCCTCTAGCTCTTTAAGAGGGAAAATTGGGGTTGTAATCTGAGCGAATTTCTCCTCTCTGACAGGCGGGAGAAGTTACAGGTCCCTCCCTCGCTCCGCTTTATTAAATATAGTAGTAGCGGGAGCCCTGGGCTGGAGCAGGCGCCGGCCGAGGCTGTGCCGTCCCGGAGCGCTCGCCGCTGCCGCAGCCCCGGGGACGCGATGGGTGCCCGAGGTGGCATCGCCACCGTGCTGCTGCTGCTGCTGCTGGCCGGCCACCCCCGGCCCCTCAGCGCGGGACCCCCGGCCGGAGGTGAGTCCCGTCGCCAACCCGAGAGTGACGGGTGGGAAATCTCGGGGATAATCCTGCTGCTGGGAGAGCTGGGGAGCGCTGCGGACATGGGCGACCCACGGCTGCGGGCTGTCGCTCCCCGGGGTGCCGGGTGCTGTCGCCAAGCTGGCAGGAGCGCTGTGTTCTGGGGCAGGGCGTGTGGGGGAAGCCGAGGCTGGGAGAGGAGCGGCTGGCAGGGCGGTGGGTGCCTCGCTGGGAGCTTACTGCAGGGCGCACGGTGTGTGCTCCGTGTGGGACGCGGCTCGGAGCGGCTTCGCTCGGCACCAGGGGCAGCCGGCGGGGGAACGGCACCGTGGCTGCCCCGCCAAGCCCGGCGCCACGGGCAGGGAGCTCGCCAGCCCTCCCTGCCCATGTTTGGCCTTGCCATGGGAGCCGCCTGCGAGGGCAGCCCCTCTTCATCCCGGGAGTCTGCGGGTGTGTCCCCTCCCGGCTGTCCGTGCCGGCGCTGCTGTGCCTGGCGGCCCGGGGCGAGGGCTGAGTGAGTGGCTCACCCCTCCCAGCAGCACGGCCCCAGAAGGGTTTTGGGACCACCCCTGCGGTGACAGGGCAGCGGGGAGCAGCTGGGGCCGAGGGTCCCCCCGTGGCGGCGCAGGGCTGGCGGCCACGCTGGGCACGGCGGGGTGCGGGATTTACACCCAGTTTTCCCCATGGAGCAGCCCGGTTTGCACACCCAGCTCTTGTCACGGACGTGTGTCCAGCCTCAGCATCCTGCCAGCTGTCCCACAGCCCTGCTCTGTCCCTGCTCCCTCCCTGCCTCAGCGGGTCTGGACGGGCTCTGTTCCACCGGGACGGTCTGACCCTCCAAGCTGTGCCTGGGGTCTGACAGGGCACTGCATCAGCAGCATCTGCAGCTTTGAACGTGAAGGGCATTTAAAAAGCACTTTCATGTCCCTAACTCACCCCAAAAATAATTTATCATTTCACTGAGCAGTGTCTCTTCCCCAAACTTCCCCCCAGGGACCAGGACTCTGACCAGCAGTGAGGCAGGAGCTTGCTCCCGGCAGTTCCCAAAGGAATTGCTGAAAACCTCCAGTCTTTTGCTTCCTAACCATCTTCTGCATCCCAGCCTGGGTCAGTGCAAGGAGGAAGATGGTCCCAGAGCCCAGCCTTGTGGCCCTCAGCACCTGCAGGGCTGCTCTTGGTCTCCTGCTGTCCCTGTTCCCTCCCAGAGAGCAGATGGCCTCTGGGACATGCTCCTTTCATTACCTTAGGCCTTGTTCTTTCTATTTTTTGTCATGCACCAAAATAGGAGGGTGCCTGGCAAGCTGAGTGGAAAAAAATCCCTTTTGTTAATGAACAGAGTGGTCTCCTTCCTCCCAGCCCTGACCTTTCCATCCTAGGATGGGATTTCCCCACATGGATCTGTTGCTTGCACGGTGTCCAGGGTGGGTCTGAGGGCTGCCCTGGCAATCCCAAATTCTTTCACGGTGAAGAGGCTGGAGAAACCCCCAAAAAAAAACCCTGAAACCCCCATGGCTTTCACTGACAGCCCCAGAGTCGCCCCAGGTGACTCCTCCCATGGCTGTGACACGGCTCTGGGGATCCATAGGCACCTCCCTGGTCAACACCTGGGACTGGGCAGGAAAAGGAGGTTTACCCCCATTTTCAAATGCTGGTGACTGTTTCTGCACTGGGCTGAAACAGATGTGCCAGCTGTGACCCTGGGCCTGGGCAGCAGCTTCCCACCAGCCCCCTGCAGTTGAGAACATCCCTGCTGAGCCCAGCAGCACTCATTCCAGCCGTTCCCATGGGCTGCCCACCGTGGGACATCCCTGTCCATCTCCCACAGGGAGAGGCACGAGCAGCATGCTGAGCATGGGGCTGAGGGGTTTTGGGGTGAAGCCTGTGTTTTATGTTCCCTCCAAGCTCAGGTTCAGGAACCTGGGCCTTCCTGCCCAGCCCAGCCCAGCATGGGAAGAGTCATCATGCACTTCATCAAATACAGGATTATACCAAAAAGAAAAAACACTCATAAAACTTGTCCTCTTGACATCAGAGTGTGAAGCTTTAGTAAACTGTTTTTCGACAGCCTGGCTCCCCTCTGGATCCCAGTGAGGTCACCCACAGGCTGGGCTCCCCCTTCCCCAAAATCCCTGTTGGTGGAGGTTTGGAGTGAGGGGAGAAGAGAGAATTGGATGTGTGGACTCCCCGTGAGCAGCGTTCACCCCGAGATTTCAGCGAGTGGGTGCCAAAAATGTGACACCCTCCAAAGCCTAGGCAGACCCCAGGGGCAGTGCCGGGGTCCTGGGGAGGCAGGTGGGATACTGGCATGTCCAGGACCCTGCCCATGGACAGGGAGCAGTGTCTGCCCTGGGGTGTCCATCCAGGATCCCTTCTGCTCTCTCCAGGTTCCTCAGCTCCATGGAACCACCTCGGCCCTTCCTTTCCTCCACTTTTGGAAATCTGACTGATTTATTCAAACTTTCTTTTTTATGGTCGCGCCACATGTTTTAAGGTCATAGCTCAAAGCAGCTGGAAAAGTTTCCAGCTGATGGGAAAGAACAGGAAAAATGCTGAAAAGGGGGGAGAACACAAACTGGTATCGTGGGAATCGGGGAGGAATATTCTTGTCTCACTCTTATATTTAGCAACAGAGAGCTGTGGGCAAAAATATAATAAGTGCATTCCTGCAGGATTGCAGGACAGGGTTAAGCTCACCCCGAGGAGCTCACGTCAGGTTGAAGGCTGGACAGGAACAGGGCCTGGGAGGCGGGAGCCTGCGTGCCTAAATAAAGCTCCAAGCACAGACTGTTCACAGCAGGCCTTGGCCCAGCCCAGCCTTGGCTCCCCGGGGCTGCTCCCTGGCCCTTTCCAGGTGCTGGGCTCGCTTTGTCTCCTTTTTGGGAAGGCTGAGTGTGAGCATCACCCCCAGCCTTCAGCTGGGAGACTCCTAGAAACTCCTGTGCCCTTGCCAGCTCTCACCTGGGCAGCCCGAGCCTCATTTGCCACCAGCCCCTTCACCACACTGCATCTCCAAAGCCCTGAGACACAGAGAGAGGAGGGTGCCCCCCAGAGCTCCCTCATTCCCAAACCAGCCCTTCCTGAGCCCTCTCCATCGTGCCCTGTGTTTGGGTGGACATTGCCATGCTGCACTGGAATGGGAAACCCCTCAGACCTTTCCTGAGGTAAACAGAGCAGAAAAAGGGAGGTTGAATTTACCAATATAATATATTAGTAATATATATAATATATATATATAAAATATATATATATTACCAATATAATATATTTACCAATATAGCAGAATATTGTTAGGTATTGTTGTATGAGGATAATTTTTAGTCTGTTGTATTGATAGAATATTAATATCCCCAATACATTCTATGAAGTCAGAGAACCTTTCACAAAAGCTTTGCTTGGCAAAGCACAGCTGAGGGTCAGGGCAGCACTGGGATCTGCAAGGACAAGATAAAATCCATAGGAGCAGGGCTGCTGTGGCTCTTCCCAGCCCCAGGACAGGGAGTGTGCAGGTTTGCTGCCTGATTTGTCACCCACTGCCAGTCCTTTACCCTCAGGACAGACCAAACAGGGCCTCTCAGCTGGCAGCAGGGTGGGGTGGGAGATGTTTGTGCCCTGAGCTGCGCATCCAGGAGGGTGATAAATTCCCATTTTCCATCCCTGTTCCCCGGGTGTGCCGCCCATGGCTCCGGGCAGTGCCTCTGGGAGCTGCCCTGTGCCCAGGGGCTGCCTTGGCTGCCTGACAGCCCAAAAGCAGCCCTGAGAAGGGTGCCAAAAACTGCTGGGAGCGGAGAGAATGATGGGGCCAGCATGGTTTGGAGGTGGCCGGGCCCATCACGTGCCTCCCAGACAAGGAGACAGAGGAGCAACACGGATCCATCACCATGACTCACTGGCTGGGGAAGGAGCTGTGAGTCAGCTGGGGATGGCCCTGTGAATCCCTGCTGCTACTTTTGCCCAAGTCTTGGCTTTCTGGAAGTTGTTTTTCCTCTTTTGCTGCAGGCAGGCGAGGGATGGGAGGGTTTGGAGTCACCAAGTGCTCGTGGTGCCATCCCCAGCCGTGTTGATGGGTGCTTCCCATCCTCGACCATCCCACACCCCTGGCGTGGTGCAGCCCTGGCAGGGAGAGGGGCAGGCAGCAGGAATTTCCCATTCCCTTTCCCAGCCTCCATCTGGGCTTCAGAAGGGCTTCAAGGTTTTCAGCATCCCATCCCACAGAAATTTCTGAGCCCACCAGGGTCATTTCCTCTGGGAGCTTGGGAGAGGAGAGGGAAGTCTTGGCCCGGGGTGGATGTGGCTGAGAAAGCCCTGCAGCCCTGGGAGGGGATGTGAGCACCGGCTTCCACACCCCCACAGCCCCCCCAGCCGGGCCTCCCCCCGGGCTACAAATAGAGCAGGCATTTATTTTCTCTATAAACATCACCCCAGTGGGTGTTTCTCATGGATGGAAAAGTCAGGGATAGCAGGAGTGGGGAGGGGGACCTCTGGAAGGATGGGGGAAGAGGAGAGGACAGGACAGGAGAGGAGAGGACAGAGCTTTCAGCTCTAGAAAGAGGGGGGAAAAGAAAAAAATACTAATTTTCTTTGCAGACAGTTTAGTATGTCAGCCCCAGAGGAGCAAAAAATATCCTCTCTTTCCCCCATCCACACTGCAAACCCCCATCTCTGTCCATGGAGACACTGTTCTCTGTCCCTCACAGCACTCAGCATCACCAAAAGCTCCTCCTGGCCATGGTCCTCGGTGCCCTGTGGGGTGCAGGGTGCTGTGGGTGCTGCCTTACCAGCACAACCAAAGCGGAATGGCCCCAATTTACACATTTCACTCCACAACTGCACGTTTTCCATCCCTGCTGGCACATTTCCCCATCCCTGGGTGCTGCAATTAAGGCAAGCAGGTATCTTCTGGCAAGGTTTCAACACTCCCGCTCGTGCTCATTCTTCCCCCACAATTTTGGCTGATAACTCCCCCCATCCTGGCACGTCGGGAGCCACTTGACACCAGCGGGGCTGGGAAACATCAGAGCCCGGGCGGCTGGAGCCGGCCCCTCTCGGCGGGCTGTTTGTTGACAGCAGGCAGGATCTCTCCGGTAACACCGAGCCGCTCCAGGCGTGTCTGTGAGCATCCCCTGGCCTGGCTCCTCCAGCCCCCCCCCGCCAGCTCCTTTCTCTCACTGCGGCTGGGGGTGAGCTTGGGAACAGGCACGGATGGGATTCAGGGATCTGCAGGTGGGATGTGCACCAGGTGCCCCACTCCTCCAAGATCCTCCGGCACGGGGCTGGCTGGGGTTGTCCCCTCCTGTGCCACCACATGCCCTCCCTCAGCTCTGCTAGCTTCTCCTTGGCTGGGTGGGAAGCAGCTGGGGTAGGGAACACAGTGGCAGCGGGTGCCAGGATGTGCAGGGTGGAGCTGGAAAACCTGCCAGCCTGTGAGACAGGGGAAGAGGGCTTGGGAGAGAGAAAAAACCAGAAAAAATAGAACAAAACCCAACTTCGAATGGTTTGGAAACCACGTCCTCTGGGGCTGATACAGTATTTGCAGGCCAACTTCTCCTGGCAGCGGGAGCCTGAGTGAGCCTGAGTCACGCTGCAGGGGACGGCACAAAAGCCCCATTGAGCCTCCTGCTTCCCCAAATCCTCCCACTTTCTCCCCCCGCTTCACTTCCCAGGGCAAACACTCCAACGGCTGCTTCCAGCTTGGGCTTATTCCTTCAGTCCCTCCGGAGCCATTGAGCCACACGTCGTTAAAAGCTCTTCATCCCTGCTCCTGCTCCTGCCAGGCTTTGGGGGTGCTCGCTCCAGGGGTGATCTCCCCAGCTCTTCCCAAAAGCACTGTGACCTTTGGGAGGGGTTTTAGGCTGGCTCCCAGCTCCTTGCCCTCCCCTCCATGGCTCTGCATCTGGCCGAGCAGGAGAGCTCAGGAAATACCATCAGCTTTAGGGCTGTGCTTGAATCATCGTAAAACCATGCTGGATAAGCGATGGAGCCCTAGCCAAGCCTCCTGGACCCTGCTTGATGGCCTCCCTGCTGTATCACAGCTCCTCATGCTGCTCCATGAGGATGGGGAAGGCAGGCAGGAGTAGGCACAGGCGCTGGGCAGGGGTTGGGGACTGGCAGGACAAGGAGAGGGTACAACCAGCCCCCTCCCAGACAGCACAGAATTAGCAGGGGGCATGTTTTCATGTTTTCCCCTGACCCCAGAGTCCGTGGGCTGTAAAAAGGCTGTTTTTCCCCAAAGCTGTCAGGCTGGGGAAGGCGAGCGCAGAGCAGCTGGCTGGGGAACGGGGGAGAGGAACTGAAGGAATAAACACAGGAGGAGGGGTTCAAAGCAGCGTGGTGCAGCCAGAGGCCACCCGGGTGGGATGGGGGCGAAGCAAAGCACCCCTGGCCAGGACTCTCCTCCCACGCCCAAAACAAGGGTGATGGCACTTCTGGTGGTCGGCAGACCTGGGAAGGTGACCAGAGCTGGGGAGGTGACCAGCCACGGCTTTCCTGGTGGTTTTGTGGGTGCTGCTTTCCAGCAATCTCTGCTGGCCAGCGCTCCTGGAAAGCGCCGGCCCCTGGGAGCCCCGCCGGGAGGGAGGGCCAGATGGAGGGGGGGAGGCGAGAACCAGAGCGCCGATTCCCGTTGCTGGGGCTGGAAAAGCACACACAGCCCTGGCTCGGGATGTGGGAGCAGCAGTCCCTGGAATCACTGGGACTGGGGATAAAAGTCCTCCTGCCTGCCAGGAGCTATCCCAGCAGGGATGGATCTGTGCCTGTGACACCCCATCCCATAAATCCTGAGGCAGAACCCCAGGCTTTCCTGGGGCAGGCACAAGGGGACTGTGCTGTGATCCCCGCTGGGTTTCAATGCCCTTGCTGCAGACTAAACCCAGCTCATCTC
This sequence comes from Haemorhous mexicanus, assembly GCF_027477595.1. Taxonomy (NCBI): domain Eukaryota; kingdom Metazoa; phylum Chordata; class Aves; order Passeriformes; family Fringillidae; genus Haemorhous; species Haemorhous mexicanus. The sequence continues at coordinate 3,633,222 of NC_082353.1, forward strand.
CATTGAGCAGGGGTTTCTTTGCTGTGGAGACCCAGGTGGGTGCTCAGCTCGGGTCTCAGGGCATGTCTGAAGCAGCAGCCCCCCATTCGTCCCCCCAGCCAAAGCCGAGGGCTACCGTGTTTGCCTTAACCTCCTCGCAGGCTGTTCATTTCCTTCCCTGGCCATAAATAAAACCACACCGTAAAACGAAGGGAATGTGGAACATAATGAAGCCTTTCTCCAAAACCCCACTGGATCCCTTCCTCCCGCGGCCCCTCCACCCTGTGTGGAGACAGGGGCCCAGCCCAGCTCCAGCTCCGGGGGCTACAGGTGCCATTGGGCATCGGAGCCAGGCTGGGGACAAGGGAGCCTGAGCCCCCGGGACCACCCACGGCGCCGGCCCTGCCCACCCTGCCTGCGCTGGGAGCGGGACGGGAGCCTTGAGCACACACTGCGGGGGGAACAGGAGGGGACCGAGCTGCTGAGCAGCATCCCCAGCGCTGGGCAGCCACCCCCAGCCCCTCCAGTGTGTTCACATCGCCCAGCCCCTCTGCTGTTGGCATTCCCCTGAACCCCTCCGGTGTTTTCACCCCCCGAACCTCTCCCACGTCCCCCCGAATCTCTCCGGGGTTCACATCCCCCAGCCCCTCCGCCCTTTGCACAGCGGCTGGGGATGCAGCACAATGAGGCCGGCAACGGGGGTGACCTCACTACCTTAAAAGTTACACAAAGAAAGAAAACCATCCCCAAACAACTCAGAGGGCCTCAAAACCAGCTCCCGAGGCTGCGGAGAAGGATTGCAGCGGGCTGCCCTTGTGGCGGCCCGGCAGCAGCCCAGCAGCGGGCACGGCACAGGGGCCGCTTGTTGGCACAGGGGGGCGGGCAGGAAGGAGGGCAGCCGGCGGGCTGGGCTGCACCGGCGGCCGCACAAGCCCGGGGCTGTTCGGGCAACAAGGAGCTTTCACTCCCCGGCTGTTTTTCCACCGTTGGAAAAGCGGTGTGGCCAGGATGGGAAGCGGCTGCGAACACAGGGAGCCTTTCAGGGGGGCGCGTGTGTCTGCACGGGGCTCTCCTGGCACCGCTGCGGTCATTAAAGAGCTGCTTTAATGAATTCCAGTCCCCTCCCTGCAAACACAGCCGGCCACCGGCCCTGGCCCCCACCTGCTCCACCGCAGCCTGAATGGAGCCTTGTTGAGCATCCAGCCCCTCCCCGGCTCCACACCCCGATGCCCGGGCAGGGTTTGCTCCGCTCCTTCCTCCTCCTTCCTCCTCAGCCTCGGCATCCTCCTGTGGCCGGAGCGATGGGGGACCCTGCAGCCCCTCAGGTGCTGCTCCTCTTGTGCCCCAGAATGCAGTCGGCTGTCCTGTGGCAGGGCTGGGGATGCCCCCGGCTGGGGTGGGAGCCTTGGGGCAGGGCAGCAGCCCCCCACCAGCTCCCGTGCCCTCCCACACACCCAGGACTGTCCCTGCTGCAGAAACCCTTCGTGCCCAGGCCGGTCCTCTCTGCGCTGAGCTTTCCGAGCACTTCCCTTCGCCTGGGCCTGGACTTGGCTCCTTCAGCCTCCTACGTGCAGGGAAGGAGGCGGGAGAAGTTTCTGTGCTGAGATGCATGTTAAAAACAAAAAGGAGAGCCCAAAACAGCCTCGCTGAGCCCCAAACACTCAGAGAGCCCCGTGAGCGGATGGGGATCCCCCCCAGGCTCTGCTCCTGCTCCCGCAGTTGGAAAATATCTGAACACCAAAAAAGCAGCCTCTGGAGAGGCCGGAGCAGCCGTGTTTCCAGCTGGAGGAGCAGGGGAAGAGGGCCAGAGCTCCCGGGCCCGGCGCGTGGCCGGCGGCCGCTGGGGCAGGACCGGCTCGCACGGAGCGCTCGCTGTTTGCCGGCCCAGGAGCAGCCCGGGGCCTCGCTCCCAGAGCCCTCCTTAGAGCTTTTGGCTCGTCTCCTTGTTTTTTTCAATGCAAAAAAAAAAAAAAAAAAACCCACCCCAAACGCAAGTGACACTGCAGTCTATAATCTGCTGGCTGCTGGCTGGCTGCTCGGAAATTGTGACGGAGGCTCCTCTCGCCTCGTCAACGCCTTTCAATCGGCTTGGCAAGGCAGGGATGGTGATTTCCTGTGGGACGCAGCAAGATGGGAATGTCAATTGTTTTTATCCGGGGTGAGTGGGACATCCGGGGTGTCCACTCCAACCCGTGGCCAGGACTTGGGGACCTCTTGCTCCCCGTGGCAGGAGAGGAGGGGCCCCCTTGGGCATCTGCATCCAGGGATGAGGGGCACAACACTCCTGTGGTATGATCATGGCAGCCTTAAATCACGTGAGATAGGTGCTTTTGGGGTGTGGGAATTCATCCTCATGGGGTGATCCCAGGAGCTCACCTGAGCCTGCCCAAGATGGGGATGGGTGCCTGGAAGTCCCTGCTTGCTCCAGGTGATGGACCAGGATGGGGCACCCTGTCCCATGGAGGCTTCTCCAGAGCAAAATGCATTTGAAAAGAACTCCAAAAAATCCATGTTTTCCATGTCTTTTTCAAAGTGGAGGGCAAGGAAGAGGGGAGATAGAGGTGAGAAGCTGCAAGTCCCTCGTGAAAGTGAAATGTCACAGGCCAAGTGGCTTCACATCCTGGCTGGGCTGATGAGGGAGGAGGAGAGTGGCCCTGAAATAAAGCAGGAATTTGAGAGGACAAACAACAGTAACTGCCTCTGCTGCCGGAGAAAAATTGCAGCGCCTCCTGGATCCGGGCAAGGTTCTTCCTCCTCCCCAAAAAACAGCACCACTCCCCCAGGCACCCGCACCTCTGGGAGCTTTTTATTATTAGTATTTTATGAGAGAAGAAGGAAAACATTTCTGACAGCTTTGGTAGAGTGCAGGCAGGACAGAATGTGCTGGCTGCAGGAGCTGGTGCCCCCTGGCACACTGGAAAACAAGCTGGTCGTGCTGGAGCAGCCCCAAACCCTCATCCCCAGCACCCACAGCGAGACACTGCCCAGCCCCTGGGTGGGCATGGGAGCTGCTGGTGGGTCCAGCCCAGCCAAGCTTTCCCTCCCTGTGAGAGCAGCCACTCAGTACCCATCTGAAAAACATTTTTGAATTAGGGGAAGCCACTAAAATGTAGGAAAATCCCAGTGGGAGCTGGAGCATGGAGCATGCAGAGGGAAGCTCCTCGGGAGCCAGCACATAATGTCCATGGATGTCTCTGGGGACCACGTGTGCACACACGTGTGCCTGTGGTTGTGCAAGGAGGGACAGGAACATTCCCTTTTCCACTGTGCCACGTCACTCCTGCTCACCAAGCCCCAGGACAGGGCGGTGCTGAGCGCCCCAGCACCCAGCACCACCCTTGGCCACTGGGCAAGGCTGGTTTTGCTGGGGACCATGGGAAGGAGGGAGCAGGTCAGGGAAGGACAGAGCCCTGCAGAGAACAGAACAGCTCCTCTGAGTCACTGGCTGGGCTGGAGAGGACAAGGAAGCCAAAGTGCCCCATGCCAGCAGCAGGCACCCTGACAGCCTTGCCCTGGGCTGGGCAAAGGGCTCGGTCTTACAGCAAAGGCCAAATATTTCCATGGTGCCATTTCCTCCCTGTCCAGAGCGGGTGGGGTGATGGTCCTTGCAACACCCACGTCATCCTCCCAGACCACAGGGGAAAACTGAGGCACTTTCTTCTGCTGCCAGTGGGAGGAAATGATTTTTTTGTGGTGTCCTAGACAAGGAGGTCTCCCCATTCCCAAAGGGCTCAGAAGAGCTTCCCCCAAGCTGGGCACTGCAGGGCTCAGCTCTGAAGAAAACGGGAAAAGCTAAATCAGAGTGCTTCAACTCTGTCCCTGCCACGCCAACTTTTGCCACCATCTCTACAGATGGTCCCCTTCCAAATGGCTCAGGGGCTGTGGCTGTCCTGCAGGGTTGGGTTTTCACTTAGTGCACCACCCTGTGAGCAAAGCCTGCATTGCCCATTCCCAGCCTGGTCATCCCACAGAAATTTGGACAAGAGGAAAATGCATCATGGGAAGCAGTTGTAAGAGCAGATGTGGGTGTTTATACCCAGACCTTGCTGTGCAGAATGTTGGTGTCACCCAGCATCCAACATCCACCTCTGCCTCCTCCAAAAGATATCAGGGGCAGGGACCCTCAAAACCAAAATCCTGTTCTTGTTCAGCAAGATGGATTTGGGACCCCAAACCTAAGTGTAGGTCTGGAACTGGGTGGATCTGATAAGTGCTCTAGTAAAGCACAGCAGGAAAACTTCACACATATAAACTCCAGAAGAGGCTGTGACTACATATGGACTGAAAATGTGCATTTGCCCCCGTCCCTGACATATCCTCCCCAAACATTTCCAGCTTACAGGGCTGCAGTGTTTATGCTTAAGCACAGAGTTTTGCCACAGGCTGAGCTGGAGCCAAGCAGGATGGGTGGCTGCAGGCCCCAGCCACACACATTTAACATGTGTGAGATGCACATGCATGCATTGAGTCAGCTAAAAACTAAAAGCGCTCTAAAATTAAGCCTGGCCGCTCCCTGTACTCTTAATCCTGCACTCTCCTGCCTCTGCCCTGTGACACAGTCTGTCATTTCATGACCACATGCCATTGAGCTGAGTCCTCCAGGGCTGATGCATACTGGGTGTTGAATGTGTTCCAGCTGCGTCTCCAGGCGCCCACTTTGAGGCGAGGTTTCCATCCACTCTCACATCCACCTATGGATCACTGGCAGTCCTGTTTATTCCTCCTGCACTGAGGAGAAACACAATTCCTTTAATCAGAAGGTACTGAGGCTAGCCTCAGGTTGCCCAGAGAAGCTCTGGCTGCCCCATCTCTGGAGGTGCCCAAGGCCAGGTTGGACAGGGCTTGGAGCAACCTGGAGTACTGGAAAGTTTCTGTGTCTTTTCCAAAGTGGAAGGCAGGGAAGAGGGGAGATAGAGGTGAGAAGCTGCAGGTCCCTTGTGAAAGTGAAATGTCACAGGCCATAGCAGGGGACTTGGACTAGATGAGCTTTAAGTTTCCTTCCAACCCAAGCTCATTCTAGGATTTCCTTAGGAAAATCAGCAAAACAGACTCCCCCAAGGGTCTTTTTAGGCTGCTGGACTCCAGCAACCTGTCAGATGGCAAAAAAGGGAAGGGCTGACGGCTGGGCTCGGGAGGCTCCATAACCACAGCACCCACCTGGACAGGGCTTGCAGGAGGTGTCCCTCTCTGCCTGACCTTTCTCCCTTCTCTCCCCAGCCTCTTTCTTCGGGGACAGCTTCGTGGAGATGCCGCTGGCGGACGCCTCACGCACGGTGCGGCTGCAGCTGCAGCTGTTCACCAGCCAGGGGAACGGGCTGCTCTTCCTGGCTGCCGGCCAGCCTGACCACCTCCTGCTCCAGCTGCGAGCCGGCCGCCTGCAGGTCAGCACCCCCTCCTCTCCCCAGGCTGGGGTCTCTGTGTCGTGGCTTAAAGTGTAGATACATGGGAGTGTTATTTCACAGAATCACAGAATGATGAGGTTGGAAGAGACCTCTAAGATCATCGAGTCCAACCCATGCCCTAACACCTCAACTAGACCATAGCACCAAGTGCCATGTCCAGTCTTTTTAAAACACATCCAGAGATGGTGATTCTACCACCTCCCTGGGAAGAGCATTCCAGTGCTTTATTATTCTTTCGGTGAAAATCTTTTTCCTAATATCCAACCTATCCCTTCCCTGACGTAGCTTGAGACTGTGTCCTCCTCGCTTCATCCAGTGAGAGGATGAAGGGGCAGCCCAGCTGCCAGGACCCCTGACGGAGAGTGGACACAGTCTTGGAAGACTTGGTTAAATACAGAGAAACAGGCTCCATCCGGGGAAGCTGCTCACCCACTGCCTGGGTGATGCTGGGGGTGGTCACAGGGGCACCCCGACCCTGGCACCCCGTGTGCATTTTGTGGTCAGACACGGTGCACAGCACCCTCAGGTGTGAGGAGGTGAGACGAGAGGATCCAGGGAAAGAAGAGATCTCCCTTGTCCCAGCTGGAACATGGGAAGCAATCAAGACAGAGCAATAAAAATCCCTGATGTGGTTATGGTGTTGGCATCCACCCAGAAGGGAAAGAGCAGGGAGCATTGAGGCACACGTCCTGCCTCTCCTGCAGCCTGGGCCAGGCTACCAACAACATTAAACCAAAGCAGAAGAGCAAGCAAGCCACTGGCCAGAGGTGTCCCTAATGCAGGCCATGTGTCTCATCCTCTACTTAGGCAGGCTCCAGGCTGCTGCCCATGAGGAGCAAAGCCTGCTATTTACCCTGCCAGTTCCCAGGGAAAGGGCTGGAAGCAGCCCAGGTTGCAAGGATGGAGGGCAGTGGGCAAGACAGAGCAGGGAAAGAGGAGCCAACATCTGGCAGGGCTGCTCTGTGAGGGGAGAGGAAAAGCCCAGCTGTGGGACTGGGAGATGGAGGACCCCAGCCCTGAGACTGGGGTTTGCTGAGAATGAGTGAAAAAGGAAAGAAATTCAGAGAGCAGGACGAAGAGGGCACGCCCATGGGGAGGATGAAGGAGGAGCACATCCAGAGGTGGAGGAGTGAACCAAGGAACCAGAACCCCTGTGAGCACCTGGGAGTGGGTCCATGCAGGTGCTACTGGAAGGTGGAGAGGTCCCACCTGAGCTGAGGATTTTGTGTCTTTCCCTGCAGGCCAAGCTGCAGCTGGGCTTGGAGGAGGTGACCTTGCAGTCCCCAGAAGGGCTGCAGCTCGATAACCTGGCGGTGCACGACGTGGAGCTGCTGGTGGAAGACGGCAGGATGACGCTGACCATCGATGGCCTCTTCAACAGCTCCGCTGACATCGCAGGGCCAGCAAGGGAGCTGGACATCCAGTACGGCCTCTATGCCGGTGGGACAGGCAGGCTGGACCTGCCGTACCTTGCCGAGGCCAGCCCTCCCTTCAGGGGGTGCCTTCACTTGGTGACCTTCAACGGCCTGGATGTCCTCTCCCATCTGTCTGCTGATGGCAGCTCCAAGACCTTCCACCGTGTCCAGGAAGGGTGCAGCACACAGTTCTCTGCAGAGCCTGAGGACCCATTCGGGTTCCCGGGGCCACACTCCTATGTTGCTTTTCCCACCTGGGACGCAAGGCAGGAAGCGACCATCGAGTTTGTGATAACGACGAGCATCACCCAGGCACCCCTCATCTACCACACAGGGCTGGAGAATGACTTCTTCTACCTGGAGATCTCCAACGGGCGCCTGCGAGGGTTTGTGGAGAAGGGGAATGGCGTCATCGTCCTGCACAACAACGTCTTCATCAGCGACGAGCAGCAGCACTACGTCAAGGTCCACACGGACATCCACAAGTTTGAGATACTGATCGATTACTACGCTTCATCCACATCCAACCGGGGCATCAACAACTACCTGGATCTTCAGGGAAACCTCTTCATTGGAGGAATGGATGAAAAAGCTCTGCAGAGGCTGAGGGAGCACCATCTTTCTTTCATCTCGTTGTGGACCATGACCAACCACTCGTTTGTTGGCTGCCTGGAGGACCTCCGGATAAACTTGCAGAGGAGGAGCCTGCAGGATGCCGTGATCACAAAGGACATCACAGCAGGCTGTGGGAAGCAGGACCACTACTGGGACTATGAGGAGGTGTATGAGCAGGATGAGGCATCCACTTCCCCACCTCCAAACAGCTTTTCCGGAGCACCGGGCCTGGTGGTGGAACCGTGCCAGCCCGACAGCAGCTTTCCACCCGCCTTTGCCAACATCAGCAGGCTGCTGCACGTCAGCCCCCTCATTGTCTCTGAAGGGGGCATGGCCTACCTGGAGTGGAAGCATGCCCAGCCTACGGTAGACTTGAGCCTGGCCAACATCCGTCAGTCCCAAATCCTGTTCAGCATCACAGGTGACCCCAGGCACGGCCAGCTGGAGCTGGACATTCCCGGGTCCAGGAGCAGAAGGAAGTTCACCTTGTTAGACATTGTGAACCGGAAAGTCAGATATATCCATGATGGCTCCGAAGGGCCCATGGACCAGCTGATGCTGGAGGTGACAGTGACCACCCAGCAAGGGGTCCCAGAGTGCCTGCGGCAGGGACAGGTGTACCTGCTGCCCATCATGATCAACCCTGTCAACGATGCCCCACAGGTGATCTTCCCCCATGGGAACCACATGACAATCCTGAAGCACACACGGAAACACCTGACCACTGACATCCTGCAGGTCCTGGATGATGACTCGTCCTGCGATGACCTTGAATTCCAGCTGCACGGTCAGCAGATGGAGGAGGGCTATGTGGAGCTAGACTTCCACCCTGGAGTGCCCATTGAAGAGTTCTCCTGCAGGGACCTGGAAGCTGGCAACGTAGTCTATGTGCACCAGGGTGGGACAAACTTACAGCTCACCTTGCAGGTGAGTGATGGTGCTGTCCCGAGCCCCATTGCCACCCTGAGGATCCTGGCCATTGATCCTGAGATCCGCCTGCTCAATAACACCGGCCTCTCCCTCTCCCAAGGAGGGGCTGCACGCATCACCACGGCCAATCTGTCCGTGGAGACGAACGCCGTGGAGCAACGGGTCTCCATCCTGTACGTCCTCACGGAGCCTCTGAAGTATGGTGAGGTCCAGAAGCAAGGGAGCATGGGAGGGGAATGGAAAAAAGTCGAGTCCTTCCACCAACAAGACCTGGAGCAAGGGCGCATCCAGTATTTTAGCACAGACCCGGAGCACCATCTGGAAGACAGCGTGGAGGAGGTGAGATTCAAAGTCCAGGTGGGGCAGAAGACCTTGCCAAACAACACCTTTCCCGTACGGATTAAAAGAGCCACCATTAAGATGAGGACCATGGCTCCCCTCCAGATGAAGAATAAGCGGCACAGAAATATCACCAGCAAGGAGCTGGAGGCAATGCTGGAAGATCCAAACTCTGCCCCAGTTCCCTTCCACTACATGATCGTCCAGGCTCCCAAAAAGGGAAACCTGGAGCTGCTTGGCAACAGGCTGACTGAAGGCTTTGGATTTACTGAAGAGGACCTGCAGGGCAACCACCTGAGCTACAGCGTGACCATCAGGAACTCCCAGCAAGCCGAGGACTTCTTCCAGTTCCGCGTCCACGCTGGTGAGCAGCACTCGCCCGTCTACACCTACAGAATCAGTATTGGTGGGGACCCCGATGCACCGAATTTGACCAACGTGCTCCTGACCGTGCTGGAAGGCGGGCAGGCTGTCATCTCCAAGGATCACTTGTTTGTGCAGAGTGTGAACAGCATGGACTATGTCTATGAGGTGATCGAGGGGCCAGCGCACGGGAGGCTGGCCTGGGCTGCGTCCCACGGCTGGGCCTCCCGAGAGGAGATCACGGAGTTCACCAACGACGACATCCTGCAGCGCCGGCTGCTGTACCAGCACGATGACTCCGAGACGCTGGAGGACGACATCCCCTTCGTGGCCATCAGGCAGGGCGAGGGCAGCGCCGGGTCTGAGGCCGAGGAGGTGAGGGGCGTTTTCAGGGTCTCCATCCAGCCTGTCAACGACCACAGCCCTGTCCGGGCAGTGAACAGAGTCTTCAACGTGGTGCGCAACGGGCAGCACCTGCTGACCACTGAGCACATCGCCTTCACTGACAAGGACTCTGGCTTCTCCGACGCGCAGCTGGTGCTGACCAGGAAGGACATCTTGTTTGGCAGCATTGTGTCCGTCGATGACAGACGCCACCAGGTCTACCGATTCACGCAGGATGACTTGAGGAAGAAGAAGATCCTCTTTGTCCATTCCGGGGCTGACCGGGGCTGGATCCAGCTGCAGGTCTCGGATGGCCTCCACCAAACCACAGCCCTCCTGGAAGTGCAGGCATCGGACCCCTACATCAAAATAGTCAACAACACTGGTCTGGTCATCCACCAGGGCACCCAAGGGAGCATTGACTCCTCTGTCCTCAGCCTGGAGACCAACATGGACATCAGGTCAGATGAAGAGATACGGTTCCTAATAACCACGCCCCCAAGGTGGGGGACTGTGCTGAGAGGGGAGCAGCCGGTCATGGCCTTCTCCCAGAGGGATCTGCTGGCAGGAGAGATCTCCTACCGCCACAACGGGAGCAGGAACACCCGGGATGAGCTCCATTTCACTGTAGAAGCAAATGAGGTGGCAGTGGAGGACACACTGGCCATCAGTGTGTTCTTGGACACCCATCCCAGCCCCCTGAGCATAGTCAACCACAAGGAGATCTATGTTTTCCAGGGGGAAGCGGCTGGGATCAAGGAGGAGGACTTAATGGTGAGTATCCCCTTCTCTAGTCATTCCCCATGCCTCCATGACTTCCCTGGCCACCAAACCAGGACGGCCACCCATGGGACTCCATATTACTCTCACCTGCTCAGGGCCAAGGCCTGTGTAAGGCTTTGCCCAGGGGGCAAAGAGAGAGGGCTCCAGGCATGGCCTCAGTGAGGTGGTTCTTGCAGTCCATCCCACAACAAAGCTTTGAGGGATTGATTGCACAGCAGGTGGGCTGTGGGGCAGCCCAGCCTCAGTTACCAGCCCTCCCACTCATGCCTCATCTCCCCCACACTCCCAGGTGACCCACGAAGAGATACCTTCCCAAGACATAGTCTACCTGGTGAGCAGCCCCCCAGCCTCCGGCTTCCTGGCAATGCTTCAGCACAGCCAGAACATGAACGAGCAGCCCAGCCTGGACCCCATCCAGTCCTTCACCCAGGAGGACATCAACAGTGGCAGAGTCCTCTACCTCCACTCCAAGGCCAACGAGGAGCGTGACCAGTTTGTTGTGGACATCACCGCCCGCAGTGCAGACCCTCTGGAGGGGGTGGTGGTCAGCCTGGTTGTGCTGCCCATCACCGTGCCCTTGGATGTCCACAACATCACAGTGCCAGGAGGCGGCTCTGCTACCATCTCCTCAAGCATCCTCCGCATTCCCAACACCTACTACCCAGCTCTGGGTGTGGAGTTCAGGGTGCTCGAGCCCCCCCGGTTTGGCACCCTCCTGAGCAGCCAGCGGCCCGAGCAGGGCGGGCTGCACAGCTTCACCTGGAGCGAGGTACAGCACCCACGGCACCCACCTGCCCACCAGGCTGCTTTCCCGAGGGTTTGGGGAAAGCCTGGGGTGGTCTCCAGCCCCCAGCCACACTGGGAGGTTGGGGAGGGCTGCAGGAGTCCTCTCCCCATCGGAAGGGATGGAGGCATTTGGGGTGATGGGTTTGCTCTGCAGCCCCAGGGATGTGATAAGGGATACAGGTTGGAGATGCAGGCAGAGCACCCATGCTGGGCTCCAGGTCTGCTTCCCACAGAGAACCCACAGGGCTGCCCCTGAGCTGGTGGTGGGTTGCCATCATCCTCCCGGGACGGTTCAGGGTCACCTCCCCAGAGGGGCCGGTGGCCTGTGTCCTCCGTGGAGGCTCACCTGGCCCTTGCCCCGCAGATGGAGAACCAGCAGATCCAGTACAGGCAGGATGGTCGCCGATCCCTCATTGACAGTTTCACCATCCTGGCCAACGCCTCCGAGGTATCCCGACAGAGCCACCCCCGGACTCTGTTCATCACCATCCTGCCCCGCAGCACCAAGGCGCCGCGGCTGAAGGTCAACGCCGGTTTGCAGGTGAGGCTGGGAGGCCGCGGGGAGGGAACCAGCGTGGGGATCCCCGCACTCGCGGTCACCCATCCCGGGGAGCTGGGCTCGGCGGAGCCGGGCTGCCGCCCAGAGGCGGACCGCGGGGAATGGAAAGGAGGAGCGTTTTCCCGCCGGGGCGAGGCGCTGGAGGAGGCGGAGAGCGAGCTGTGCTCGCCCCCAGCCCGTCCCGCCCCGCCGCTGGTGCGGGGAGCGGCCGCGAGGTGGGAGCATCGCCCCGCAATCCCAGCGCTGCCACGGCGGCAGCGCCTCCGCAGCCCCTGCCCGCGGGATAATCCCCAGCAGCTCCAAGAGCAGCTTGCCCGCGTTTCACCAGCACAGGCTGCAATTACTCGGTCATCTGGGCAGCTTTCACACCTCTTTTTACGTCCATCCCGGAAAACGGCAGAAGGGAAGAGGTCTCACCTGCTGCTGAACTCCCACCTTCTGCTTCCAACCCCTCCCTGTCCCATTCGGGGTCACTAATGCAAAATTCCAGCAAAGAATTTAGTGGGAAACACAGAAGCACAATCATCCCTCCCCCACCCCCCTGCACCTACTTTCACTATCCCAGATATGGGATTTCCCAGGCTGGCAGCTGGAAAGCAATCTGCTCCATGGGGATCATCACACAGTTGCCTTGGGAAGGGTTCTGGGAGCCTGGACTCTGGAGAAGATGCCCAAGGGGAAGGGGCTGCCCTGCCTTGCCCCAGAGACAGCCGTTTTGAGGGATACCAGCAAAGTCTGGGAGGTACCCCCAGCCCCAGCTCTGTGCCTGCCCCAGTTTTCCCCCTCAAGCCCAGGAAGCTTCTACCAAATCCCTTCTGTAGGCCTGCCTCACCTGGGCCAAAATTCAGGGAGAAGTTGACTCCTCAGGGAGAAGTTGGGCCTGTGCCAGCCCCTTTTCCCCACTCCAGACATCCAGTGTAAGCATGGTCTTCCCTTCCCCCCAGCCATCATGCTAAGAATAAGGGTGAAAAGACAGAAAAACCTCCTAAAATTAAACTCTGAGGCAGCAATTTGTCTGCCTTTCCATGGGAATCCCTTAGCACCCTGGGAAGAGTGAGCACAGCTGCCCAGAGGAGCTCTGGAGCAGGGAAAGGCTTCCTTCCCCCAACGGGGATGATGGGAGAGTCCCGGCCCTGCCGTGTTTGTGCTCTGCTGAGGGATGACTTCAGTGTTTAAAGGTCAGGCCAGGCCCGGGAGAGGGATTGCACAAAGGTTTCCAGGGATGCCGAGGGACAACAGGCTGGGTCTAGACCCCAAAGTGGAGCCCCTTGGGAAGGAGCAGCGGTTTTTGGGCCGGATCTGAAGGAGGGATGGCTGGATGCCACCGAGGCAGAGGCTTCCACCGCCCCGGAGCACATGGGCACGCTCCCGGCGCCGCTCCGCCACCTCCCCGCGCGCTGTCCCCGGGAGCGGAGGCGACACGGAGGCTGAGCAAACACAAAGAGCCGAGGCAGCGAGCACAGAGCCAGGGGAAGGCTTTAATAATTCAGGGAGGGCGAGGAGCAGGGAGAAATGGGTCAGCTCCCGCAGCGCGGGCTCTGGGCTGGGAGCAGAGCTGCTGCAGCCACTCAGACTGTCCCTTCCCAGGGGAGAGCGCTGCCCCAGGGCTGCCAGTCCCCCCTGCTTTACCCACAGGGAGTTTCTTTGGCTCCAAGCCCCCAGTGGGACTGCAGTTCCAACTGCTGTGGGTGCTGGGGAGAGGAAGCAGCCCAAAAAACTCGGTGAAGCTCCTGTGCCGGCTGCGTGTCCAGCAGCACTTCCCCCACTCTGCCTCTCCAAAGCAGTGTTTTCCAGCCTCCCTCTGCCATCCCGTGGGGACTGATGAGGGATTCAATTTCTCTGTCGGCACCCACACCCACTCAAGCAATGTTTTGGGTTAGGCCAGCTGAAAACAGCAGAAAAGAGCTCATCCAGCAGAGCACCTCCTCCAGCGCCTGCCTGGGTGTTGTCCTGCAGATTCCCGAGATGCAGATTTCCAAGGTCCCAGCCTCATGATGCTGTGAGATGCTGCACATCCCACCCCTCCACCCCACGTGAGCCGTGACACGGCTCCATCCGTGCACCTCATGACTTCCAGGCATCCTGAGGGCAAAGGGCAGCTCTGGGTTGTGTGGGCAGAACCTGTTTGGCAGCACGAGATTCATCCCTGTGGTCTGCCAAGATGGGGATGTGGCACAGGGTCACGAGCGGGGAAAATTGTTGCCTCCAGCTGGAGATGGGAGATGCCAAGGCTTTGGGGTGGCAGTGTTCCCACGGGAGGGTCAGCACCACTGGATGGGAGGAAGTGGTCCTGGGAAATTCCTCAGTGGCTCTGAACTCAGCCACATATTTGTCATTCCTGGAGGGTTTGCTGGGACAGCGTGCCTTGCTGCAGCCTTGTGAGGGGGCAGTGGGACTGGAGCAGGAGCGAGGAGAAACACCCAGCCAGGGAGAGACAGGGCTGCTTGTGGTCACTGGGTGCCCAGCAGCTGCTTGTGCATCCCACTAAAACCCATTCCCTGCAAAGCAAGGTCCCAAAGGCACAGCCCCTGCCCCAGGGCACCGTGCCCTTTTCCACTTCCAGGAACTGGGGAAACTGAGGCACGCTTGCCCTCCAGCACATGCCGTGCAGAGGCGCAGACCCAGCTGTGTGACACGTGCTGGCAAACACGGCAGTGGTGACGCAGGGCTGGGCAGAGGCCAGAAGATGGAGGCGTCCCCAGGACGCAGACAAGGCACCCTTGTTGGGCTGGGATGTGCTCTGGCACCCAGCAGAGTGGTCTGAGCTGGGACGGGAAAAAGGGGAGAGGTGCCGGGGATCTGGCAGGGGGATTTCAGCCTCTCCCTGTCCCCCAGCTGCGGGAAGGTGCCACGGCTGTTCTCAGCCCCCACATCCTGAGTGCTGAGGATGAGGACTCCCCAGCAGAAGAGGTGACCTACTCCATCCAGCCCCCGGCCAACGGGAAGGTCGTGCTGAGGTCAGCGCCCGGCACTGAGCTCCAGAGGTTCACTCAGGCCCAGATAGACAATGGCCTCGTCCTCTTCGTGCACCAAGGTAGGGCAGGACTGAGGTGCCCCAGGCCCCTGCACCACCCCAGGGTGATGGGGTTAATGGGGAGCTGCATCTCCTCTGGCCCCCACAAATGCCCAGGTCTGTGCTTTCCACAGGACCCCTGGATGGTGGCTTCGCCTTCGATCTGTGGGATGGTGAGAACCTATCCCCTGGGCACTTCTTCCTCATTAGGGCCCAGAGAGAGCCCATCATCAGCCTGGCCAGGAAGCAGAGCCTCACTGTCTGCCCAGGTGGGTACCAGCACGTTCTCCATCCTCATTCAGTTCAAATGGGGCCCCCATAGGACTCCTGCCCTTGCCCAAGCACTGCTGAGTGCCCCTGGCAGAGGTTGCAGGTGGGTGGCAAGGTGACTGGTTGAAATCCATACTGGATGTGTTTTCCAGGTGCCCTGCAGCCCATCACCAACCAGAACCTGCAGGCAGTGAGCAACAGCCCCAGCAGCTCCACCACTCTCTACTACAGCATCGAGCAAGCCCCGCGCCTGGGCAGGCTGACCACCTCACAGGGGGAGGAAATCAGGAACTTCACCCAAGCCCAGGTGAGATTTCAATTCCCCTAGCCCCTCAGAAGCCCAAACACAGCCCTTCGTCACCCCCCACCACACATGGGGGTCCCAGTCTGAGCCCACTGCCACCACAGGCACCTGATCCCAGGCAGGAGGCAGCACAAGGCTCCAGCCGTGCCGTGACTTTCCCAGCTCTGCCAGCAGCTGCTAAGAGGGATTAAGAGCTGCTGCCCCAGCCTTGGATTTAGCACTGGGGGAGGCTGAGGGAGCTATAATCCCTTTTCCTAGGCCATCCCCCTGCTGCAGAGCCAGCCAGCCTGGCTGCTGCTGAAGGGAAGAGCCAAGCATGATTTTTTCACCTCTGCTCTGAAAAAACCTTTCTCCTGTGGGGCCAAATTTTGCAGGGCCCAGTAAGGATCTTATTTTATTCCATCGCTCAGAGACACATAGGTTTACCCTCCCTGGAAGCTCCTCTGTGCTGTGCTCACCCTCAGAAGATGCTGAGCAAGCTCAACCCTTCCTCTGAGCATCAGTTCCCCTATTTACTGGGATAAACATGACAGAGTCACAGAACAGTTTGGGTTGGAAGGGAGATTAAAGATCACCTTGTTCCCCGCCACCACGGACAGGGACACCTTCTACTAGGCCAGGTTGCTTCAAGCCCTGTCCAACCTGGCCTTGAACGCTTCCAGGAGTGGAGCAGCCACAATTTCACATCCTGGTCAAGAAACACCACTGCCATGCCATGGCTAGTGAAAATCCCCATTTCTTACCTAATTAGAGCTTGGTTGTCCATCCCAGAGCCAAGACAGGAGCTGATCAAGGGGTTTTTTTTCATTTTCAGGTGGACAGCAAGCGGATTTTCTACCAGCACGAGATGCCAGGCCAGCCCTTCTGGCTGGCCCAAGATGCCATCCGCTTCCGTGTGGTCACTCCCACCACCATCTCAGATTCTTTCATCCTCCTTGTGCTGATCTCCTTCGAGGAGAATTGTCCCCAGCGCTTGACTCAGCTTTGGAAGAACGCAGGTAAGGGTAGGATGGAGAAGCATGGGACAAACCAGCTCTTCAGGAGGGCTTGTTTGTCTGAAGAAGACAAATGTGTTGTTTTCCATGGCTGATACATTACATCAGACATCTAAAACGGCACCCAATTCCTTCTTCCATTATTGCAACAAACTCGGACCAACTTTCATTAGTTGATTCTTGTCCCTTTTCTCGCCAGGTCTGCAGCTCACAAGGGCTCAGCAGGCTGAGATTGACACCGCGGTGTTGGATGCCTCCAACCTCCTGAGCCGAATCCTGGTCCCTGAGAGGGCTGGATATGATGTGGTCTTCCTGGTGACAGAGCCACCAGTTCATGGACAGATCTTGGTGGCCGGTGTGCCCCTGGAGCAGTCACGGCCATTTTTCCTGCAGTCAGACCTGGCAGCGAGGCGTTTGGTGTACGCCCATGGTGGGGACAGCGTCTCCAAAGACCACTTCAGTTTCAAGGCGTGGCTCCAGCCCCAGGAACAGCGGTCTGTCCGTCCTCCACAGGATGGGGTGGTCATCTCTGAAGCATTCAACATAACAGTGACCAGCAGCACCGCGTCGCCGCGGGTGGTGAAGCGGCAAGAAGTGCTGCAGGTCCCGCCAGGCTCCGTGGTCACCTTGTCACAGGAGCACCTGGATGTGGCAGACCCGCTGGTGTCCCCACAGGAGATGGTGTACAGCGTCCTCCAGAGACCCCTCTCTGGCCACGTGGCCAGCGCCCGCGACCCACGGGAGCCCATCAGCCGCTTCACCCAGGCAGATGTCAATGCTGGCCGCGTGGTGTTTGTTGCCACTGGGAGCCCTGCCCCGGGCACCTTAGCCCTGAGGCTCTCCAGCGGCCACCACCCACCCATCCAGACCTCACTGGAGATCGAGGTGCTGCCTGTCCTGAGCACCACTGCCAGCCCAGCAGTGCTGGAGGTGCCCCAAGACCTGAACAGGGCCCCCATGTCCCAGCATCACCTACTGGGTGCCGCACCACGAGGGGCAGGTAATGTCCTGTACAGGATCACCAGGGACCCCAGGTTTGGGCAGGTGCAAGTGAACCAAAAGCCATCACGGGGCTTCTCACAGAAGCAGCTGGATCGCAGGGAGGTGACGTTCACCTTCAATGACCTCAGGTCGCCTGAGGACGACTTCCAGTTCGTTGCCATTTCACGGGCAGGAAACAGGACCGGGGTGGTGAACGTGACCGTCCGTGCTGCGGTGAAGACCCAAGCGGGCAGCCTGTGGCCCCGAGGCACCACAGCCCTCCTGGACACCAGTGTCCTTGATGCCAGTGAGCTGGCCAACCACACCAAGAGCGTGCCAGTCTTCAAGGTCCGCAGGGCGCCCCGTGCCAGCCGTCTTGTGAGGGTATCCAGGGATCCAGGACAGCCCACCTCCCCCATCGAAACCTTCAGCCAGAGCGACCTGGAGCAGGGCCTGGTGGGGCTGGAGGTGCTGGATGCTGGGGACACCCAACAACCCCTGCAGAGGGACAGCTTTGTCTTTGAGCTGGTGGCTGCCGGCGTGCCGCCGGCGCTGGCATCCCTGGAGTACGGCATCGAGCCCTACAATGCCTCCAAATCCTACGGTGTCACCCTGCTGACAGTGCCGCTGGCACCCTCGCCCCCAGTGCCCTATGGCACAGCGCGGAGCAGCCCCAATGCCAGCGAGCTGGGCATGTCCCCCACTCCCTGGCTGGCCCCCGGTGCCACCACTAGCCCCAGCCCCGGGGCAGGGGGCACCTTCCTCAGCTTCATTGAGGCCAACATGTTCAGCATCATCATCCCCATTTGCCTCATTTTCCTCCTGCTGGCCCTCATCCTGCCCCTTCTCTTCTACCTGCACAAGCGCAACAAGACGGGGAAGCACCACGTCCAGGGCACCCCCAGCACCAAGGCCAAGAACGGGGCCGTGCCAGACCACGAGACCTTCCGGAGGACAGACCCCAGCCAAAGCATCCCCCTAACGACTGTCACCACCCTGGAGGGCAAGGGCACGGGGCCCCCGCCCCCGGGAGCGGGCTCTGGGGCACCTCCAGACCCCGAGCTCCTCCAGTACTGCCGGACTTCCAACCCCCCGCTGAAAAACAACCAGTACTGGGTGTGAAGGGCTCAGCTGCAGTGGCACGAGACCACCAGGGCGCCCAGCCCCTCCTGCAGCACCACCAGCCACCTCCTCCCGGCTCTCCTCCTCCTCCTCCCTGGGAGCTGGCATCCCACAGATGCAGGAGGGCCCTGGGGATACAGGGGCTGCTGCTCCAGCCCACCTTGTAGCCCCACATCTCATTTGGGGAGGGTAGGGGGGCACTGCATAAGCAACTGGGGACAGGCAAAATTCCTGAGCATCACTGGGAATTGCTGACTTTGGGTGCTCATTTGGGCCACCTGATGGAGGCCACAGTGCTGGGGGGCAGCTGATGACACTGGTCCCCACAGAGCCACCCAGGCTGGTCCAGTGGTGGCTCCTCTGAAGGCAGCACAGTCGCCACAGGGGTGCTTTTCACAGCTCTTGGTAAGAGAGGGAGGATGAGGAGCAGCTCGCGCTGAGTCAGGCTGGGGATGAAGCTGCCCAAATTCCCCAGGGCTAGGCGAGACACTGAGACACTGGAGCAGAGGCTCAGAAAATATTCTGTGGCCAATGCCAGGGGAATTCAGGAGTCCCTGCCCACTTGGAAAAACACCCGCCTCGCTCTTTCTCTACTTGCCCTGTGCCGCATGAAGCCAATTGCACCGAGCCCTGGGGGGGTTGCACAACAGGTAGGACTTGGCAGGGAGGGATGGCTGGAGCTCACCTGGGCAGTGTGAAACCAGAGAGCAGAGCTGAGAAGCGGAGCCAGCACGGTTTTCCACTGTATACTCCAGTACGGCAGAAGTAAAGAGAATAAAGTGCCTTTTCCGAGGTGCATCACTGTTTTCCTAAGCTGTCTCCCTTGCCAGGCCTGTTTTAAGCTGCTGAGCAACATTTGGAGGTAATGGACCATATTCTGGGCTCTTGCTCAAATTTTCCCCAGCCTGGAGTCCTAAAAACTTAAATAGAAACTGTCTGAGGGAGGGCAGAGGAAAAACTGAGCGCTGAGCTCAGGATGGGACCCAACAATAATACCCTGTGCTGCTCCAGCTGGGAATCTCATCACAGGGCACATCCTGCTCACACATGTCTGGTGGGAAGCTAACATGAGTCCCCAGGGACCACGGGGGACCACTTGCACCCCTCTCACCCAAGACAAAATCCAGCACATGATCCCTCCCTAAGCAGTGGCCCTGTGTGGTCCCACTCCAAAGCTGCAGCAGAGCTGGGTGTTTGCCTGGATCATGCCAGCAGTTTTCCTGGGTGGGTTTACGGTGCCAGACCTTTGCTGAGCAGTAAATCACACCTGCCCTGCTTCAGCTGGTGCTGGCACATCTCGTGGGCACCCAAAGCCATCAGGGTGCGGGCAGGCACGCTGTGTCCCCACGCCCCACAGGACACCTGTGGAAACCTGGCACATCTGATCTGTTTGGCCCAAGGGGGATGCTGATGGATATCTACTCCCCACCTCCAAAACCCTCACCTGCCTCATCTAGAGAGAAAAATGAGGTTTCCTTCTGCTCAAAGACAAATGACACCCTCTCCCCTCTGTGAAACGGGGTCAGGGTGACCGTGCTGCACTGGGAGATGGCCAGGGCCGTGCTGCTCCCAAGGGTTGGGACAACTTCTGCCATTGACTCCAGATCATAGCTCTGCACCTCCCCATCTCATTCAAACACACATTTTTATTCTCCTCACTATTTACATCCCCCCAGTGAGGGATGGGGCTGCATCCACCTCCATCCACCAAGGGCTGTGTTTTCCTTCCCAGCGATTCTCGCCTCGTGCCCAGGGATTAAACAGAAGGAACGTGGCCTATTTTGTAAGGAACACTGAAAGCAAACCAGGTTATTTTTAAGGCTTGTGGTTGTATTCCTGCTGCTGGGAAACATCCCCTTCCTGAGGTCAAGGGAGGACAGGCAGTAACCTGGAAAACGGACAGCAGCTCTCCAGGGCCAAGCTCTGCTGGCAGAGTTTAAATCCTCAGAACTGAAGGACTGGGTTATGCCAGGTTTGCAGGATCAGATGCAGCTTCAGTGCTGCCACCCCCCACCTGAGGAAGGGCTGAGGGCCCAGGGGGGCTCCTGCCTTGACATGAAACACAAACCACAGCCCAATCAATCTCAGAAGTTTCCTGGCCAGGCCCTTCCCTGCCAAGCTGGCTATAAAACTAGAAGAGGTTCAGGGAAGATCATGGCATGGTTTGGGTTGGAAGGGGCCTTAAAGGTCATCTTGTTCCACCCTCCTTCCATGGGCAGGGACACCTTCTACTATCCCAAGTTGCTCCAAGCCTCATTTAACCCGGCCTGAACACTTCCAGGGATGGGGCAGCCTCAGCTTCCCTGGGCACCCTGTGCCAGGGCCTCAGCACCCTCACAGGGAACAATTTCTTCCCACTATTCCATCTATCCCTGCCCTCTGGCAGTGGGAAGCCATTCATCCCGTCCTGTCACTCCAGGCCTTTGTCCAAAGTCCCTCTCCGGGTCTCTTGGAGCCCGTTTTGGCCTTTGGAAGGGCTCTAAGATCTCCCTGGAGCCTTCTCCTCTCCAGGTGAACACCCCCAGTTCTCCCAGCCTGTCCCCAGAGTCCTGGGAGAGCATCTTGGGAAGAAGGAAGGGGACCATAACCCCAGGGCCATCCCACCTGTGACAGGCTGGACCCAACACCTCTCCTGGGAGAGAAACACCAGCAGCTGGTCTCAGGTCAGGTTTCAGCAGGAGCTGGAGGCATTGGGGCTCACAGGTAGGGACGGACACAGAGCAGGAGGGGAGGCTGTCTCAGCTCGGGTGACCGAACCAGTTTCCAGGCACCTATTCAAATGCAAACAAAGAATTCAACCGGGACAGGATGGATCCTTTGGCTCTGAAACCCCTCCGGGGAGCTTTTGACATGCAAATGCAGGGGTTCAACAAAGGTGGGACTTCATTCCCAGCCCGGCTTCAGGAGACTGGGACCCAGGGAAGCATCACGGGCCTCCAAAACCCCCACTGCTCTGGGCCACAACAGCTGCAGCACCTTGGAACAGCATTGTCCACATTTCTCCTGGGAGTGAGCACAGGAGCCCCCTGAGCTCAGGCAGCAACCCCACTCTCTTTTGGGGAGGTGTGGTCCCAGGGCTCCAGCCTCCCTGTCCCAAACCCAGAACCTCCCGGGCAGCTCTCAGCAGCTCCAGGAGATGCTCTGGATTTCACCAGGAGCCAGGAGCAGCATCCTGGTGTCCCCTCAGGGGGCACAGGCCATGCTGCCTGATGGCAGGTGATGAGGAGCAGTCTCCTGGGAGGGCAGGAGGACACCACGGCAGGTGAAGGGGGGTCGGGTGCTCCCAGGAGCTGTCCTGTGAGGAAAGCCCAGAGCCAGAGCCCGGGCTGACAGCTGCCTAGTGTGACAGGGCTCAGTACCTCCACTGGGCTCCAAGCCAAGCCCAGTGCCCCGGGACGCCGGGAGCCCTCCCTCCTGCTACGTGCCTGTCTGATTGGGGCCAGCCATGCCCACAGCCTGCAGAACAGGCTCAGCTGGCAGCAAGCCCGGCAGGACGGGATGGAGCCCGGGGGAAGAGCTGGAACGTCACCCTGGGAGCACCTCAAACAAACCCACACGGGGCTGGTGCTGGCCCCGGGATCCTGGCATCTGTCCCACCACCTGCCCACGGGAGATAAAGCACACAGATTTACACTGCAGGGCCACAGGAGGTTCCCAGGTCCCAGGGAAAGTGTGGCGTGGTGAGGACCCGGCCACCAGAAAGCATCCCCGTGCCTGCCACGGCTCCCCAGCCCAGCTGTGATTTAAATTTCAGACAAATTGAGCCTGGCCTCTGTTTCCACACCCAGCAACTGCAGGCAGACAGACAATGACGGAGGGACAACCACAGCCCAGAGCCTGGGCTCCCCACCCCTCCTGCACAAACAACACACCCAGAGACACAGCTCCCTGGCCGTGCAGGACCGACCTCCCCATGCTCAGCACCTTCCCAGGGACTGGAGAGAGGGAATCCAGGCTGGCACAGAGAGCTGGGACAGGGTCTGACCTGAGCATCACCCTGGCTGTGCCTAGCAGGGGGAACCTGAGGTTCACACTCATGGGAGGAGCTGGGTTGGGTCACACCCCCATTAGAGCTGGTTTCCAGCTGATTCCCTAAAACAGACAGCACTGATCCACCATAATTTCCCTGGGCTGGGAGTAGGAGGGAGCTTCATTTATATCCACAGCCAAGGGAATAAAGGGGTGCTCAAGGGAACCAGCTGGTGCTCGTATTTTTGCCTGGAGGAGCCAACTCAGGGTCATGCTTCGGAAATATTCGAGAAGCACAGCAATTAAAAGATTGGAGCTGGCAGGCTGAGCTGTCTCCCTCCGCCCTGATCCATGCCTGTGTCCACCCACCTGCATCCGCCCGGAATCACTCCTCTAGGCGGGCACACACTCATTCACCTCCCGACACGGTGGGGGAGGCACTGAATCTCCGCTTGGCTCCATCTCCTGAGCTGCTGCTGACCCTAATGGGCAGGCAGGGCTTCTCCCCGCTCCCTCAGGGGTGCTCCCTGCTCCCCATTGGCAGCTGTGCCTCTCCAGCCCCCGTGCCAGCGTGTGCCGGCAGCGTGGCGTGCACAGCAAGCCCCGTCCTGCCCGCCCGCCCCACCGGCAGCTGCATCCTGCTCCTCCTGCGAGGAGCTGGGCTGGGTCACTGCGCTCCTTTGGCGGCTGGTCCCGAATCATTGAGCACTGCTGGGTGTATCCGTGTGGCTGACAGGGCTCTGATCAGCAGCTCTGCTTGTCCCAGCGTTTTCATCCTTCTCCCTCCAGCTGTTTTGCCGGCCCCTGTGGGACCCCAGCTCTTTCTGCCCGCCCTGGAGCATCTTGCTGGGCTCAGGATACATGCACAGGAGGTCCCTACAGCCTGATAGCCTGGCCCACACACAAACCTCGGTCTCCCAGAGCTCAGAACAAGGATGCCAGGTTTTCTTCCCAGGGTGGAGGGAGGCCCAAAGAGAAGCAGCAAGACAGGAACTCCAGGAAGCCACACGCAGGAAGGGAGGCAGCAACGGGCTCTCTGGGGCTGGCTTAAGTGCTCTCCAGGGAGGATGCTCCAGCCACCACCGCTGCTGCCACCTCCCAGTCCTGCTGTCAGTACTGACAGGACTCACGCAGGGCCTCAGCCTTGGCTTTCCCACGCAGGAGCAGCCTTGGGAAGTGGGAGGAGGAAACGGATCTGCTCCATGTTCCCGGAGCTTCCTCTCAGCCCTCTATGCCCTGGTTTTTTTCTCTTGTGAGAGCAGGGAACAGCCTGTGTCACAGATAACAAAGGCAGTGACAGAACTGCTGGGGCATGTGAAGCACTGTGTACGCCCCCAGACCCCTCCCCACCACCATCCTGCACCCTGGGACAGCCACCGAAATGCTCAGGGCTTGTTCTGTCTCCCAACCCTGGGCACGTTTGCAGGATGCTGTCGGAGGTGTGGGGGGCAGCAGCAGAATGCTCAACCCCCCCATCTGGCCAAGGCAGACTGTGAAATGCCCACCATGAGCAGTGAAGGCCCAGCTGCCTACTGCCAAGTGGGAAAAGGCAGGAATGCTAATTGTTCTAGCCAATGGATTTGCCATATTCTGGGAGTGTGATCCAGACATGAGGGTACAGAGGGGATGGATGGTGGAGCGGGGAGACCTTTGTGGATGCTGAAGGACCACAGGTAGCACAGGTCCACCTTTGGGGAAACTGAGGCACAGCTTTCCAAAGGGGTGCATGCAGCCCACAGGGACCTTAGCCCATCCGTGTCCCCATGCCAGGACACCAGAGCAGAGGTTGAATTCCTGGGGTGCTGGGACATCTCCCTGCTCCAGCTGCACTCCCCATCTTCAGGACATCCCAGGGACCAAGCTTCCATGGGGCACCCCAGGCAGCAGATGCCCTTGCCCCTCCCAGGTCCCAGGGGAGCTGGGATGCTGGCTCAGCTCTGGAGGCTGCCTGCAGTGCCAGAGGCTGGCTGCCAGCCCGGGGACAGCGGTGGCAGGCTCAGTCCCAGTGCCCATTGTGCTGCCGAGGGGGCAGGGCTGGGGGAAGGGACACGTTCTGGCCTCAGCGTGGGGCCAAGGCCACCATGGTCACCCAGAGCATGGCCAGAGGGCTGAGGAGCCGTCACTCCTGCAGGATTAGCACAGGGTCAGACACCATTCCCACGGCTGCTGTGCTGGGATGGGGCTGGGATGAGGAGGGAATGGGGTGAGACGGTGCCAAGGAAGGATATGGTCAGGTGAGGATGAGGATGAGGCTGGGGTGAGATGGGGCTGGGACAGGATGGGAGCAGGGTGGGACAGGGCCAAGGCAGAACACAGCCAGAGTAGGATGGAATTGCAATAGGATGGAGTTGGGTGAGGATGGGGCCAGAGTGGGATGGGACTGGGATGGAAATGGAGTGGGATGGTGCCATGTAAGGATGCAGCCTGGTTGGGATGGGACTAGAGTGGAACAGGGCCAGGCTAGGATGTGGCCAGGGTAGAACAGGGTTAGGATGGAATGGGGTTGGGCTGGGATTGAGGTGGGATGGGATTGGGATGGGATTGGGGTGGGATGGGGCTGGGGTGGGATGGCATTGGGGTGGGATGGCACCAGAGTGTGCTGGGAACAGGGCAGAATGGAGCCAAGGCAGGATGTGGTGAGGGTGGGATGAGGTTGGGCTAGGATGGGACTGGTGTGGGATGGACCCAGGGTGGGATGGGGCCATAGCAAAGGGGCCTGCCCCGGCGGTGGGATGCAGGAGGAAGCACATCCTGCCTGGATGGAGGCTGTGAGCAAGGCTGTACCTCAGAGTGCTCGTCCTGCAGCCTGGGGCCGGGGAGGGCTCCGGGAGGATGGAGCGCAGCCCGCAGCATTCCCAGCGTCGCTGTTAGTTTAACAATACCCCGCTGGCCTGCATGCCGGGGCTAATTTTATCCTTGGAGCCAGGCCAAGGCGGCCCTAACTTTCCTAGCTGTGATTTATCCCAGCCATTTCCCTTCAAAAACAAGGCCCCGTGCCAGCCCTGCTGTCTCCCAGGCAGCAGCACGCTGTCCCAGCCAGGGCAGAGTGGGGCAGGATCTGCCCCTTGGGGGGCTGTTTAGAGAGCAGGAGGGTGGTCGCTGTGGGAACCCCTCCTGGGGTCATCCCCCCCACAGCACGGGGATGTTCAAAGCTGGCTGGAAGCCAGGGGATGCTCAGGCAGAACCTTCCCCAGGATCCTGGAGCAGCTCTGTTTTCCACAGACATCTCTGGGAAGGAGGTGGGTGTTTTTTCTACCAATGATTTTATTGAAAAGGCTGTGGGGCTATTTTTTTTCCCTTTTTTTCCTTTTTTCTCCCTTTTCCCAGTCAGCAGCCATACTTGAGAAAGAGATTTCTCTTTGCCTCTGTGCATCTAGTTAAAAACTGATCTGTAAAAATGCTGCAGAAAAATGGAAAATATTGAAAACATCTTGTGACAAACAAACAAAAAAATCTCTTCCAAATAAAGATCTCTTTTCTTCTCTCTTTTTTTTTTTCCCATCAGAAAAGCTTTTAGTGTGCAAAATGTCGACCGCTTGGATTTCTCCTCCCAGCGGGCTGGGATGCACCCACCCCTGCTCCAGGAGAGTGGGTTTTCAGAAAGCTAAAAATCACTGGGCAGAGACCCCAGCACCGTTACCTCCCCACCTGTCCCTCTCGTGACCCTCCCACGCTCCCGCCAGACCCGTGGCAGGGTGGGAGGTCCCCGGGGAAAGAAAGGAAGAGGTGGCACGGCCAGCCCGCGGGCGAGCCCTTCCCTGCCAGCCCGGGAAGGGGGAAGAAAGCCCAAAGTCATTTGGTCACTAGCGTGGTGAGTTCCCGTGCGGCCCCGGGGAGCCCCGGGGGCTGCGGGCAGAGCGGGACGAGGGTTAGAGGTTGTCGTACATGCGCAGCGTCTTCTCCAGCTGCTGGCTGACGCGCTGGTAGAAGACGATCTGCTGCCTCAGGTAGGACTGCATCATCCTCTTGAAGTCGGCCACGCGCCGCTCGTGGAAGTGGTTCATCTCGGCCTGCAGGGCGAAGCCCACCACGCGGCAGCGCTTGCGGATCCCGTCCGCCTCCTCCTGGTCCATCCTGCCCTCGTCGCTCATCCGCTGGCTCTCCTTCACCTTGGCGAAGGCGCCTGGCGGGGCAGGGGCAGCGTCAGGGCATGTGTGCGACCCTCGGGCCCCTTCCCTGGGCAGCCCCGCTTGAGCCCATGGTCCCCCATGCCGGGGCACCAGCCTGGCCCCAAGGGAGGGATGTGCCTGCATCTCCCCCTGCCCATCAAACCCTTCCCTCTCCTCCAGGCAGGCAAAGACCGGCAGCATTTTCCCTCTGGACTCTGGCATCCCCAGCTCCTTTTCCATCCTGGGCAGTCAGCCTCATGTATAGCTGGTTTTGGGGGCTCTGGCCTCCTGGAGCGCTGTGACTCAAGGCTCGGAGAGCAAAGCTGACATGGGGCAGTGTTAGCACAGTGAAACACCCCAGCCAAGCCTGCCCTCCAAACATTCCATGCCATTCCATGAATGGGGGTCAGGAGCAGCCCTGGGACACCCCAGCCCAAGGACGCAGTGAACCAGGATGTGGCAAGGGCATGTGGTGCTGTCTGGAGCTTAGCTGGGAAAGCATCTCCAACTCCCAGAGGCAGCTGATGCTCTGACACCAGTTTTTCCCTCTCCTTCCATGTTTTTTTACAGCTTGGTTTCGAAAGAATCCTGCCTGGCTCCAGCCCTGCATTCCTCCCCCTCATTAGCACACAGGCTAAAAAACTAAAAACAGGATCTGGCCTTCACTGGGCTTTCTTCCCCTCTCCCTGGCCCTTGCCGGGAGCACCAGACCCGGGGTTACAGCACTCCCGCTGCGCCAGCCCTGCTCCCAGAGGGGAGGAGGAGGAGGAGAAGGAAGAAGCAAAGTTTGGAGGCCAAATCCTGCCTTCCGCTCTGCCCACGCGGCCTCGCTTCCGGACGGGATCCAGCCCCTCTCCGTGGGTAAACAACACTCAGAGGAAAGGCAGGGAAGCTGCCCGGGCAGGACTGAATCCTCCCTGCGCCCTTTGCCTTCCCAGCCTCCCCCAGGGATGTGGAATGATGCACAGACATCCCTGCATGTTGGACACAAACGGCCCTGGCTTCACCCTGGGGAAAACCTGTCCTCCAGACTCTGGGGACACTGGTGTGGGTGTCTCCTCCCTGCTGCAGGCAGCTGGGCGGGAAGGAGTGTCTGTGGACTTTGGCCCCACACCCACATTGCTGACTGCCTGGGTGCAAAGGGACACCGAGCCCTGCCTGCCTGCTGCCTGTCCCAGGGAGAGAACAGCTGACACTTCTCCCCCTCTCTGATCCCACCAAATCCAGGGAACCAGGACAAATGGGACATGGGGAGCTCTGATGCCCTGGGGATGATAACCCCCTCCTGCTGGCCTTGGAGGTGCAGGGACATACTCATGAAAAGTACAACCCTGGTTGTCCCCAGAGGTTCAGTGTGTCCCCTATCCCACTGCCCTGCCCCCTTGGCCCCTCTGACCGATCCAAGCCCATGTCCAGCCATGTCCCAGCCCTGGGGGAGCAAGCTCTGGTATTCCTGCTGGCCACCCATTCACTGCCTTGGCAGGAAGGGAGGATGAGGAGGGACAAGTGGCAGTGGGTGGGAGTGCACAAGAGGTGCAGGGCAGGTCACCCCAGACCTAACAGCAGCAGTGCTGGCTCCTGCTCACAGTCTGGGGGAAGTGACATCTGTGCTGACCACCCCTGGCAGTGCTTTGGGTAGCACCAGCAGCAGTTACAGAGTCCACAGGATCAGACTCTGGACCCAACAGCCCTAGCAGACTCTGCCAGGCTGGGCTGACTGGAGGGCTGTGCCAGCGGGGACCACACCGTGCCCCTAAGAGGCGTAGGCAGTGGTTCCCATCCCCATTCCCATCCTCCTTCCCCATTCCCTTCAAGGCCCAATGAAGGATTTCCTCACTGCATCCCCATCCCGCTTGCAGCACCATTTCCACTCACATGGGGCCATTCCTGGGGAGAAGAATGCCTTCTTACCTTTCTGCAGGTGGATGATGTCTGGGAAGTTGGAGAGGAGCCCTTGGTACAAGGAGAGAGTGTCCAGCATGAGGAACAGGTCGTTCTTGGGCTGCTCAGCGAACATCTCCCCCACAGTCTCGTATGTCTTGCCCGTGTGGGAGATGGCATTGTTGAGGGCATCCAAGCTGTAGGGAGGGTCCATGTGGAAGGAGTGGCTGATGGCTTGGAAGGCATTGCCCAGCTTCTGGAACTCCTTTCGGAAGCCCCCCACGTGCTTGCGCACCAGCTCCGACGCCACGTTGGTCAGCTGCAGGACGCTGTCATCCATCTTCTTGCTGAAGGCCTTGAAGGCATCCACGCGGTCCTCCACATCCTGCAGGTCCTGGTGCTCCGTGGGTATCTGGATGGTGAGGAGGAAGCTGGCGCCCACCATCTCGTCCTTCTCTGCCCGGCGTTTGCCCAGTTTCCACTGCTTCTCATCGCGGCAGCAGAGGAAGTGCTGGAAGCCCTCGTACTGGGAGAGGACGGGGTGGCTGGTCATGTGCTCCATCCAGAGGATCAGCCGCCGCTTGCGCTTCTCGATGAAGTCCTCCTCGAAGCGGCCGGTGGCCTGCTTCTCGGGCAGGTGCGGCACCGAGATCACGGTGAACTTGTGCAGCAGGCGGTTGTAGAGCCAGTCGAAGTGCTTGTAGCGCCGGTACACGGGAGAGTTGAAGTTGCTGGGCGTCAGCTTGTAGGAGATGTAGCTCTTGATGCCCTTGAACTTGGTTTGCTTGGTGGGGTCCTCCACGGAGCAGATGAATGGGTGGGGGTTGGCCCTCCACTGCGGGCCTCTGGAGCCCATCTCGATGCAGTAGGTCTCGGCGATCTTGGACATCAGAGGCACATCGCCCAGGATGAAGGCTTCCACCCCGGAGCGGACGAAGCAGGAGAAGCGGTTGAGGTTTCTGCCCACCACGCTGCCCCTCTTGGAGGAGCTCAGGCTGTCCTGCCTCTCCAGCGCCGGCTTGGGCCGGTAGCCGGCGTGCTGGTGGTGGCCGTAGGCCGCCGGGCACGGCAGGCTGGGCGAGGGGTGCCCGTTGGTGCCCGGCGCGCTCCGGGGCTCCTCCACCACCGTGCACGCGTCGTCCCAGTCATCCCAATCGTCATCATCATCGTCCTCAAAACTGCCCTGGTAGGAGATGCCGGGGTTGGGGGATGCCGAGTACAAGGAGGAATCGTGCCCGGGGGAGCCGACCGGGCTGCTGGAATAGTCCGTGTAGTTGGAGCCCGAGCGGGAGCGGAGGATCTCGACGTAGGAAGCGGGAAAGAGGCCGGTCTCCCCACGGCTGTTTTGGCCCTGTAACCACCCGTCCAGGGAGTTCTCGCTGAAGATGACGAGCTCCTCGTTTTCCTGGATGCTGATCTCCTCTTTGTTTTCGCTCTGGAAGTTGTAAAGCGCTCTGGCTTTCAACGCCATGGCCGGTCCTGGGTCGGGAAGAGGGGGGGGAGCCAGCGGAACGCAACCCCTCCGGCCAAAACACCCCCCCAATCCCGGCAATACCGCGGGCTCGCGCGGCTCCGGGATCACCACCACGCGCTGTGGGAAATGGCTTGGCCGCTTTCCCAGGAAAATAATCAAATAAAAATTAAAAAAAAAAAAAAAAAAAAAGGTGGAGAAGAAATCCCTTACGAGGTGACGCCAATGTCCCTATGTCCAAGTGACCCCCCGCGATTCCGGCGCCCCAGTTAAAAAGAACATTCCCCGTTTAAAAACGACATTCCCTGGATAAAAACAAGATTCCCAGTCACGCGAGCGGCGTTCCCCTGGCTTCCCCGGGATGTGGATCCCGGCCGGCCCGAGAGCCGAGCTCTGCCATGTCCGCGCAGGGTTTATCTCTCTGGGAGGCTGATCCCGAGCTTTCACTCTCCGGGAGGAAAACCCCTGGCTGCCAACGAGGAAATAAATCCAAAGCGATTTTTCTCGGGGCTCCTGTGGGTAAAACACCCTAAATCTCCAGTCGGTGGGCGCTGGGAGAGCGCCGGGCACGACCCCAAACCCTGCCCAACCTCCCGGTGATCCCGGGATTTTGCAATTCCTTTCCGGGCCGACTTTCCCGATGGTTGGTGGGCTCTGTTTTTTCCCTGAAATCCGTAAATCTCACGCAGGACGGAGGCGGCGCCGGCGGTGGTGCCCGTGTCGGTGTCGGGGCCGTTCCTGCAGCCACCGGCTGTGACGGGGCAGCGCCGGGGTCGCTCCGCCGCCGGTGCCGCTGCCGGCGCCGCTCCCGTTGCCGAAGGGGTGGCGGAGCCGGCCGCCAGCCTCCCGTGACGCAGGGCAGCGCTCCCCGCTCCGCCGCCCGGTTCGCGGCGGGGAGCGGCCCGGCCCGGCCCGGCCAGCCGCACGCTGCCCTCTGCAGGCAGCCGGCCCCGGGGGCACGAGTCCCCTCCCGCGGGGGCTGCGGCTGCTCCCGCGTCCCTGCCGGGACGTGCCCCTCGCCCGTGCCCGGTCCCGGCCCGCAGCGCCCCGTCCCGGTGCCCGGGCGCGGGGGAAACTGAGGCACGGGACGCGCGGGCTGAGGGGGCGCGGGGCCTCCGCGCCGGGCGGGGGCGCTGCGGGCGGCGCGGGCGGAAGCGCGGCAGGCGGGCCGCGGGGTTGCCATGGAGGAGCTGAGCGCGGCGCTGGCGGCGGGCGTGGGGCTGGCGGGGCCCTGCAGCCCGGCCGCCCCGCACCCCCGGCTGGCCGCCTACAAGCCCCGCGGCGGCCCCGGGCAGGCCGAGCGCCGGCAGCGCCTTCTCCGCATCCAGAGAGAGTGAGCGCGGCAGCGGGCGGGATGGGATCCGCCGGGCTGGGAGCGCGGGTTGCGCTGGGCCTGCCCGGAGCTGCCTGAGGGGAGCGGCCCGGGCCGCGTGTGCCCTGCGGGACCTGACACCCCGGCGGGTTGTTTGCTCGACCCCAGGAGGCGGCTGGACTACGTGAACCATGCCAGGAGGCTGGCGGAGGACGACTGGGCAGGGGTGGAGAGCGGGGACGAGGACAGGGAAGGGGAAGATGCGGAGGAAGAGGCGATGGACGTGGATGCTGGCAAAAAGCTGCCCAAGCGCTACGCCAATCAGGTGAGGAGCCACCGTGTCCCCGTGGCGAGGTGTGGCTGTGGGGCAGGGCTGTGGGGTGGCTCCAGGCCACAGCTGTGGCTATCTGTGTCCCCGTGGCGAGGTGTGGCTGTGGGGCACGGCTGTGATTCCAGGCCACGGTGATGGCCATTTGGGGGCTCAGAGGAGTGTGTCTGACTTGGTGCTTGCAGAGAAATTGTGCTTAGTTCACCTCCAAAACACGCTGAGTTCAAATGGAAAACACGTGGAGATGTGATCTGCTTTAGAATCACTTAGGTTGAAAAAGACCTCGGACGTCACTGATTCCAGCCATTAATTCTGCATCACTGTGTTCCCCACTTTAGGAGATTTCAGCTAAGGCAGCAGCATGAGTAGCCAGTTAGGCAGTGTTCAGCTAAAGATTTCTGTTTCCTGGTGTTTGGAAAGGAAAAAAGGGCAAACTCGGCTGGGTTTATCAGCCTGGGTGCTGTATTGGTCCTAGATATCACACAGCCATTTAGGCAACCTCTGAAGGGGTCAGCTTGTCCAGGCTCTTTACTCCTGACATTTTGGAATCTCTAAGCCCTGCTGTGTTTTTAAAAATAAAGTGCTGGAGCAGGGACCAAGGTGGGGGGTGCCTAGACAAGGGCTGTGAGCCCTGTGCTGTGGTCTGAAGCTCAGTCCGCAGCGGGAAGCAAGAGAAAGGCTTGGGGAAGAATATGTTAGGCAGGTTGGACTTCATTTGGAGCCCTTTGAGGGGGTGACAAGCAGTGCCAGCTGCCTCTAAAGCAGCCAGTGTAGCTGTCAAAGCAAAGTCAAAACCTCCTTGCTTTACCCTTGAGCTGTTTGTTGTCCTAACTTAGGAGAGCTGTTACTGACTGGTTCTTCTCCCTGGGCTCCCTGTAGCTGATGCTGTCGGAGTGGCTGGTGGATGTCCCCTCAGATCTGGAGCAGGAGTGGGTTGTGGTGGTGTGTCCCGTTGGGAAAAGGGCTCTTGTCGTGGCCTCCAGGGTAAGTGGGCTTCCACCAGCTGCTGAAGGATGTTTACCCATTCACAGCCAACATAAAACTGGCTTGACTGGGTTTTTTCTCTCCTTTTTTCCTCGCAGGGCACAACAGCAGCTTACACCAAGAGTGGCTTCTGTGTCAACAGGTTCCCATCCCTGCTGCCGGGGGGAAACCGGCACAACTCCACCAGTGACAAAGGTACAGGTGTGAGGAGGATCTGGGATAGAGAGGGGGGAAGTGCCTGGGAGTTGTGTGTGCTGACAGGCCCAGTGCTGCTCCTCCAGCTCCCCCAAGGCCCACAGCTGGGCACCTTTTTTGTGCTGGGGGCGGTCAGCTTCAGGCCAGTTTCTGTATCTCTAGAAATAACTAATGGGAACAGTATCAGATGCCTTTATAAGCACATAGAATTCCCAAGTGGTTTGGGTTGGAAGAGACCTTAAAGCTCATCTTGTTCCACTGCCCTGCCAAGGACAGGGAACCTTCCTCTAAAACAGGATTCTCCAAACCCTGTCCAGCCTGGCCTTGGACACTTCCAGGGATGAGGCAGCCACAGCTGCTCTGGGCAGCCTGTGCCAGGGACTCAGCACCTTCACAGGAAAGAATTTGTTCCCAAGATCTAATCTAAAATTGTCCTTTTCCAGTTTAAAACCATTGCCCTGTGTCCTGCCACATCTTTTAACGAGCTTCCTGTTTGACTGACACTTTTAAACCCCAACATCCTCACAGTCCTCTGACAGAGACCTTTGTGTGGTGTCATCTTCCTTAATATGGCTTGGAATTCATTTTTTTTGCCCCAAAAAGAGAGGCTTATTGTCTGGCAAATGCCATTTCCTGAAACATGCCCTTGCTTGTTGTGCCTCTGACTGGTCCCTTTGCAGCCTCGTGGGACTCCTCAAGCTCAAGGCTTTTTGTGGCTGCAGTTTGTGTTAGCAGGAGGGGATCCCTCTGCACGCCGCAGTCCCCCGTCAGGGCAGGATTAATGTCAGAGAGCTGGGACCTGGTATTTGCCAGCTGGCTTGGGCAGTGCTAGGAGCAGGTCTGGACCTCCCTGTGTCTCTGTGTGCAGTGTACAGCATCCTGGACTGCATCTACAACGAGGCCAAGCAGACCTACTACATCCTGGACGTGATGTGCTGGAGAGGACACCCTGTTTATGACTGCCAGGTACTGAGCCCAGCCCTCCCTGCTGTTCCCTGAGCTGCTTTGCTCCAGCACTGCAGGAAGCTCACTCTGCAAAAGGCAGATATTTCCCCTAAGCAGCAGCAGCATCTCTGCAGCTTTGGAGCTGTTGGATAAGTGTTTGGGGGGGAGCAGCAGGGTTTGGGGTGCTGTTTCTGCAGATGAAGTTGAGTTTGTAAATCTCCCAGGTGAGTGTAGAGGAACAAAGGTGCTCAGCAGATGCTGCCAGGTGATGTGGGATGAATGGTCACTAACTCTGCCTCCTTTCATAGACTGACTTCAGATTCTTCTGGCTCTCCTCAAAAATCCAAGAGGAGGAAGGGCTGGGAGAGAAAAGCAGGATTAATCCAGTAAGTCCTTTTGTACTGAGGAGGAGGCTGGGCAGGGGGGTAAGCTCTCCTGTTCAGCAGGCTTCAGCAGTTTCTTTCACAAGTGGAAGCTTTTTTTCCTTTTTATCCTTTCCCCTCACAGATCAGGCTTCAAAGTGTAGATCTGATGAAATGGGATGCCGTGGTCAGGATGTAAATAGAACCACTGCATATTGTAAATGAGTTTAGTGGGGTTTTTTCCCCCCCATCCAAAGTGCTGAGGGAGATCACACTGCAGGGTATCAGCTAACTTCCATGCTGTTTTTAGCTTTCCCTTGTAATGGAATGGAAAGCCAGTGTGGTTTCTTCAGGAGCAGTGTTGGTTGGCAGCCTGACTACAGTGGGGTTTATTCTGTCAGTCTTGTGGGTTTGTAAAGCTTTAAGCCTTCCCTCTGTTTAAACTGATCATTGAAGTTGTTGGGATGAATGCTGGCTTGCCACCCAGAGTCCCTGCTGAGCCAGAATAAAAGGTCTTCCTTTGAAGGCTTACACATGAGGGTCAGACCTCGAGTCGACAGCAGCTTGGAACGTGAATTTTGGGTACAGACACGAGAGATTTGTCTGCTCAGACATGGCCAAGCAGAGCAGCTCCTGTGAGCTGAGCATCTCAGTGATAAATGGGGCTGACAGCAGGGAGGGTGTCTGTGTTCAGAGAACATCCTGTCCTGACTCCCAACAGGAATATCTAGAGGATAACTACCTAATGGAGGTGGGGGGGGGGGGGTCGTTTCAGCTTTTATTTCCTGGGTGGAAAGATTGGCTTGGCTGAGGCAGCAGCCTGGAGCAGACGTCTGTCTGCTTTGCATCCTGCCCGGAGGTCATCATTTTCTATTTTGGTTAGAAGAGCATCTCTGGGTCAGGTCTCCTGAAGAGTCCTTCCTGCAGTCTTAGGTGCTTGGGAAAAAAGGTATCAGGAGTATGTGGGAGCTATTCGTCACCCTTTCCCTCTTATGCCACATCCTGAAGTGGAGGAATCCTTCCTTTTCAGCTGCCTCCACACCAGTGCAGCAACTTGTTCTCCTGTAGACCAGAGAGTTGCCTCTTCTAACCCTCTCTTACTCTTCCAGTACAAATTTGTGGGCCTGCAGAACTTCCCCTGCTCCTCGGACAGCCTGTGTGAGCTGCTGGCTACAGACTTTCCCTTTGAGGTGAGAACACTCAGGTGGGGGCCTGGACCCCACCCTTAGCAACACTCTGCCAGTGCTGGGAGAGAGGTGCATCCCCTCTCCTTGGGAATTGCTCTCCTGAGGCTGCAGAAAGCTTCCAGGTTGCTGTTTCCTGTGTGTGAGATGGAGGCCTTTATGCCCCTGTTTGATCTGTTGCCTTGTCACACACCTCATCCAACCACACAAACAGGCAAGAGTTAAACCATGGCCCTCCCTGGGTTTGTGCTGCCCTTGCTGCAGTTGGCTGTGTCTGAAAGAGCCTTTTGGGATGAGAGGACACTCAGGCTGCCTCCACAGCAGCACAACTCAGGTTCACATAGCAGTGTGATGGACAGCTGACCTTTTTAGGGCCAAAACTGGTACTGATCACTGCCCTGGGTGGGCTTGTGTGCGTTTCCTTGGTGTTGGTGCTTCCAACAAGACAGCTGGGCTGTTTTGTGGGGAGGAAGGGGAAAGGTAGTGGTAAGATCCCCATGGTTTCTGGGAGGTTTGGGTGTTCATGGTGGGTGACTGAGGTGTACTGGGGCTGGGGGCAGTTGGCTGTGACAGAAATCACTGAGCAGGACACCTGTGTTTGCTTCATCAGCTTCAAGAGTAGAATCATTCAGTATTGAGTGGAAAGGGACCACCTGCTAGTAGCATCAAATTCCAGCTCTGGCCCTGCACAGGACAGCTCCAGGAATCCCACCCTGGGCCTGAGAGTGTTGCCCAAAGGCTCCCTGAGCTCTGGCAAGCTTGGGGCTAATGGCTGCTGCTCTGGGGAGCCTCTTCCAGTGCCTGACCATCCCCTGGGGGAAGATATTTCCTAAATCCACTCTAAACTTCCCCTGCCACAGGTGTTGTGCTGTTCTGACCTCTAGGGAAGGGCAGGACAGGCAAAGCCACGTGCCACCCAGCTCAGTTCCGTGTGGTTGTCAGCAGTGAGTCTCAGGCCCTTGTGGAATCAGCTCTGGCTGCTTTTGCCTGCCCTGGCTGACTTGTCACTGCAAGGGAAGGGGATGGAGGAGGCAGTGGCATTCCGACCCGGTGACAGTGACAACATCTGTGAGCCAGAGCTCCTCCAGTGGCTGCAGCTGTTCCTGGGAGTGCCCAACCTCAGCCCTACGTCAGGAACAGCTTCCACAGAGATTTCTTGTCCCATGAAGCCAAGAGCCACATTGATGTGACAGTGTCTTTCATGGTCTCCCATCCTGAGCAAGCCATTAAAATGGGTGTAGGTTTAAGTTAAGGGCACCAACTTGGCTGTGAGGGCTAACTTTGCTTTCTGCTTGTGAAAGCCAGGACAGTCATCAGAGCAAGTTGGAAAGTCCCAACCCCTCGCTGGTCTTGCCAGACCCTGCTCTGAACATGGATTGAAGAGGCTTCCCAGCTTTCTTACAGCTGGCTTGCTCAATAATAAATGCTTCAAGTGCCTCTGTAGAAACAGTCATTCCTGGCTTTCCTGAGTAGAGTCTTCATTCCCTCCTGAGGCATCTGCTCCTGTGAGGGATGGCTGAGGAGCGTTTGCCCGCTGCAGTCAGAGCAGCAAACTTCTGGGCTACAAAGGAGGCCATTGCAAAACTCTGGAGCAGGAGATGGAGCTGAATGAGCTCCAGCTGTGTAATCCAGCTGTGATTTGCCCCCGCCCCAGCCTTCTGCTGTACCAGGGTGTGACCCCAAGAAGCAAAACGTGGTGTATGTTGGCTCAAAGCAGCCCCAACACCACAGGAACCACGGTGCTTTTTCCAGGTAGAAGGGAGCTGTGGGTCTCTGTGGTGTGCCACCAGAGGGAGCTCAAAAATCCCCAAAAACACCTACCACCGGCACAGAACAAAGTAAACTTTGCAGGAGGCAAAATACATCCTGACTGTGGGTGAAGGGTAACAA
Organism: Haemorhous mexicanus; assembly: GCF_027477595.1. NCBI lineage: Eukaryota > Metazoa > Chordata > Aves > Passeriformes > Fringillidae > Haemorhous > Haemorhous mexicanus. Next base: position 3,670,092 of record NC_082353.1, read on the forward strand.
ATGTGGTCTTAGGTCTGGACCGAGCATCTTTTGATGCTGACAGGGATCCTGTGTGTGTGGTGCCCACAGAGGAGGTCAGTGCTTTCAGATCTGGGTCTTCTTCAGAGTTAATCTGTAACCTCAGAGCTAGGGCCTGATACACTGTTCAGTGGACTCTTATTCTCTGGAATTCAGTAGACTTTGGATCAATTGACTGGCTCTGAATTTCAAGTGGTTTTTAGAGTGGATCTTAAGAACCACTGTCCCTCTCACAGATCTGAGTAAATTCATGCTTTCCACGAAGGCAGGGGAGCCAAAGCCTCTGAGAAACCCTGATGTTTAGGAATGGGAGGACTGTTAGGCACCTAAAATCTGGAAAGCGTGGCTGTGGGATGTTAAAGCCTGCCAGGCCAGTCTCTCCTCAGGTTCAGGCCTTCAGGGGCAGTGTCAGTCCTCGTTCTGATGTGGCCACTGTCACTGTGGTGATTCGGGGGAGGGACCCAGCCAACAAATTAAATAAACGGGAAGGAATATAGGAGTCACTGAAACTGGGGAATGGGGAACCTGACCTAAGTCCACCAGGCTGAACTCCTTTGAATTCTCCAGCTTGGGGAAGGTATTTGGAGTGATCTGGAAGGCCTTCCAGGCTCTGATCTTTACTGAAACATTCCTGTGGGTACCGGAGAATCCCCATTGCTCATCGAGGGCCATGCACTCACAAAAATGGGCTGGATGTACAAGTGCTGTAGAATCTGATTCTTGCCAGGAGGCAGGGTGGGGGAAAAGCTTTTCACTTTATATGTCCAGAGGGGTTGCACAAGCTCATCATGATGTTTACTGTTCTGGTTTTGTGTTTTCCTAGCACAGAAATCCCCCTTTTTCTGGGATTATTTTGCAAGATGTTAACAGTGACTGAAAGTTATGGACAGAATAGTGTCAGAAGCTTTACCCTCTCTGGCAGGGGTTAGCATCTGTGGAGCAGAAGTGGACATATGCTGCTTTGTGCTCAGCCAGTGTTTCTGTTCTGGAGGCTGTAGGATCAGGGAGGGGCCTGGGAGTAGTTCATCCTGAGGTGGGCTCTTGTTCTCCTCTTTTCTGCCCACTCAGCCACTCTTCCTCGTAGCCAAATGGCCTTTTAAGAGCTTGTGAAGCTGAGCTAAGAGGAGCACCACCTCCAGCATTAGTCAGGCTGACAGCAGGATCCAACCTCGCAGAGCACACCCCTGGGAAGCGTGGGAAGAGGGGGGATGAGAATCCCTGAGCACGGTGGGGAAGCGGGGAAAACGTCAGCCAGCTGCAGCACTGCAGAGTGTGGAAATAGTAGCACAAGAGCTAGGGCCTAAACCTTTAAAGTCCTGAGTGCCCTTAACTGTCACTGATTGCTAGGAGAAGTTCTCTCCTGGGAAACGTTAAGAATTTTTTTGGCATAAGCCAGCTGAAAGAGCTGTTAGGAATCGGGGCTCCTTGGCGTCACACGCTCGGGCTAATTACTTTCCAAATGTATTATTTAAAATAGCCCTAATCCAGTAAAGTGGGCTGCCTTATTCAGAGACTCTCTGGCTTTTCTGCAGAATGGGATGAAAGCATCCAGAGGACGTTGCTCTGTGCCGACACCAAGCTGGACTCATTTGCCTTTGACAATTTAAAGCCATCTGGGAGTCGCTGATCTTTCAGGGCAGCAGCTCTGTGGGTTTCTCCTTTCCCTTCCGCTATTTATTGCACTGCTTGAGGAAAAATGATCCAGCTGGTGGTTTTGGCCTGCAAACAGAGAGCAGAGCCGTTGTCTGGTGCCTGGTCATTCACCTGCAGGAGCCTCAGCTCTGCCCTTTCATTCATTCTTTCTCCTGCCCGCAGGTCGACGGGCTGCTCTTCTACCACAAGCAAACCCACTACACCCCGGGCAGCACCCCGCTGGTGGGCTGGCTCCGGCCCTACATGGTCCCCGAGATCCTGGGGCTCGCCGTGCCCGCCACCGAGCTCACGGCCAAGCCTGACTACGCCGGGCGGCAGCTCCAGCAGATCATCGAGAGCAAGAGGAGTAAAAAGCTGGCGGCGGAGAAGGGCCAGGCAGCCGCCAGGAACGGACACTACGAGCTGGAACACTTGTCCACCCCTCAGCCAGAAAAGTCTCCGGAGGGCCGGGATGGAGCAGTGAGCCAGATGGAGAGTTGAGCTGCTGGGACAGCCCAGCTGGGCAGAGAGCAGGGAAAAGGCTCCCTGCTCTTCACTGTGCCTCGTGCTCCTGAGAGGGGGCAGAGTAATGATGATAGGATGGCTTTGTTTAAAGGGCATGACAGTGGAATATCTTGCCTCAGGTGCTGCTGGATTTTTTGTATTTGTTGTTGCTATATGCCTGTATACTCTTTGCCAGGACTTCCGTGAGGCCTTAACAGTCTGGTTCTTTGCTAAAGCAGTCATGTGTTGGGAAATGATCTGTCCCCATAGTGCAGAGATACAGTTCAGCTCCTGACCCTGCTTCTGTTAGAGTCTTGGCAAAACTCCAGCATAGGAACAGTGCTTGGACCTCTGAGGTGTAGCTGCTGCATGTGACCCTTGCAGCAAGCAGCCCCACCTTCCCAGCCCTGAAAATCGGGGCTTCTCAGCCTTTGATCCAGCTGTTTTCTGAGGCCTTTCCAATGAAAGTTGTTACTAACAAAAAGTTTGCAGTGATCTGCTGTAAATCCAAAGGCTGGACTTTCCACACCCACGCGTTCTTGGGAAAATCTGAATTTCCCTGCGTTGCAGCAGGACCTGCCTCGGAGCAGGGCTTTGTGCGGCACGAGCACGGCTGTAGCCTCTCTCTCCTCGAGGCTTTTCTCAGTGGGGGGAGGAAGGAATGGGTTCTCTCTGAAAAACGCTACCATTGATCGTGCCAAATAAAAGGTTTCTCAGAAAGACAAATTCTTGAGCGTCTTCCTGCTACCTAAGGGTGGATGCGTGCTGTGCCTCCCAAACAGGGAGTGAAAAATTGGTTCCAGTGCTGACTGGAGCAGAGGAAATGCTTGTGTGGGTTTAATTCTCTGCACATCAAGGTACTTCAGTCTCCTGTCCTGTTTTTCTCATCCCAGCCCAACCCCACCTTTTAAGCACCGGCTGCTCCCCCTCCCTGGTTTTGGGGGGATGAAATGATCATTCTCACTGTCTCCAGGTTGGTTTCCAGAGAGGGATGAAAAGGAGGGAGATTAAATACCAAGCTCACGGCAGCGCTGGGGACTCTCCTCCCAGCTCTCTATGGAAATTCCCCTGGAGGAGATACTGAGAGTGGGGATGGCCACCTGCAGATAGCGGGTGCACTTGTATCCTGCCCTTGCACCCTCCGTTTTTCCCAGAAAGAGCCTGGTTTCTGTGCCAAGCGTGTGGGCTGTGTGCGACCATCTGGCCGTGCAGCGCTATTGATGATAGCAGCGGGCAGCAGGAACTGGCCTGGCTGTGGGAGGGGGCTGCCCTCCGCTCCCCTTCCCCACCGGGGAAGTGACACCCTGGCCCCGCAGCGTTAGAGCTGTCGCTTTCAAACAGCTGCTTAAGTGACTGGTTTCGGTATTATTTTTTTAACATGTGAAGCAGCTGACCCAGTGAAAGAGGATGAACACCTGGACTGCCTTAACGTCCCCGTACCTCAAAGGTTCCCACCTTCAGCCTCCCTGGTTGGCAGACGTCTGCAGGGAGAGCAGCATACCGCATCCAGCCTCCTGTCAGCACAGTTTTCCTTCCATCAGGCAATTAAACCCGGAGGTGGGCATCTGGATGGAAGATTTGTGCATCCCTTAGGGCAGAGAAAGCTGCAGCTCAGGTTACTGCCCTCCAGCAGCCTTCCAAGGTCCTCCAGGAGGGAAGGAGAGGAAATACAGCCGAAGATGGGCTGTGTGCGCTGATGGAGGAGAGCGAGAGGGAAGTTTCCCTTTTAGAAGCATGAGCTGGGCTGGAGAAATAAATATTTGCGTTACAATTCCTGTTGGGAACGAAAGGCTGTTTTTGGAGGGAGGGTGTCAAACGGAAGTCGCAGGGGCCAGCACAGTTTGGTGCCGTGACTATTCCCTTTGCTGGGTGCGATCCCACTCCCAGCTGGCACAGGCAGCAGCTCCACTGGAGGGGTCACCCCACCGGGGGCTGAAATTTGGCCTGGGGCCGGAGAGCTGAGCGGGCAGCTCGACCAGGAAAGGTGGCCTGGGGCGCTGGGGGACAGAGCCAGCCTGGAGCACTCATCCAGCCGGGGCTCTCAGCCCCTTCCCTCTGCCCTACTTCCATTTTCTCCCGGTTAGGTGCACAGGCTCCGGCTGTAGGCACGCTGCCAGCACAGTGCTCCTCGACTGAACAAAATGTCCCCTTGTCCCAGGGTCTGGCTTTCTGGAGCGACCGCTGCTGAGCTTCCCGGGATCCCCGCTCCTTCCCGGAGGAGCTTCGGGACTCTCCGTCCAGGCGCTGACACCTGCGCTCGGCTGGGAAATGCAATTTAGGGACCGTAGAGGAGGGAGTGGAAAGAGACGCCTGGAAACCCCGGACTCCTGCTCGTGGGGGGAAGGCTGCGCGGCTGGAATCCCGGCAAGGGAGAAAGCTGTGCCGGGAATTTTATCCAGTAACAGCAAGGGAGGATGCGGCTGCCGGGAATTTTATCCAGCAAGAGCAAAGGGAGGAGGATGCTGCCACCATTTTAGCGGCGGCGCTCTCGCCTGCCGCGGCCCGGAACCGGGGCTGGGGGAGCCGCCGCGGAGCCGGGGGGGCACCGGGCCCCTCCGGCCCCATCCCGGCTGCTGTCCCCCGCTCGCCCCCCCGCCGGGGAGGGCTTCCTGTCCCCCGCCCGCCCTGCGGGGTCGGCCGAGCCGCGGGGAGGGGACGGGGAGGAGGGACCGGGGGCTGCGGGCGCTTCCTGCCGCCGCCCCCGCCGGGGCAGAGCGGAGCGGGGCGGGAGCTCGGCTCGGCCCGGCCCAGCCGAGAGGCGCTCCCGGGCCGAGCCAAACTTCCCGGGGGGCTCGCACCAACTCACGCACACGCATACATAGATATTTAATTTTTTTTTTTCCCCCATTTTATTTTAATTTTCTCGGCACTTTCGGCGGGGCCCCCGGGGCGGAGCCGCCCTCGCCGCCGGGAGGGGCCGGTGCCCGCAGCGCCGGGGATGGGCTCCGCCGGGGCGTCCTCCGCCTAGACCAGCCCGGCTCGGATCGCCCCGGCCCGGCCCGGCCCGGCGCGCAGCATGGCCGCGGAGCTCAGCGCCGAGGAGGAGCAGGTAGGTCCCGCCGGGCTCCTCTTCCCTGGGTCGGGCTGGGCAGGACGCCGGGGGCTCCTTCCCCACACCGCTCCTTTCCCATCGTTATTTGGCTAGCCCGGGTTGCCGGGCTGGTTTTTTCCCAGCCCGGAGATTCTCCCGGTGGGAAGCACTCCCATCCCCACGCAGCCCCCCATCCAAGCAGCCGCCAAACCCGCAGCCTCCCAACCCACGCAGCACCAACCCTACAACCCCCATCCACGCAACCCCCCCCAACCTTCCCGTTCCCCAGGAGCCCTCGCAAGGCCCCTGCCGTGGGTGCTGGGGCGTGGGTCCCACGTCCCCAGAGCAGCGTGGCCCCGCTGGCAAGTCTCCTTGCGGTGGGGATGATGCGTGGGGATGATGCGTGGGGATGGATGCGTGTGCACGCGCTTCCCACGCCCCAGGCCTCCCGTGACGTCCCGGCTTCCTCCGCCGGCCTTGCGTCACCGCGGGAGGATGTTGCTGGGCTCGGGGAACGGGGCCCTGGAGCCGGCCGGGGCGCCTCGGGTGGCCGGAGCAATCCCTGCCTGTCCCCTCCTTTGTCCTCGTCGCCAGGCTTGCCCACCCGCGACCGCTGGGCTTCCCTGTGGATGGGGATGTGCAGCCTGGGCGAGCTGCCGGGATCCCTCTGCCCCCTCGGGCTATCACATTGGCCACGTTGGTGGCGATGGGGACTGCAGAGCCAAGGCAAAAAGGTCCCGTTTTCCTTCCAAAATGGTCGGTTTTCCAGTTGGTTGGCTGGTTGGTTTTCTCCTTTAAAAATCCTTCGTTTCTACAGGGAGGTTTAGGAGGGCTGGGATGGAGATGCCGAGTTCCAAAACCTCCATGGAAGAGCCCCTCCTGCAGCCTGTGCTGGTGCTCAGCAAATGCAGAGCTCCCAGGCTTTTTCCTCTTGGAAGCAGCACTGCTCTCTCCAGGGTGATAAAATCCCAAGGAATGGGGAGTGTCCTTGGAGTGTCCAAGGAGGGAGTGCCCTCTGTCCCCACAGGTGCCTGAGATTTGCATTTCTCCTGTGTCATGGAGGGGGCAAAGCTTCCAGAAATAGAGGTTTTGGAGATCCTGCACCTGCAGGGAAGGCAGGTTTGCAGTGGGAGCAGCATCCCAGGAGAGGGATCTGAGATGTTTGGTTTGTTTGGGAATATTGGATGGAGAAGGTGAAGAGATGTTTGCAATAATGGCTCCAGGTTTAGGTCATCAGCTTGGTGTTGGGAAGGCTGCCTTTCGTGCTGCCCTCAGTGACCTGGAAGCAAAAATAACAGAAGTTTCCTTCTTTTTGTGGGTAAGTGGTGGTTTGGGCTGGAACATGCCCTTCCTGCCATCCCTTCATCCTTCTTGGGACCATCAAGATTCCCTCCACTCTCTCCTGTTACTGACAGCAAGCCAGAGGGAAAGTCACCCTTCTCCTCTTAGGCCAGCCTTGGGACATCTCTTCCACTTGCTCTCTGCAACTCCCTCCCTAGCCTATCCCCAAGGAGCCAAAACCTTCCTTGAAGGTTTTCAGTCCAGCTGCAGTTTTCACAGATTTATCCCCCACTTCCCCACGCTGAAGAAGTAGGGCAGGTTTGCTGCCTGGGGGAGGAGGGCTGGAAGAACCCCTGGATTCCGGCAGCAGTGGCTTTGTCACCACCCTGCTCCGGCGCAGCGGGGACAGGGATGACGCCAGCACTCCAAAGACCAGCATTGTTCCAAACGCCTGGCCACGGACAATTTCACTCCCAGAGCTGCAGAAACAGAACTTCTTGCTGCAGCTCTGGGTCACAGGCTTTGTTTTTGGCACGTGGAGCGATCTCTGCTCCGCTGGGATTGACATGTGTATAAATCCGTTTGGGATTGGGGCTAGGAATGATGATGAGACCCAGTGGAGAGCACAAAGGGGGCAGAGCTATGGCTGGCATTGATGCTCAGCTCTGTAATGCCTGGCTCCCTGCTGTTGAATGGCAGCACTGGTAAGTTTGGAATTTGGTTTTGTTCCCAGGGAAAGCAGGAATTCATGGCTGAACTGCCCTGCAAAGATAGTGCTTGTTCTTGTGCATCTTCCCCTTGCAAAAAGCCCGTCATCCCTCGTCTGCTGGAAATGGGATTGTGTGAAGTGTGGGGGGTTAGATGTTGAGGAAGCAGACCTGAACTGCAGGCTGCATCCTCTCCTCATTGCCACCATGCCCTCTGGGCCTCTCTTCCCATCATGGGGGAACTCCCTTCCCATCATCTTGGGGTATCATTGCCAGCTCAGGCTGCCGTGCCGGCTCTGGTCTTTGTCCAAGGGAAGTGGGAGTTGTACCTGGCACTCACTCTCACACCTTGACTGTCCTGCACGTGCTGGGGAAGGACCATCTTCACTGTTATTTTGGGTTTGCATCTGCAACCCTGGGTTTTGAGCAACTGGGTGCCTCGGGGGATGCCCTGGCAAAGTGGAGGTGTGCCCAGGATATATTGAATAGGAAATGTTTACAGATAAACTATATTCCTATGTGTGTGGATGTGTGCTATGTTAAGGCTGAAGATGGTTCCTGTATTGCTCCATTTATTTTCCTGTGGTCCTTGCCTGGCTGCTTTGTATGACTCTGGGACCAAGTTGGGGAGCTCCTGGCTGCAGAGTGCTGGGAGACAGACCCCGAGGTGAGCCAGGCTCCTTTGGCCCATCCCATGAGAGGGGCTCGCTGTCCCCCCCAGCCTCGCGCCGCCGATAAACCCCGGCCCTTCACTTCCTCCTGTCGGAAGTCATTAACACCGACAAGCTTTTCTGGCTCAATAGCTCCCAGTAACTCTGAATAGTTCCCAGTAACTCCGTGCCTGACATCCTACACCGCCGCCTGCTTGCCTCCCTCCCAGAGCCAGCCTTCAGCACTCCCCTCCTCCTCCTCCTCCTTGCTCACCATCCTCCGCTCTGGGGAGCTTGGAAGCTGTTTTATTTTGGCGTGTGCCTGGGTGGGAGCAAGGCAAGGCATTTTGGTGTCTCCCTCCATGCTGCCTGCATCCTTTGAGCAGGATGCAGTGGAAGACTGGGCTGCTCTGCCCCGTCACCCCTGGGGCTCCTGTGTGGGACATGGGATCAATTCATGGCAGAAGGCAAAGCTGCGTCCTGGGACCCTCCTGGTGTTCCATGTGTGTGTGAAACTGGTGTTACTGGGCTGGTCTGTGTCCTGTAGCAGGTTGAAGTGACAGCCCTCCAGTGTCACTGCCTGTGTTCCCACAGCCAAATTCGCTGCCCCGTGGTGGAGCTGCAGCCCCAGGAGGCCACTGCCAGCTGATGGGGCTGTGCTGGGGATGCTGTGTCTGAATAGGAGTTTGTTGCATATAAAATCATCCTTTTGCTCCCCCTCTCCTTTCCATAAGTGTCCCCCAGCCTCCAGGCCATTTTTCCCACCCCTTGCTCCCGTTCCCATGTGGCATTTCTGCCGTCTCCATGGCCACTGCCCTTACCCCTTTTGTTGTGGAGCTCCCTGCTTCACCCCAAGAACCTGCTGGGTCTGTTGAGGATTGTAGCTCCAACAATGCTCCTTGGCCACTTCTCCTCCTCCTTCTCCTCCTCCTCCTCCTCATCTTCCTCTCACCCTGTCTCACTGCATGCCCCTGATCTCTCCCACAGGCAACTAAGCAGTTCCTGGAGGAGATCAACAAGTGGACAGGCCAGTACAATGTGTCCCCGCTCTCCTGGAATGTGGCTGTCAAGTTCCTCATGGCCCGCAAGTTCGACGTCCTGCGGGCCATCGAGCTCTTCCACTCCTACCGGGTAAGTGAGATGGGAACCCCCCATCTGAGGGCTTCCTGCTCTGCAGGAGATCCTGCTCCCCAGGACCACCCTCCCTCTCCTCCTTTTTCTTTTTCTCTCTCCCTTACAAGTTTTATCCAGCTGGAAAATCCTTTTTCAGCCAAGGCGGGTTGCCATGGAGATCTCACCGATCCCAATCCCTTCCCCTCCTCTGGGAGCAGCTCATGGGGTGCCCTCCTGGCTGGTGTGTGCTGCCCACAGAGCATTTCCCTGTATGTTATGGATATACAGCCATGATTGCCTTTTCCAACCTGGTGTTGCAAAGCTGCTCCTTCTGTTACTGGGGTGTGTGCTGGAAGATGATCCCATGGAGCAGAGGTTCCCTGGGACAGCTGGGTGCCCCGTGGGGCAGAGGTGGGCTGTGCCTGTGTCCCCTGTGCCCCCTGTGCCCCCTGTCACTGCCCTCTGTGCCCCAGGAGACACGGCTGAAGGAGGGGATTGTGAAGCTGAAGCCGCACGAGGAGCCGCTGCGCTCGGAGCTGCTCAGCGGGAAGTTCACCATTCTGGTAGGTGGGGTGTCCCCCCAGGAGTTCCTCCAGCTGGGTGGCTTGCCCCAGCTCTGCTCCATGGGGATGCTGCAGGAGCCTGACCCCATTTCCTCGGCAGAGCGTGCGGGACCCCTCGGGAGCCTCCATCGCCCTGTTCACAGCCAAGCTGCACCACCCCAGCAAGAGCGTGCAGCACGTGGTGCTCCAGGCACTCTTCTACCTGCTGGACCGAGCTGTGGAGAGGTGAGCCTGCCTCTGCAGGGGTACCCTGTCTCACACTGGAGAGTCCCCAGGGAGCACGTTCACTCCCAGGGAGATCACTGCTCCCTGTGGCTTGAAATTCCCTGGTTTGAACTCCAGCCACTCCTCCTTATGGAGCTGTAGGGGAGGGGAGCAAAATCCCCCAAGCCCTGAACCAGGCTCTTTGCAGCCTTGCCCTGTCCACGCCCTAGGTTCAGTTTAGCAAAGTCCTGGATTCCTGCAGGCTCTGGCTGGGGAGGAGGCAGCCCCACCATCAGCCAGACGTAACGTGAGCCCTGCCAAAAATATAAACCCAGGACATTCCCCTGCCACTTATCCTGCTAGGCTCTGTCTGTTTTTGACCTTACCCATCACGGGTGATGCTGCTGAGGCAGGCTTAAGGCACAAGTCAGGCTTAAATGAGGGCTGTAGGAAGAGATGGTGAAGCAACTGGGAAGTGCAGAAGCGAGGTTTGGGTCTGGGAGTCCTTTGGGAAGCATGGGAAGGGATTTTTGGGAGTCAGTGTGAGGCAGACCTGCTGATGCAGGAGCCAGGTGGTTGCATGTTGTGGGGTTGACATTGTTCTTTTCCTCCTCTCAGCTTTGAGACGCAAAGGAACGGGCTGGTATTCATCTACGACATGGCAGGGTCACAGTACACCAACTTCGAGCTGGACCTCAGCAAGAAGATCCTCAACCTGCTCAAGGTGGTGCCTGAGGGTTCACTGATGTCTGTGTGGGCCGCTCACTCACCAAGAACCCAGAGCCCTGTGGTTTTGGCATCAATGTGCCCCCCAGACCACGCTGACCACGTCTCGGCCAGGAGCACCAGCTGCAGCCCCGCAGGACCTCGGGGAGGCACTGGGAGCTTGCCAGGCTGGACCCGGCTGTGGCTGCGGTGTGGCGCGGGCGGGAGGGATCAGCTGTCCCCAGGCTGGATTCCTCTCACAGCTGCTGGCAGCACTTTTGGGAAAACAGATGCAAATTATTTTTTAATCGTGCTGGCATTTGGTGCCTCCTCCCTCCTACAGAAAAAAAAGTCAATAAGAGTAAATACTGTCCAGGGTGTGTTCTTTGCATAATCCCAGTTCCCAGTCTTCACCTCTCCCCGTGGAGCCAAACCCTCTGATTACCTAATTCCAAGGAAGTAATTTGGGTCCTTATCAACTCATAAAAGCAAGCACAGCTGTGAGTGTGCGAGGCATGCTTCAGGTGTGGCATTGCCCTCTTGGGTTCCCATATGCTGGATGTCACCTCTGCTGGGATGTGTCCCCTGCCACAGCAGAGTGGGTCTGACCCCCTCCTCACGCCCACAGGGTGCCTTCCCAGCTCGGCTCAAGAAGGTTTTCATCGTGGGAGCACCCATGTGGTTCCGCGTGCCCTACTCCATCATCAGTCTGCTGCTGAAGGAGAAGCTGCGGGAGCGGGTTAGTGGGGACCCTCCTGGCACGGCACTCTCCTGGCACAGGAGCCTCAGTGGGCAAGGCTGAGGCTGCTTTCCCTTCGTGCCAGAGTGGTGAAAGCAGCTTGTGCCATTCAGCCCCATCTGCTGGAAGCTGCCAAGCACCAGACCTTTGGCATCCCTGTCCCCATCCCCAGCAAATCCTCTCCAAACTTCTTGGAGTCACCCCTGCCTTTCCCCTTCCTCTCACAGGTGCAGATGGTGAAGATGTCGGAGCTGAAGGATCACCTGCCCCGGGAATGCCTCCCTGAGTACCTCGGAGGGTCCCTCAAAGTGGACCCTCTGAGCTGGAACTGCCGGTTCCTGCCCCAGCAGAACGGGCACCCCGACCCCCTGGACGAGCTCATCCTGGTGCCGCTGGCGGCCCCCAAAGATAACGGCTCCGTCCACGTCCCTGGGCCCAAGTCTGTCACCCTCCAGGAGCTGCTGGATCATGTCAGCCACAAGCAGAAACGTGGCATCTATGAGGAGTACGAAGACATTCGGCGCAGGAGCCCGGCCGGCACCTTCGCCTGCTCTTTGTGAGTTGGTGGGAGGGAGCCAGGTGCCCCTATCACCCCAGAAAGCTGGGTGGCCCCCCACCCCACTCTTCTGCTGCTGGATGGGGGCCCATCAGCCTCTTCATGGCGTGGTGCTTTGGGTTAGCAAGACAGAACCGCGGCCTAGGGATGGTGTGAGCCCCCTTTGGGGGTCCTGCAGCCTCTGGGAATCAGGGGGAGCCGCATAGGACAGCAGGGACCAGGACCTGGCCAGGACTCTGCTTCCCGAGGCTTTGGCCAGCTGATGGCAGCAGAGCCCAGGCTACGGGCCCCAGAGGCTTGCACAGAAGGAGGGATGCTGCCTTTGCCTTGCCTGGAATACATCCCTGCTTCCCTCTCCCCCGCCTCCCAGGGCACCCTACAACCAGGACAAGAACCGGTACGGGGACGTGCCCTGCCTGGACCAAACCCGTGTCAAGCTGGCAAAGCCATACAGCCGCCCGGAGGTGAGCCAGCCCAGGAGGGAAACCCACAGTCCTGTTGGAAGCTGGCACAGCTGTCCCAGGGTTCTGGAGGTCTTATCTCACCCATGCTTTTCTCCCTGCAGCTGACTGACTACATCAATGCGAGCTTCATGGATGGCTACAAGCAGAGGAATGCTTACATTGGCACTCAGGGTATGGCTGAGCCAACAAGGGGTTGTTCTGCTCCTGAAGCACCCATGGGTTCCACCTCTCTGCCCAGTGGCAGCCACTGGCCACAGGGGACATCCCAGGAGCTGGGCACTGCCCAGCAGGTCCCCCTTCTCCCAGGGTGTATTTACTCCTCCCTGGGTGTATTTATTCCCCTCTCAGTTTCCAGCTAGTGGACTGAAGTTTTTCCTGGAAGAGAGCAAGGGGATCCATCTTCATCCATGATAGCAGCCCTCTCCCTGCCCCCATCCCAGCTCTGGATTTGCCCCATCTGCCCAGGGATGAGCAGAGAGGCGGGATCAGCACTGAGCCATAGGGACACAGTGCCGGGGGTGGCAGTCAGTGACAGCTCCAGGCTGTTCATGGATCCACACCTGGGTCAGCCCCTACAGGAAGGGGCTGTGGTTCCTGGTGGGGGTGATGGGGGGCTGGTGGATGCAGCTGGGCAGGGGGTTGCCCAGATCCGTGAGGTTTTGTGCTGATGTGTGGGTTGTCCCTGCAGGGCCTCTGGAAAACACCTATGGTGACTTCTGGCGCATGGTGTGGGAGCAGAACGTCCTGGTGATCGTGATGACAACCCGGTGAGCGCTCATGGAGGGACACAGCCCTCTTTTTCTGTGCCAAATGAGCATTTTTGGTGTGGGATAAGCAGCGCTGGGCTTAGTGCAGTGATCTTGCAGCAGTGGTGCCAGCCAGAGCCCCACAGAAGTGGGACATTGGGTCAAGGGCAGACTGTTTGGTCCTTGCGGGGTCCCCAAAGGACCAAGGCTGGGTGGCATGGGAGATGTCTCAGGCAGGACAAAGAGAACATTACCAGCTTGTTGTTGTCATGCTCCCAGGCTGGAGGAGGGAGGCAGGAGGAAGTGTGGCCAGTACTGGCCCCTGGAAAAGGATTTCCAGGTGTGCTTTGGGGCCCTGACCATCACCAACCTGGGCGTAGAGAACCTCAACCATTACAAGAAAACCATCCTGGAGATCCACAGCTCAGAGGTGCGTGGGCACAGCTGCCTGGTGGAGGAATGGCATGGGGGCACCAGGGGTCAGGGGAGGAAAGAGAGTCTAAATGCCCTGCTTTCCCCAGACCAGGGAGCGGCGGCTGGTGTCCCACTTCCAGTACCTGAGCTGGCCAGATTATGGCGTCCCCTCTTCCGCCACCACTCTCATTGACTTTTTGGGGGCTGTGAAGCAGCAGCAGAGAGTGGCTGTCAGCGCCCTGGGACCTCGCTTCAAGGGTCACCCTGGGGGACCCCCAGTCGTGGTGCACTGCAGCGCTGGCATTGGCAGGACAGGTAATGGCTGTGGGGGAGGATTGGGGATGGTGGGGTGACAAGTCCAGCTTCCCTGGGGCATTTCCATCCCGGGGACCCATGGTGTCCCTGGGAGATGCAAGCTGAGACATGTCCTCAGGACTTTCCACAACCATCAGACCTGGGAGAAGTCCCCAGATGCCTGTAGGAGAGCAGTGTGGGGCTGAGCACCAGCACTCCAGTTCTCACAAGGGGTGGTGATGGTGCCATTTGGTGTCTGATGCCATGGCCATCGCCGTCCCTAGGTACCTTCTGCGCGCTGGACATCTGCCTGTCACAGCTGCAGGACGTGGGCACACTGAACATCTACCAGACAGTGCTGCGCATGCGGACCCAGCGCGCCTTCAGCATCCAGACCCCCGAGCAGTATTACTTCTGCTACACTGCCATCCTGGAGCACGCCCAGCGCGAGGGGCTGCTGCTCACCAACCACAGCCGGGCCGCCCAGGAGAAGAGCTCGCCGGGGCACTGAGACCCTCCACCTCCCTCAGACACCGCTGCCCATCCTCGGGCACTGCCCGCGCCGCCTCGGCGCCCGCCGGGACTCAGCAGAGCCGGAGCACCTCAGCTGTCAGCACTGCTATGGAACTGTGCCTTATTCAACCCAAACGGTGGCTGCTGCTTGGCCGGCACGGGAGGGGGCTCTCACTCCTCCCCGTCGTGTTTCGGTTGGGTTTGGATGGTTGGGGAGGTGGTTTGTCTTCTCTTCGAGTTGTTGGGTTTTTTTATTTTGTTTTCGGTTTTTTTGTTGTTGTTGGGACCACCTAAGATGTACCTAGAGAGGGGCTTTGCAAAGTCCTAGGAAATGTATTCCCAGTCCTGGGGCTGAGGAAGAGGCACGTGCTTCGGTGTCACCTGATGCTCCATCTGTGTGTCTGTATGTATGTGTGTATATAATATACCCCCGCTGTGACCCCCGGCTATTATATAGATACATATATACAACCTCCCCTTTAGCAGCTCCCAAGGGTCCCCGCTGTCCTGCCACCTCACTGCTGTGATCTCTGGAGCGGTGAGTTTGGTCCTGGCTCTGTCTTGTCTTCCCCCTTGCCCTTATTTCCCCTCATGGGCAGCGTTGGGACCCAGTACCCACTCCTGTGCCCATCCTGCTGGAGGCACAAGGATACTAGATGGTGTCCCCCCTGTTTCTTTGTCTCATCCTCCCCATGGAGAGAGATAGCAGCAGTGCTCCTGGGAGGATCTGGAGGACTGGGTTGTCCAGGGGGTGCTGAGCTGGCAGGCATCCCCTGGCCCCTGGGCGCCGCTGAGGGAGTCACTAGGTACGAGGTGACGGGGCCGGTGGGACCGACCGGCTCTCCAGGTTGCCCGGCTTTCTTAAGCTGCCACTGGGAACCCACAGGCCCAGCCCTGCGTTGAGTCATGGGCCGGGAAAGCGCTGAGCAAGAGTAAACCCCAAACCCTGGAGAGGCAACGAGCCTCTGCCCCGGCCCCAGCCCCCGCCACTGCCTGGGCCTCCCCAACTTTATATTGTAATAAGCTCTTTGAATGTGTATATTCTTATTTTTTTATAATCTTGGGGGAGGGGGGCTCAGGGTTTGGGAGGTTTTGTTTTGTTTTGGGGCTTTTTTTTTTTTTTTGTGTTTGGTTTTGGGGTTTTTTTTATTTAACATTAACTTGATCCAAGCCAGAGCCAGAAGTATTTGTAAATGTTCCTATTTTGCTCTCAGAGAAACCTTTTTGTTGTTGTTACTTTTTTGGGAGTTGTTTTGTTTTTATTTGTATTGATATATAAATATACCACCAGTGACCAGTCCTCTTTGCTGTCGTGGGGGCATTGGGCAGGACAGAAGGAGGGAATTCAGGGCTTTGCATGGGCTGTGATCTCTGAAAACCAGCTGGCCTCATCCCTGGCTAGACATGGACTTTGAGGAGCACAGGGCTGTGTTCAGGGCTTCTTCTGGCCTGGGTGAGGCTGAGACAGAGATAACCAGGCTGCAGGAAGATTTCCTGGTCAGGCAGGATAGTGTCAGGAGGGAAGGCAGCACAATGAGCTGGAGTAGTCAGGGGGAACACAAGCCACCCTGCTCCAAGCTCTGCCTCTTTTCCCAGAGCCTTGACAAGCCCCAGGACATCAGTCTCCTGTCTGGCCATGGTGTCTGCCTGCTGCTGCCTTTTGCTGCAGGATTTGGGGGTGCAGGCATCGCCTCTGTGCTTCTGGATCCCCTCTGAGCAGGCATGTAGGGCACAAAAATCAGGGGGAACTCCTGGGCAGCCCCAGCTGCCTTCAGGTGCAAGCAATGCCAGTCCCAGAGCAGCAGCCGCAGCCTGAGGCTTAGGGATGAGGGAATAAAAAAGGCAGCTTGTGCAAATGAAGCCCTAGAGCCAGCGAGAGAGCTCGTGCCCCAGAGCAGGGCAGCTGGCGGGTGTGAAGAGCAGCACCTGTGTTTGTTCAGCTGGAGCCTAAAAAAGTGAGGGATGCCAGTGTCTTTCTAGGACTAGCACAGGGAGAAGCTTTCCCCTGTGCTCTGGGGGTGGACTGGTGTGGCTGTGCCAAACCGAGGTCAGACACAAGCACTGGAAGGCTGGAAAAGAACCAGAGGCAGCAGGGAATGTGTCTGGAAGGGCTGCATGTCCCAGGGCATAGGACTGCACGAGAGGTGGGTGTTGGGAGCACCCCTGGGGCTGTGCACATCCTGCCTGCAGAGTGGTTCTGGTTCAGCTGCAGTGTCCCATCCTTCCAGGTACCATTTTCCACCCAGCTGTCTCCTGGAGCAGCACCAGCCCAGGCAGTGTGATCTGCTCCTCCAGCTCAGGCTGCCCCACAGTTTCCCTCCAGGCACCCATTGTAGGGTGGCTCCTCCAAGGGAGCTCTCATCCTCTGAGGGAAGGCTCCTGGGGCCCTCCCTCCTCACTGCCAGACTTTTTCACCCAGCTGGGCTTTCTTAGCACGCGTGCAGGAGGGGAGTGTTAGCAGTTTATTGTTAATCCTGTGCTGTCAGCAGCAGCTCTCTGTGGCTCAGCGGGGCTTTTGGCAAAGTGTTGGGTCCAGATCAGAAAGCTGCAGGTGATGCCAAGTGTCCCACGTGGCCCCACAAATGTGCCCAGCCCATGTCTCTCTTCCGCTGGCTGTGAAATCCCAATCAAGCCCGCTCTGTGCACACGGTAAAGGTGGTTGTGCCTTCTAGCTCAATCCCACAGGATGTGGGCACAGAGAACCAAAACGTTTCCAAGACTCATGTGCTGGGTATCTGATAGGAACAACCAGAGGAGAGGGAGGGAGATAACCAACTCTGACTCTGAATGGGAACAGCTCGGATATGCTGCTCCCTTCGAGGAGGGATGAAGAGCCCATCTGTGCTGGAGGCGGAGGAAAAGGTTGTAAACTCTTTCCATGGGAAAACAACCCAAACACTCACCCTCCCTTACTATTTCCAGGGCTGCGTTTCTTCTCAAAGCCAGCATTTTCAGTCCTCTTGCACAACATGATGTTTTGTTCCATCCATTCCTTCTGTGCCAGCAGGTCCTGCTCAGCAGTAGAAACAAGGATTTCTCTGGAAATGGTCACTTCACGCAGACGGCCAAAAGTTACTGGAAAGAAAAACTTTGTATTGTTTGGAGAGCGGTGGGAAAAACGGGCTGTTGAGTGCAAGCAGCCTGGTGCCTGGAGGATCTCCCCTTCCCTGGAGTGGCCCAGAGATGGGGAATCAGCCACCACGGGCAAAAGTAACAACACAGAACGAAATCCAAAGTTCCGCTGGAGTTTGGAAACGGGGATTTAAAGGCATCGCAGGGCAATCCTAAAGCGGCGCTGCCATCGCTGTGCCCACCTGTCTCATTTGGCTTTCTTGGCTGCGTGCACGCCTCGCTAATGACGATTACTTCGGTGCTTGTAATTTTGCGCCCTGGGAGTTTGGAAAGATCCTAGCTCCAGAGCGCTTCCTTTCTCAGCCCTTCTGCTTCCTTGTCTCCGGTTTGCAAGGCTCAGGCTCGATCTCCAGTGGCACCGCAGCCCGCGTAGGCTCAAACTCCGGGTCGAGCGCCCTTCCAGGGGTTAAACCGAGCTGCAGCTCCCAGCTACAGAGAGAGAGAGAGAGAGCCTCCTCTGCTTGTCCCGGCACCCCCCTACTGCCTGCGCCTGCAACGCTCTCCCGGTCT
Organism: Haemorhous mexicanus; assembly: GCF_027477595.1. Classification (NCBI taxonomy): domain Eukaryota; kingdom Metazoa; phylum Chordata; class Aves; order Passeriformes; family Fringillidae; genus Haemorhous; species Haemorhous mexicanus. The sequence goes on from NC_082353.1 coordinate 3,687,868, forward strand.
GAGAAAGGGAAGAACAGCTGGAAAGTAAAAAAAAAAAAAAAAAAAAAATACAGCTAGGAGATTTGGACCTTGTTTGAGTGAAGGTGCTTGAAACACACATTGTAACAGAAGTGTGGAACCCCTGTTTGTGTTTCACCCTTTTCCGAGCACGCTCCAGATGCCCAGACGAGCACTAACGGGCGGCCAGGCCTGGCTCCTGCAGCCTCCGTCTGCGGAGCCCAGCAGCCCGCTCCACAACTTTCCAAAAGGAGAGAAACAGGGCGATCGAAGGCATCAACCCCACCTCCAGCTCGTGTTCTAGCGGAGGGGAAGGCCGGCTGCCGCGGCGGGGGCACCGGCCGGCCCAGCTCCCTTCCTCCCTCCCGCCGGGGAAGGCCTTTCCCTCACACCCCCCTTGCTCGCGCCCCCCCTCCCGCCGTGGGCGGTGCGGCCGTGACGATCGGCACCGCGGGGCCAATCCGCCCCGGGGGGAGTTCCCCCTCCATTCAGGGCTGCTCGCCTGCGCCTTGAGGGTAGGTAACAGCTGCTTCCCCCACACGCACTTTCCCAGTTTCGCCCCCCTTCACGGGAATCGCTTCCCAAGGGCCCGGCGGGCGGGCGGGCGGGAACCTGAGGGAAAAGGAGGGGGGGGTAGGAGGGGAGGGAAGCGCGCGCGCGCTCCGGATCCCGCCGGCGGGAAGCGCGCGACGAGCGGGGGGGGGGGGGGGGGGGGGGGGCGGTGAGTCGAGTGACTGAGTGTGTGTGTGTGCGGGGGGGAGGGAGGGGGCCATTGCCGCGGCGGCCACGCCCCCTCCCTGGCACGCCATTGGCCGCAGCAGCTGAGGGCACCGCCCCCCGCGGCGCGCACCGCCCACGGCCCCCCTCCTCCTCCTCGGTGCGTGCGTGCGTGAGTGTGAGCGTGTGCGAGTGTGCGGGGCGTGTGCGGGAGGCAGTGTGTGTGCGCGCCGTGTGTCCCCCGCCCGCACGTGTAACCGACCCGCCCCACGTGGGGCGCCGCCATCCCGGAAGTGAAGGGGTCGGGGACAAAAGGCAGCGCCACGCCGCCCCCGGGCCCGGGCCCCGCTGCCAAGCCCCCCCTTCCTCTCCCGCCGCCGAACCGGTTGGCACCGGGGCCCGGGGCCGGGGATGATGACGGGGGGAGCCGCTGGCGCGGGCCGCGGCCGCGATGTAAACATTCCACAAAAGGGCTCCCCAGAGAGGGGGGCGTGGCCTCGCCGGTGGCGGGCGGGGCCAGTTCGCCGCGTGGGTGGGCTTCTCGCCGTGACGGCGGCGCGGCCCCGCTCGCCAATTGGCCGGTGCTTTGGTGTCGCAGCCAATAAGGCGGCGGGGGAGGCGGGACGGGGGCGGGGCGCGCTGCTTATACGGACATTTTTCTTCGGCGGTCGCTCCCCCCCCTCCTCGCCTCCCTCCCTTCCTCTCCACATCCCCTTCCTGGGGGCCGCGGCCAATAGGGGAGGGCCTGATGGGCGGGGCCAGCGCTCCCATTGGCCCAGATAGTGACGGCCACGCGTCTCAGCCAACGGGCACTCGGGGCTCCCCCCCTGCGCGAGGAGGGGCGGGATTTCCCGGGGAACAGAGAAGCGGGCAGCGCTCCGCCGCGGCGGCCGACAGACGGTTACTCCATCTTACCCCCCCCCGCCGAGCCCCCCGCCCCCTCCGGGGCACCGGCGCCGCCCCCGCCCGCCCCCCCCCTCCGGGAGGAGGGGCGCGGGGACCCCCTCTTCTCACTGCGCCGGGGACAGCCCGCCCCCGCCGCCCGCCCGGGAGGTGCCCGCCACCCCCGGACCCTGAGGGAGACCCGGCCGCTGCCAGGAGCCGCTTCGAGGTAAGGAAGAGCGGGGCGGCGGGGACGGGAGGCCGCCGGGCCCGGGGCCGGCCCCCTCCGGCGATCCGTAGGGGGCGGGGCCCGGCGCCGGTGCGGCGGCGGCGCGGGGTTGGGTGGGGGGGCCGGTCGGTGCCTGCGGCGCGGCTCCCCGGGGAGCCCCGGCCCGCGCGGGCGGCCGCGCGTCCTCCCGCCCCGCCCCGCCCCGCCGGGGTGTCCCGGCCCCGGCATGGCGGGAGCGGCGGGCGGAGCGTGCGGCGGCCGCTGGGCGCGCTGCGAGCCGGGCGCCGCCTCCTCCCCCCGCCCCTCCGCCCGCCCTCCGCCCGGTGCCGCTCCCGGGCTGCGGCGGGACCGCCCACGGCAGCGCTCGCCCGCATTGCACGGCCCCGGTACCGGCCGCACCGCGCGCCGCAGCCGCCGCCGGGGCTCCCGCCCGCCCGGGGGGGCGTTCCGAGAGCCGGGGGGGCGGCGCGGTGCTCCCCGGTGCCGGCGTTAGCCCAACTTCCCGGCGGAGTTGCCATGAAGGCGCCGTGCCGGGCCGTGCCCCCGCCGCGCTCCCGGTCCCCGCGCCACGGGCGCTCCGCGGCGGCTCCGGGCTGGCCGAGGGCTCCCCCGTGGCTTTCTCAGCTCTCCCGCTCCGCAGCACGGCTCTCCGAAAGGACCTGTTGGAGCGGCGTGCACGGGCACGGGAGCCCGAGAGCTCCCCGGGCACACTTTAATTTTCCTGCGATTGTAATAGCGAGCCGGAGCCTTGCTCGTCCTCCCGTGCTCACATTGGTATTTCATCCATTTTTTTAATTCTTCAGGCTGTTGTACTTCCCTCGAAACTACTTCGGGTTGATAGCAGGAGGCTGGTGGAGTCCAGGTAGCTTTAAAGTCCGACTGTACTTTGTGTCTGCTTAACTAAATCCTGTTTTTTCTGCCTTTTTCTGGCCCGGGGTCAGACCCATTCTGAATTTCAACAATCATCATTAGTGTGAATAGCACGTGTGCTCAGATACAAGTTATGTCCCTGAAGAAGCCTATTTATTTGGACCACTGAAATGGGGCAAAATAAGTAGTGTCAGCTCTTTTTAAAACTCATTATCAAAGGCATCTCCAGCTATGCGTGGTTTTTCAGTCTCCCACACTGTCCAGAGGAACCTAAACCTGGTCTGTGTGTTAAAGTGTAGCTTAAGGCTGACATAACACCTCATGTTTCTCTTTTAACTTGCCGCTTTTCCTTGTGCTAAAAGGTGCAGGCTCAGTAAACAAGTGGGAAATGCCCAACTTAATTCAGTGCAGCTGTATCTCTACTGGCCATTTTCCACTCCTAACTTGCAATTATTTTAAAAAATACACTTTTCAGAAAAGTAAACATTGCTATATAGGATTAACTGTATAGCACAGTATTTTAAATTAAAATGGCATTTTATTTTAGTATACTAATTTTAAAGCTCCTGTAAAACTTCCTGCATCACCTAGAGCGCCTTGGCAGCCTGGTGTCAGCCTGTTCTGGATCTCCAAGGACAGAAAACCACTTTTTAGGGTCTTTCTTTTTTCCCCTGCTGAGGTGAAGTTAGCAGTTTTTCACGCGGGTACGCTCTTTGCAAAAGGAAATCGTGCTTTCTTCCCCCAAAGTGTCTTATCCTCATCCCTCCCACCTTCTGCTTCTGGTGAAGACACATGGTCTCAGCATGAATTAGTTTGAGATGCTGCAACGTCATCATTCATCCAAAAAAATAGCAAGAATTTGCTCAAGTTAGGGGAAACTCTGGCTGATTCAGGCTGGTTTTGTCAGCAGTGTGGGGAAGGGGGATGCTCTCCCCCTGGCCCCAGCCTGGCTTGCTGGGGGAGCCCTCTGCTCAGGCTCCTGGCACGTGTGGGTCGTGGGGCTGGGAGCATCGTGTTGGAATTGGCAGGCAGATCATTTACGTTTCCAGGATTTATGAATCGTTTTCTGTCCAGATTGCTGTTCTGGACTTCTCCAGCGTTGGAAAGCTTTTATGGCTCTTGGAGCTGGAGCCCCGTAATAGCTGTCGCTTCAGCCTGGGCTGTGCTTTTGGGACCTGGCTACATTTTTCCAACCCTGCTGGGGTCTTGTCTTTTTTCATTTGGTTAAATAAAAGGATTTTGATCATTCTCTCTGTGCAGTTAGGAAACAGGGCAGAACAATGCTCTGAGCTCTGTTGAGCTTGTTTTGGATGGTGTCTGCAGTGGGGTTTGGCACCTGGGCCACTTTTTGGCAAAGCAGGGATCAATGCCTCACCAACTTGTTCCCCATCTGGACAAGTGGGGTTTTTTTGTGTCCCATCTGCCTCTTGGTGAGTGCTGGCACGATGTCACCCTGCAGGAAACTCTCCCAACTGCTCCCAAAGCTTCAGGTTGTGCTTTTCCAGCACCTTTTTCTAAGGGTGCTTCTCATTTAGTTTTGGAATGGTTCTCTGGTCCTAGATGTGCCTTTCTGTAGAGTGGCCAAGGGGTTATCCCTGTGCTGCAGGGCTGTGTGGCACCGTAAAAACAAAGTGTAGTGTGGTAGTGACTGCTGAACAAGCTGGGTCATGTTCTAGAAGTCGTGTGGCTGGGTTAGCAGCACTGCTGGAACCTGAGCTGGCTCCTTTCAGCAGGCACTGCTGTGCACTCCTCTGTAATCCTGTGTGGGATGTGTCCTGCAGGACATCCGTGACTGTTCCGGGAGCAGAGCTGAGACTTACACTTGCTGCTCCCTACTTTTGAGTCCTCTCTCCCTCGAAAGAAAACCTTTTAAAAAGCCCTCACGTGTGTTGAAACAAATCCTCTGCAGCTCTACAATTTCCCTGCAGTTTTTCAGAGAGATCAAAATCCTCTCTAGAGGATTTTTACAGCTTGTTGGTGGAGGTGGTGTTTATCCACAGGTGTGCTGGGTTTCCAACAGGTGTTAAGGCAGTGCACCTTCCCAATTTGCTTTCCTCCTAGTCTCTATTTGGCTTTTTCTTTTAACTTTACCAGCTGATCTCCAATGCCTGAAAACCCTGCTTATCTGGTGGGAAAACCTGCAATAGAAATAATGGAGATTTTAGGGATATTATGTGGTAAAATGCTGGGGAGCAGAGCTGCCACCAGAGAGGTGGTTTTGCAATGGAAGAGGAGAGCACCTGGGCTCTGGTGCCACTGTTGCTCCCATGGAGCAGTGGGCAGGCAGGAGGAGAGCCCTGCAATGCTCCTCCAGCTGAATCCAGCCTTGTCCCCTCTTTGTTCCTTCTCCTTCTGTGTCAGTAGTGCCACTCCTCTGCTTTCTCCAGTACCAGAGGGAAAGGGATGTGCTCTACTTGCCCTTATCTGTCCCACCAGCTCATGTGGGGCAGGTGGATGGGGAAACCCTCTGATGAAGCTGGTGAGGTAAAATTCCATAATTCTAGAGTTGTTACTGAGATGCAGCATAGCTTTTCTTAATTTTTCCTTTGCTTTACCAGCTGAAGATCCTCTGTGTGTGTGTGTGTGTGTGTCTGCCTGATGCAGCCAGCCTGTGGCACAGAGCTGGGAGGTGGCACAGGTGGGAAGATCCAGAGGTGTGTTCCCATGAAGCCCCCTTTTCCTGCAAAAAAACCTCTAAAAACTAAAAACCTCAGGGAAAAAAACCAATAGTTTTCATCCTCCCCTAGACAGAATGAGGTGTGCTCCTTTTTAGGAGTTAAAGGGGAGTTTGGGTAGAAATGCTGCTGGGGAAAGGGAATTCAATTCTTGGCTTGGTCTGCTCAGGTGATGCATCCTGTTATGCTTTTAACAAAGGAAAGTACCTGAATTTTGTGACTTACTTTCAGTCCCTGCTGTATTTTGAGGGCTTTTCAACCCTCCAATTAAGGTTACAGATGTTGCAGTTTGAATTGGGGCTCTCTAAATCTGCACTTCAAAGTCCATGAGGGGATGCCAGAGATGTGTGCTGCGTTTCAGAGATGATGCATAAGTATAGTATTGTTTGTAATGTGGAGGGAAAACTCCTGGTACAAGTCTTTGATGTTGTGTGCTTATTCTCAAAATACCTTTCCCTTAGCTGGGCTTTGCTATCATTAAGGAAAAATCAGTTGTTACTGAGGGTGGAAGTGGGTGGAATTGCCCCTTTGAGTAGCATGCTTTAGCTAAATCATTTCAAAATGACATGTCTAGTCCTGGGTTTCATCTCATTGTTCCTTCCTCAGCTTTTTGGCTGGGCTGTAGGAGGGGAGGGACTTTCTGCAGGACAGATCTCTCCAGCTTTTGAACAGAGGAGATTGGTGGGAGATGCCAGGTCAAGATTAGCAGGACTTCAGTGAGGAAATGAATGCACTTTGGGACCATTCAGCACCATATCTCCTCCTGCAGGATGCAGCCCAGGCACTGTTGTGGTGCTGGTCTGCTTTCCCCTCTCTAGTTTGGGTGGTGGTGGATGCAGAGTTCCCATCTCTAGTCTCTGTCTAGTTACAGCAGAGCTTTGAGACCATCTCTCTGCTATGATTAATGAAGCCTGTCAATTAGCAATCTTCATTAAGGGTTGGTTTGCTGTGAGACACTCTTACTCAGTGGGATGCCTTGGTGGCAGTTAGTGGGGTGTTATCTGGGAAGACTGCTGCTATTGACTATTACCTATATATTGACTATATCTATCTATCTATCTATCTATCTATCTATCTATCTATCTATCTATATATATATATATGTATATATATATACCCATATATAATACAGAATTTCACAGCTGAAGCAGCTCCAGTACTTGGATAAAAGCAAGAGTCCAAGCTCAGTTGGTGAAGGTGAGAGGAATTCAGAGGGAAGAAGAAGGTACAAGAGCTTTAATTTTTGCTTTACAGAAGTTTCAATATCAACCAC